>NC_041385.1:724946552-725045985 GCF_002162155.2 Triticum dicoccoides
GGTAGGATTTTCAATTACTTAGGCGAGTACTGGACTGCAGCTAAGCCTCCGAGTGGGAGGTAGACTCGCCACTCGGTAGGATTTTCAAATACTTAGGCCGAACGGATTCGCAGCTAAGCCTCCGAGTGGGAGGCAGACTCGCCACTCGGTAGGATTTTCAAATACTTAGGCGAGTACTGGACTGCAGCTAAGCCTCTGAGTGGGAGGTTTGCTCTCCACTCGGTAGGATTTTCAATTACTTAGGCAAGTACTGGACTGCAGCTAAGCCTCCGAGTGGGAGGTAGACTCGCCACTCGGTAGGATTTTCAAATAATTAGGCGAAACGGATTCGCAGCTAAGCCTCCGAGTGGGAGGCAGACTCGCCACTCGGTAGGATTTTCAAATACTTAGGCGAAATGGATTCGCAGCTAAGCCACCCATTGGGGGATTTCTCACATAAACAAAAGCAACAATAATCAATGGGAAAATTATAACACTTTTGTCTTTGATAAACAAACTACATGAGTACTTTTATTACATCTCATCCGAGTGAGTACTTAAGTGTAAAAGGGGCGGAGCAGCTCCGCATTCCAAACTCGTGGCTCATCAATCTGGCGATCGACGTTGTAAAGATGGTATGCTCCATTGTGGAGAACTTTGGTGACGATGAAGGGGCCTTCCCAAGTAGGGGCGAGTTTATGTGGCTTCTGTTGATCCACTCGGAGGACCAAGTCTCCATCTTGGAAGGCTCGACTCTTCACGTTTCTGGCATGGAATCAACGCAAGTCTTGCTGATAGGTGGTCGATCGGATCATGGCCATCTCTCTTTCTTCTTCTAGAAGGTCGACTGTGTCCTGCCGGCCTTTTTCTGCTTCATCTTCAGAGTAGAGCTCGACTCGGGGTGCAATTCGAAGCAGGTCATTCGGCAGAACTGCTTCAGCTCCATAAACCAGAAAGAATGGAGTTCGCCCAGTTGACCGATTAGGAGTAGTCCTCAATCCCCAAAGAACTGATGGAAGTTCTCGACCCATGCGCCTGCTGCGTGTTTGAGATCATGCATCTATCGGGGTTTCAGTCCTTTGAGAATTAGGCCGTTTGCTCTTTCTGCCTGTCCATTTGACTGGGGGTGAGCGACGGAAGCGTAGTCGACTCGTGTGCCTTGGGAAGCGCAAAAGGCTTTGAATTGGTCGGAATCAAAGTTTGAACCATTATTAGTGATGATGCTATGTGGAACTCCATATCTGAATATCAACTCTCTGATGAAGCTGATAGCAGTGCCGACATCAAGATTCTTGATAGGCTTGGCTTCGATCCACTTAGTGAACTTGTCGACTGCCACCAGTACATGGGTGAAGCCGCTCTTGCCAGTTCTCAGTGGTCCAACCATATCTAATCCCCAAACAGCGAAGGGCCAGACGATTGGAATGGTCTTCAAGGCTGAGGCGGGTTTGTGTGACATATTGGAATAGAACTGACATCCTTCGCACTTGTCGACTATCTCTTTTCCCATTTCATTTGCTCTGGGCCAGTAAAACCCCGCTCGGTATGCTTTAGCCACAATAGTCCGAGAGGACGCATGATGGCCACAGGTCCCTGAGTGGATATCATAGAGAATTATCCGACATTCTTCTGGCGTTATACATTTCTGACTGGCTCCAGTCGCGCTTTCCCTGTACAACTGTCCCCTTATCACAGTAAAGGCCTTGGACCGACGGACGATCTACCGAGCCTCTTCTTCATTCTCTAGGAGTTCTTTCCTTAGGATATACACGATATATGGCACTATCCATTCGGGAGTGATAACCAAAACTTCTATGATCAGGTCGACCACAGCTGGGACCTCAACTTCAGTCGGATCTGTGGCACTTTTAGACTGCGGGGCTTCTTTGGTGAAAGGATCCTCTTGAACTGATGGCGTGTGGATGTGTTCCAAAAACACATCACTGGGAATGGCTTCTCTGTTGGAACCTATTTTTGCCAAATCATCAGCTGCTTGATTTTTCAGTCGGGGTATATGATGAAGCTCTAACCCCTCGAATTTCTTCTCTAGCTTTCTCACTGCATTGCAGTAACCAGTCATGGCTAGGCTTCTGACGTCCCACTCCTTCATCACTTGGTTAACCACCAAATCAGAGTCGCCATAGACCATGAGGCGACGGACGCCGAGTGAAATGGCCATCCGCAACCCATACAAAAGTGCTTCGTATTCTGCTTCGTTATTGGAGGAATCAAAGTGAATCTGGAGCACATATCCGAGCTTATCTCCTCGGGGGAAACCAACACTACCCCAACACCGGATCCATTCAGCATCTTAGAACCATCAAAGAACATGGTCCAGTGCTCCGAGTGAACTTGAGTCGGCAGTTGCTGTTCGGTCCACTCGGCGATGAAATCTGCTATTGCTTGGGACTTGATGGCTTTCTTTGCCTCAAATCTGATATCTAGGGGAAGGAGTTCAATCGCCCATTTTGCCACTCGACCGGTTGCATCTCTATTGTGCAAAATCTCTAACAATGGAGCATCGCTGACGACTGTAATGGAATGGTCAGAGAAGTAATGAGCAACCTTCTTCGTGGTCATATAAATCCCATATACAAGCTTCTGATAATGAGGGTATCTTTGCTTTGATGGGGTCAAAACTTGAGAAATATAATACACTGAGCGCTGAACTTTAAAGGCTTTTCCTTCTTCTTCCCGCCCGACCGTAAGTACTGTACTGACGACTTGTCCTATGGCTGCAATGTAGAGCAGTAAAGGCTCTTTGCTGATCGGGGCAACAAGCACCGGCTGGGTGGAAAACAGGGATTTTAGCTCTGCAAACGCTACATCAGCTTCAAGAGTCCACTCGAACTTGTCTGACTTCTTCATTAGTCGGTAAAGAGGCAATGCCTTGTCACCGAGACGAGCGGCCAAGAAACCAGTAAGCTTCTGGACATCGTGCACACGCACAGGATGTTTCATTCGGAGTATAGTACCAACTTTTTCTGGATTGGCGTCGATTCCTCGTTCAGAAAGGAGAAAACCAAGTAACTTTCCGCCAGGAACTCCGAATGTGCACTTTGATGGATTAATCTTGATATCATACCTCCGGAGGTTGGCAAATGTCTCTGCAAGATCAGTCAGCAGGTCGGAACCTTTTCGTGACTTGACCACAATGTCATCCATGTATATTTCCTGAGGGAGTCCTGGATTAGGGGGTGTCCGGATGACCGGACTATGACCTTCGGCCGGACTCCCGGACTATGAAGATACAAGATTGAAGACTTTGTCCCGTGTCTGGATGGACTTTCCTTGGCGTGGAAGGCAAGCTTGGCGATACGGATATGTATATCTCCTCCCATTGTAACCGACTATGTGTAACCCTAGCCCTCTCCGGTGTCTATATAAACCGGAGGGTTTTAGTCCGTAGGACGAACAACAATCATACCATAGGCTAGCTTCTAGGGTTTAGCCTCTCATGGTAGATCTACTCTTGTACTACCCATATCATCAATATTAATCAAGAGGAGTAGGGTTTTACCTCCATCGATAGGGCCCGAACCTGGGTAAAAACATCGTGCCCCCTGTCTCCTGTTACCATCCGCCTAGATGCATAGTTTGGGACCCCCTACCCGAGATCCGCCGGTTTTGACACCGACATTGGTGCTTTCATTGAGTTCCTCTGTGTCGTCATCTTTAGGCCCGATGGCTCCTCCGATCTTCAACAACGACGCGGTCCAGGGTGAGACTTTTCTCCCCGGACAGATCTTCGTATTCGGCGGCTTTGCACTGCGGGCCAATTCGCTTGGCCATCTGGAGCAGATCGAAAGCTACACCCCTGGCCATCAGGTCAGATTTGGAAGCATGAACTACACGGCCGACATCCGTGGAGACTTGATCTTCGATGGATTCGAGCCACGGACGGGCGCGCCGCACTGTCGCGATGGGCATGATCTAGCTCTACCGCCGAACAGTGCCCAGGAGGCCACCCCGGTGTCTGCTCTGACCCTTAGTTCAGAGCCGACTACGCCAATCGAGGACGGATGGCTAGACACTGCCTCGGGGGTTGCAACCTCTACGGCGATCGAGTCGAACACCAGTCTTGTCCTTTGCGAAGCTCGCGACTCCAAGGTGCCGGACTCCTCTCCGGACTTCGAACCTTCCGTGCCCTAGCCGATCGAATCCGATTGGGCGCCAATCATGGAGTTCGCCGCCGCGGACATCTTTCAGCATTCGCCCTTCAGCGACATTCTGAATTCACTAAAGTCTCTCTCCTTATCAGGAGAGCCCTGGCCAGACTATGGTCAGCAAGGATGGGATGCGGACGATGAAGAAATTCAAAGCCCACCCACCGCTCACTTCGTAGCAACTGTCGACGATTTAACCGACAGGCTCGATTTCGACTCCAAAGACATCGACGGTATGGACGACAATGCAAGAGACGAACATGACTCAGCGCCTATAGGGCACTGGACAACCACCTCATATCACGATGTATACATGGTGGACACACCTAAAAGAAATGACGAAGAGGAACAGAGGGACGCAACGAGGGATCGTTCCCTCGAAAAGCAATCAAAGCGGCGGCGTAAGCGACGCGCCAAACCCCACCTCGACAGAGACCCAGCCGTAGAGCAGGGAGAACCGGCGGACGACGAACATGCCATCGAGCAACCGTCCGAACATGTCAATATGGGTAAACAAACCGAACAACCCGTCCCCAGTGAAGATAATAGTCCGGACGATCTCACGCCGGACAAGTTGCTGGAGCAGGAGAACCTCCAGAAAAGGCTCGTCGCCACGGCGCGTAGCCTGAAAAAGAAGCGGAAGCTCAAAATAGCGGAAGATACACTCATAATTAGATGGGGCAAAGTACTTAACACCGCAGACAAGTACGGCGACAGTCGTCACACAAAGAGCTATCCGAAGCGAAAATTGCTACCGGAATTTGATGAGGAGGCCTTAGAGCCCCCGCAATCAAAAAATAAGAAAGACACCCGGTCGGATAAACAACCTCATGGCCAGCATAGAGCGGCAAGGGGCACCGCACCCAAGTCGGCACACGATCCGCACAAGGATTTGCATCATAAAGACGGCCCAGCCAGATCTATCTACGAGCCAAGAAAGCAAGCTCTAGCAAGCAATGCAACACAACAAGTATCCGAGCATCACGGCACACCCAAATATAGGGGTGCCACACACCCCCTATGTTTCACCAATGAGGTGCTGGACCATGAATTTCCAGCGGGATTCAAGCCCGTAAACATAGAGGCATACGACGGAACAACAGACCCTAGAGTCTGGATTGAGGATTATATCCTCCACATACACATGGCTAGAGGAGATGACCTCCACACCATAAAATATTTACCCCTCAAGCTCAAAGGGCCAGCCCGGCATTGGCTTAAAAGCCTTCGCGAAAACACCATAGGAAGTTGGGAAGAGCTCGAGGATGCTTTTCGGGCAAATTTTCAAGGGACTTATGTCCGACCTCCGGACGCAGACGATCTAAGTCATATAACTCAACAACCTGGAGAGTCAGCCCGGAAACTCTGGAACAGATTTGTTACTAAAAAGAACCAGATAGTCGACTGTCTGGACGCCGAAGCCTTAGCTGCTTTTAAACACAGTGTTCGAGATGAATGGCTCGCCAAACACCTCGGCCAAGAAAAGCCAAGAACAATGGCCGCATTAACAAGCCTCATGACCCGCTTTTGCGTAGGAGAAGATAGCTGGCTGGCAAGAAGCAGCACCAGCGACCCAAGTATATCCAAATCTAGGGATGGAAACGAAAAACTGCGACGTAGCAAGGACTAGTGCCGGACCAAGGGAAGCAGCCCGAAGAGCACGGCAGTCAACGTCGGATTCAAAAGCTCTCGGCAGAATCAGAAAAAGCCACCCCTCAATGATGACAGGGACGATCTCTCTAACCTCAACAAAATTTTGGACAAAATATGCCAGATCCACAGTACTCCCGGGAAGCCTGCAAACGATACCCACAGAAATTTTGGGTCTTCAAGCTATCCGGCAAACTTAACGCCGAACACAAGGGGCTTGACATACCAAGCGAGGACGATGACGAACCCCACAAGCAGAGCACCGGAGAACAAAAGAAGTTCCCACATGAAGTCAAAATAGTAAACTCACTTCATGTGACAAAAGGGAAATACAGAGTGGCGCCTATGGAGATACGCGCCATACGGCCTGTCCTAGAGGAGTCCCGCCACTGGTTGTTACAACCAATCACCTTCGACCATCAGGATTACTCTAGAAGTATCCAGAACGCAGGCTGGACTGCCTTGGTCTTTGACCCGATAATTGATGGACTCCACTTCACACAAGTCCTAATGGACGGCAGCAGTGATCTAAACCTGCTATACCAGGACACAGTCCACAAAATGGGGATAAACCCAACAAAAATTCGCCATGGCAACACTTCCTTTCAAGGGGTAACGCCAGGCCCAGATACCCATTGTACAGGTTCTCTCCTGCTGGAAGTTATGTTCGGCTTCCCCGACAACTTCCGCCGCGAAAAGCTAACCTTTCACATCGCCCCATATACAAGTAGCTATCAAGCACTACTGGGACGCGAAGCTTTCGCCCGCTTTAACACAATACCGCACTATGCATCCCTTACACTTAAAATGCTCGGTCCACGAGGCATCATTTCATTAAAGGGAAATATAGAGTGTTCCTCGAAAGCGGAAGACTGTGCGGCTGCCTTAACAGCCACACACTAAACCAGCTTTACTAGTTAAAGCACCCGATAAGGTTGTTCAGACCCCGGACATGGCTAGACGAGTCCGGCATAAACATACAAAGGCTTACTAGCTGCACACCCCTGTAAAAGGGGCTCCGCGCGTATACAACAATAAAGCTCAATTCTGCCCATTTTTCGAATTATACTTTGTTTATTTAGTATAACATAGCTTTTCACATGATTGTTTTCAACCAAGTTCCTCTCTTTTACAGACGAGCACCGTGCTACACCCGTCCAGGATACGGCACAACGGAGACACAGGCGCAGATGTGCAGTAGGGACCCGTTCCAAGGATTCTTTTCTGATTATGACCCTGCGTAAACCTTTTTTACTGTCTCTTGTTGATAACATCCCCCGACTTCATTTTATAACCGAAGAGGAGGCTGGCGTCTTGGCAGTTGGCCACGTCAGAATTTTGCGCGTACCTAGACACTAGGGGCTTCTTGCCAAGGGCGTTGTTCCGCCCGTTTTCATAAAGACCGAACACCTTAGGGAGTGTTCGGCGTTGCGAGTTTGGCCTTATATGCATCAGCTCTGAATCATGTCTTTGGTGAAATGTTGGGTTTGCCCGGCTCCTGTGTTTTGCTGCCTTACGTTCCGCTCTATCGGCTAAGGCGGCACCAGGAGAACTACTGCGATTGTGCCCCGGTTCGGCCAGGCGAGCACCTCAGTAGAGAAAGCCGAAAACTAACTGTCATGATACAGCGCGAGACTGGTCAACCACTCGATGACCTGCCGGAATCTTTAGAATTCCTCCGCATTAATGAAGGGCCGTTTCCCGGTCAGGCACATACGCTCCCCGAATTCGGGTGAGCGCGGTGCCCCTAGGGGCTATATAGTAGCCCCACTGTCAAACTCCTATGGCTAAGTGAAAGTGATAAAGCATTATAGTCCGGTTGCCTAGTTCGCTGTGCTATCACCTCCTTTATAGGACCAAGACGTTGGATCAAGTGTGAAAATGCGCCTTCTGCGAACACCCCCACATTATATGCGTGGGGGCTGAAGCCGAAGACTGCCATCTTTCAGGATATATATACATATACATTAACGGCCGCACATGAGGTATTTTAATTCTTGAAAGCACAAGTATAAAAAGCTTTTTCCATTGAAACATTGTTTTACAATGATACATGTTATTTGAACATAACATCCTTTGAGCACTGCGTCTCTATTAAACGAGCGCCCTGCAGAACTTCCTGAAAATAGTGCTCGGCAGGTACTCGGCTTTCGTCCAAATCTTGGGATGCAACAACACTGGCCTTCATATCCGCCCAGTATGTCTTGACACGGGCAAGAGCCATCTGTGCACCCTCTATGCATGCCGACCTCTTCATTGCATCAATATGTGGCACCGCACCGAGGAACTGCTGCACCAAGCTAAAATAATTCTTCGGCTCGGGCCTTTTCGGCCATAGATGACTCACCACATGATTCATGGAAAGTTCGGATAACCTATTCAGCTCCGCCCATGTGGCCAAACGATCGGATACTGAAAGTGGGTGCTCTGGATTGTGGAACTGCGACCAAAAAAGCTTCTCCACTTCATGGTCATTTTGATCGCGGAAGTGTTCGGCCGCGTCCGCGGCACTCGCCGCCAAGTCCAGGTAAGTGTTCGCCGCACTCCACTTCCGGTCCAACGGAGCATATTCAGGATCCCCGAACTTCATCCGCAGCATATAGGGCTTTCCAGCCGTGATATCTCCGGCCTGACGGAGCTCTTCCTTCATAGCTCTCATCGCAGAGCGAGTATCCTTGGCCTCGGCAGTGACCTTCTCGAGGTCCTTCTGTGCCACCCGATCTTCTTTTTCAAGAATCTTGCAGTGGTCGGCAGCATTCTTCAAGTTTTCAACCATCTCGGCCATTTCCTTCTTGCTTTGGCATTGAGCAGCCTATTCGGCTTTCAGCTCTTCAGCCGCCTTTAAGGCAGCCGCATCACTTTTTCTGGCCTGCTCCTTGGCTCGGGCAAGTTCTGCCCGAAGGTTCTCCATGGCAGCGGCACCATCTGCATCAAGCACATATGTTGTAAGGTACGGGCATCAAGCTCCTCTTACCAAGTGTCTTCGGAGAAATTGTATACCTTGTGCCTCGTCAAGCCGCTTGTTGACAAGCGCGATGTCGACATCTGCCACGTCAAGTTGCCGCTTTAGTTCGGCAAATTCATCAGTCCGACCAGCCACCGGACACTTCGCCACCTACATAGGAAAGGCGTAGTATTATACCTGGGATTATGATCCTCGGCGCACCGTCCTTTTTTGACAACGCACCGAGTCTCAGGGGCTACTATCTATACAGGGAGCATCTTATATATGCGGATCTGTCAAAAGGTACATCATTTCACGTACCTCAAAACCTATCAGTAAACTCCTGACGGCCTCGTACAACCCGCTCTCCGCGGATGAAATCCTTCTAATCACCGTATCCATCAATGCACGGTGTTCTTTTGAGATAGACGCTCGCCCGAGCAGATCCTTCAGCTCCTCCAACCCTGCACCAAACGGTGACGGACTCGTCCGATGGCCTTCTTCGAAGGCCGGACATGGAGGGCCTTGGGGGGCTATACGACTACCTTCCGGCCCTACCGGATTCGGAGAAACCCTTCGTGACGATACCTCAAGGTCGCCCCCCTCGCAAGGCGGTACGGCAGGGGGAGGTGTTCCGCTCTCCATCATCTCCGGATGAAGATCCCCTGAAGATGAGCTCTGCTGAGAAGGGCGGAGATCCGAACTACAAGGTAAAATTTCGGTTATCTTCCTCAGAAATAGAACGGGGATGTCTCTTATTTTTTAAAAACCCCTTTTTTCTACTTACGGCTCGGTGGAGAGCTCATCCCCTTGGGGACGCAATGCGGCTGAGGCACCTCCCGGCGCCGGACCCTCTGACGAAGATTTCTTCCCCCGCTTTGAGTCCATAGCCTCCGGGTCTTCAGAGGCGGTCCTCTTTTTCCCCTGGATGGAGGAATTCTCGATTCCTCCTTCCCTGACAGCCTCCTTCAGGGAGGCGGTAGCTTCCTTGTTCCCCTCTTTGCCTTCTTCCAAAGGCGCAACCTCCAGCATCCTGGTTAACACGGGATCCGGCGTAGTCTCAGGGAGGGGAGCCGGACACCTGATTAATTTTGCTTTCACTATCCATTCTTGTTTAAAGGACGCTCTTTTAAGGGCAATTTTATGATAAATATATGGATAGCTTGTCCGGGAACAGGGCTACTTACTTGAGTATCCGGGCGATTGCAGCTCAGACCTGCGTCCTCGGATGAGTCTGGACACATTGCTTGTGATCCGAAGAACAATTTGTACATCACCACGGGCGTCGTGCCCATAAAATGTTGGAGAGCTCATGGTCCTTCCGGATTAAACTCCCATAGGTGGAGGGGATGGCGTTTGCAGGGCAGGATGCGACGAATCAGCATAACCTGCATCACTACGGCCAGATTGATATCTCTTTCTAGGAGATCTCAAATGCGGCCCTGCAACAAGGGCACGTCCTTGGACGTCCCCCAGTTGAGCCCTTCATTAACCCATGACGCCAGCTGTGGTGGGGGACCCGAGCGAAAGGCAGGAGGCGCCACCCATCTGGTGCCCCTGGGAGCTGTGATGTAGAACCACTCTCGTTGCCATGAGCCGAACTCCTCTTGAAAAGAGCCCTCGGGCCATGGAGTGTCGACAATCTTGCTTATAACAGCACCTCCGCACTCTGCGTGCTGCCCCTCGATCATCTTCGGCTCTACCTTGACGGTCTTAAGCCACAATCCGAAGTGAGGAGTAATATGGAGGAAGGCCTCGCACACGACCATGAACGATGAGATATGGAGGATGGACTCCGGAGCTAAGTCCTGAAATTCCAGCCCGTAGTAAAACATGAGCCCCCTCACGAAGGGGTCAATCGGGAAGCCTAGCCCCCGAAGGAAGTGAGACGCGAACACCACGCTCTCACCGGGCTTGGGAGTGGGAATGACCTGCCCTTGAGTAGGCAGCCCATGCAAGATTTCGCTGGTTAGATACCTGGCGTCTCTTAACTTTAACACGTCTTCTTCCGTAACGGAAGAAGGCATCCACCAGCCTTGAAGGTCGGAGCAAGACATCATCGAAGGTCCGAAGCGCCTGAATCTGGAGCTTTGGGTGTTGGAACTCAAGGCGAGAGGCGGATTTGATTGGGATTGAAAGAAATGAGTTGAGCCTTGGTCTCTTTATAAAGAGGTTGAATACCAAGAGGCCTCCCCGTGACCGTTTGGGACTCACTTTCGATTAAAGAGACATACCTGCACCTCACCGCCTCGCTATGATCTAAGAAATCAAAGGAACAACACAAGAGACACAGAGTCTATACTGGTTCAGGCCACCATTGTGGTGTAATACCCTACTCTAGTGTGTGGTGTGGTGGATTGCCTCTTGGGCTGATGATGAACAATACAAGGAAGAACAGCCTCGCGAGGGTCTGTTCTTGGCTGGTGCAATGAACCTCTGAGGGGAGTTCAGTCGCTCTCTCTACTGGTTTCCTGGTGATGACCGGATGCCTCTACCTTGTGGTGGCTAGTCCTATTTATAGGCAAAGGCCCTGGGCCTCTTCCCAAATATTGAGCGGGAAGGGCGCCAACAATTGGCCATTTTGAAGGGGAACATCTAGTACACTTATCTTGACTAAAGTTGGTCCTCGCCTGCCAAAGGATCTGGTGGTGACGCCGGCTTGGGCTCCACGATGACCTCCATCCTGCCGTTCTGCTGGTCTTGGTCTTGTTGCACCGAAATGGCTGACTTTGTTTGATGCTCTTGCCTGCGCTTGCGCCCTATACACCAAAGAGGAAACAAGGACTCTGTGCAGGCCGGCGCCCGCCTGGCTTCGGTCGTCATGGCTTGCATCATGGGCACCTCGTGAGGTACCCTGCCTTGATCTCTCCGCCTCCTCGTGAGCCAGCCTGACGAGGCTGCTCCTGAGGAAGCCTCATGTCGTCCGCCCCACGAGGCTTCGCCCCTCTCGAGGGTCTTGAGCTCGTGCTGATGAAGATGGGCCATGCTGGGCCGCCCCTTGAGCCACGCCGCAGGCCGCGGGCAGGCAAGTCTGGGGACCCCCCTTCCCAGAACACCGACAGTAGCCCCCGGGCCCAAGGTGCGCCCGAACTTGGCTGAGCAGAGAGGCGAAGGGGCAAGTGCGAGGCGCCGTAGGCCCTAACAGCCTGCGGCCTCGGGCGCCGCGTGGTGGTTGATTGGACGTGGGTGGCTCCGCTCCCCCATGACGCCTCGGCAACTGCGCGAACTAACTAGTCCCTGCATGCAAAGCGGGTCATGATTACCTGTGATCGTGGATGCCGGCGGTTGGCCTCCTCTAGCTATAAGTATGGGGCGGCGCCTGCCCTTCCGGTTCGTCCCTTCTTGCTTTTCCTTTTTCTTCATGGCTCCACCAAAAAGGTTCCAGGCCGCGGAGAAAGGGAAGGCCCGCCAGGTGGAGCCGGACTCTCCTCCACCCAAGTGTGGTCGAGGTCGTCCCCGCAAACAACCTGCGACTCCCATGGTGGCTCCCCGCGGTCACGGAGGCGATCCTTCGCGTGGTGAAGGGCGGCCTGCCACCACTAGGGGACGCGCTACGGCCGTGCGACCCCCTAGGCTGTGCTCCCACTCGGCAGAGGTACTGCCAGAGTTTGTTGTGTGGGCGGCGGAACCGGCCAGCACCCGGCTCCAACTTCCTCGCTTCCTCCTAGGTGAGCTTCCGACTGGCGCCCCGGGCGGCCTCGGGCTTCAGGCGGACGGTTGCTGTGGCCGAGCCTCCTGGGCTTCGCTGGAGGTCTCTGCAGCCGAGAGCTTGGCCCTAACCCGCGGCTGGCAAACGTTTGCCCGCGCGCGTGGTCTGATCCGGCGGTGCACCCTGCACTTCAAGTTCGACAGCGATGCCACCCTCTACGTGAGGGTGTTCGGGGAAGATGGTCGCCGCGCTAGGTGTTGCCCTGAGAACGACGACCACGACCGTGGGTCCAGCCCCGGCGATGATGAAGACGACAGCGCACGTGCGGCCGGTGGCGGTCGAGGCTCATCGAGCTTCGACGGCTCTTCTTCGAGCAGCGAGCTTCGACGACTCTTCTTCGAGCAGCGGCTCCTCCAGCGGTGGCCGCGATCAGCCTCCGCGCCGCCGCGCCCATCTGGAGGGAGGTAGCGTGTCTGCCCGCCGTTGCGCCTCGGTGAAGCGCGAGGCGGAGTCCTCCTGAGCTCCGGAGGCAGTTCGAGTCTCCCCCGTGAGCTGATGTCGGGCGAGTCACGCCTGTTTTGTTCTTTTCCCTTTCCCTGCGCAAAAAGACAGTAGTATAGGGCCCCACGAGGGTGTGCTTGGACTATTGCTGTTTAATTATTGTACTGCTTCCGCTATTCTGGTATTGTGCCTTCGTGCCGTACGCCGGCGCACAGAAATTACTTAGCTTGGGGGGAGGGTTTGTCGTGACCCTTGCTTCCCGAGGCTGAGGCTTCGTCGAACGTTCCACGTCCTATGAGGGTTAGTCTGAAGGGGTAGCTCCCGGCCTCAGCCGTGGAGGCGACTGGCCCAGGTCTTGTGTTCATGTCGCGGTGCCCGTGGGGCACGGACTGGAGGGGTGCTCCTGTAGTGGACCCGGGTAGAGAAGCCTCGAACGATAAGGGCGGAAAACACTCGCGAGTGTTCCCACGTTGCTCCCTCGCGAGACTTGCGCGAGAGAAATCGGGGCAGGAGGAGGGCGAAAAAGGCAGAGAGTCATAAGCCAAAGACGACAACAACTTCAATAAAACCTCGAATGGGAATGAACAGCCGACTGCAGAAAGCAAATGAGAAAAGCCGCGTCCGGCACCTAATCTAGTCTTCGACGTCTTCTCACCAGCGCGGAGCTAAGTGCTGCCACTGGGCGTGGGAGGGAGCCCCAGGGCCCGAGGTCGGCGCTCCTGAGACTCCGGGGCATGTACAGCCCCACTCATTATTACGTGAGAGTGTCATGGGTGGCGACCTTCACACGCATTGGCCTTCTTCACAGGCTCCGGGACTTTCTCGGGAGGATAAACTTCACAGGCTTTCGCCTTCTTCACAGGCTCAGGGCCTTTTCAAAAATGCAACAGCTTCACAGACGTTCGCCTTCTTCACAGGCTCTGGGCCTTTTCAAGGGTAAAATCTATGGAGGTGCTGGATGTTCCACGCGTTCTGGACGGGCACTCCCTCTTGAGTCTCCAAGCGCGCGGAGCCAGGCCTGGAAACATGAACAACCTTGAACGGGCCCTCCCACATGGGAGAGAGCTTATGCAATCCCTCCCTGGAGAGAACCCACCTGAGCACGAGGTCTCCTACCTCGAGAGTCCTGGGGTGGATGTTGCGGCAGTGGTATCGCCGCAGCGCTTGTTGATACCTTGCTGCTCGGAGCGCAGCCTCCCGACGATGCTCCTCCCCCAGCACGAGGTCCGTCCCCCGCATGGCGTCCTGCCGCGCCTCGTCAAACGCCAGGACCCGTGCGAAACGACGTCTGACCTCGCGAGGGAGGACCACTTCAGCTCCATAGACCAGGAAGAATGGGGTCTCTCGAGTTGGCTTGGTCACGGTAGTTCGGATGGACCACAACACGGACTGAAGCTCGTCGTACCACCCTAGGCCGCAAGCCTCCAACTTCTTCTTGAAGGTCCTGGTCTTGAGGCCTCTCAGGACCTCCGCGTTGGCCCGCTCGGCCTGACCGTTGCTCCGGGGGTGCGCCACTGAAGCGTAGCATATCTGCGTTCCAAGGTTAGCACAGTATGTTTTGAAGAGGTTACTGGTGAACTGCGAACCGTTGTCGGTGATGATGCGATTCGGCACCCCGAACCGGCTCACGATGCCCTTGATGAATTTGACCGCAGAACCTGCGGGGATGGTGCGGACAGCTTCCACTTCAGCCCACTTAGTGAACTTGTCCACGACGACGTAGAGGTAGCGATAGCCCCCTGGCGCCCGAGGAAACGGGCCCAGGATATCCAGCCCCCAGACTGCGAATGGCCATGAGAGGGGTATAGTTTGCAAACCTCCAGCCGGCTGATGGATCTGCTTGGCATGGAATTGGCAGGCCTTGCAAGCTTTTACCAGTTCGACGGCATCATTGAGCGCAGTGGGCCAATAGAATCCACTGCGGAATGCCTTGCCAACGAGGGTCCGTGACGATGAATGATGCCCACAGTCTCCACCGTGTATATCCACCAGCAGTTCCTTTCCTTGCTCCCTGGAGATGCAGCGCAGGGACACACCATTCGGTCGCCTCCGGTAGAGCTCTCCATCCTTGATGCAGTATGCTGTGGCCTTCCGCGCCACACGCTCTTCTTCCTCCTCCTTCTCTGGCAAGGTCCCTTGCGTCAGATAGCTCCGGAGCTCCGTGATCCAGCACCCCTCCTGAGGCTCCATCGTCAAGAGCAGATGCGCCCCTGAGGCCAGGCCACAGACTGGGGCTCCCGAGGCTGGCGGCTGGGGGAGCTCCTCCTGAGGCTGCACCGCGCTTGATAGTGATGGCGTGGCCAAGGGCTTGAAGATCCATTCTTCGAAGACGCCAGGCTCCTGAGGTAGTCGCCTGGATGCTCATTTTGGCGATGTCGTCGGCCTCCTGATTGGTGCCACGGGGCACGTGCTATAACTCTAGCCCCCAAAACTGCTTCTCCATTCTGCGGACCTCCGCAAGGTAGGCTTCCATGTGCTCATCCCTTGGCTCGTACACTTTGTTGGAGAAGTTAACAAGGAGTTGTGAATCACCCTTGATGGTAAGACGCTTTACTCTGAGGGCGGCCGCGGCCTTCAGGCCTGCTATCAGGCCTTCATATTCTGCTATGTTGTTGGAGACTTTTTCTCCGTGCTGGAAACAGAGCTGCACGGCGTAGTAGAGCTTGTCTTGGGTAGTAGATATAAGCACCGCACCAGCCCCCACGCCGTGCCTGGAGAACGCCCCGTCGAAGTACATGACCCAACCGTCTGGCACCTCGCTTCCCGGGGAGAGGGATCGATCCTCATCAGCCTTGAGGCCCGGCGCCTCCGTCCATTCCGCCATGAAATCTGCCAAGGCGGCTCCCTTGATGACTCTCGTTGTGCTGAATTCGAGCTGAAACGCTTGCAGTTCAATGTTCCACTCGGCGACTCTTCCAGCTGAACTGGGGCTCCTGAGCACCCTTTCCAAAGGGTACGCTGAGACAACCTTGATGGGGTGGCCCTGAAAATAATGCCGCAGCTTGCGCGAGGCCACCAATAGCGCGAGGAGAAGTTTCTGAGGCATGGGGTACCGCGCCCTTGTGTCCCGCAACACTGTGCTGACGAAGTACACAGGATGTTCAACGAGGTTGGGAACGCTGGTGTCGATGGCGCCCTCTGGAGACCATGGCGCCTCCTGAGACAGGGGAGCCCCCAGCGGCTGGTCGCTAGGGGGAGGGGCTCCCGCTGTCTCGAGTGTGTTCCCAGCGGCGGCTAATCCTTCTTGGCTGTGGCAACGGTTTCTGCGGGTCTTCCTTGTTCACGCTTCGCCTCGATCCGGGCAGACGCCGTGGCTTTGTTCTGACGCTCCTCCCTAACTGCCACCAGGGCTGCGCTGGCGGAGTAGGGAGTGGCTGCAAGGTAGAGCACCAGGGGTTCCTGAGGGCGCGGGGCCACCATTACCGGAGGGCTGGTTAGGTACCTCTTGAGGTCTTGGAACGCCTTGTCTGCCTCTTCAGTCCATTCAAAGGGTCCCTTTTTCTTCATCAGCTGGAAGAAAGGCAGCGCTCGCTCCCCCAACTTGGAGATGAAGCGTCCCAGTGCTGTCACGCGCCCAGTGAGCTTCTGATTTTCTCTGAGGGTCTTCGGCGGGCTCATGTCCTCAACTGCCTTGACTTTTCTGGGTTAGCCTCGATGCCTCGGTGGGACATGAGAAAGCCCAAGAGTTTTCCTGAGGGGACCCCAAACACACACTTTTCTGGGTTGAGCCGCAGGCTCATGGTGTTGAGGCTCGCGAAGGTTTCCTCCAGGTCTTTTATCAGGGTCTTGGCCTCGCGAGACTTCACCACAATATCATCGACGTAAGCCTCGACGTTCTTCCCGAGCTGTGGGCCCAAGGTGATGTGCATCAGTCGCTGGAAGGTCGCACCTGCATTGCGCAACCCGAACGGCATGCACGTGTAGAAGTACACCCCACACGGGGTTAGAAAGGTTGTTTTTCCACATCTTCCACCGCCATCTTGATCTGGTGATATCCAGAAAAGGCATCCAAGAAATACAACAGGTTGCACTCAGCGGTGGAGTCGATGATTTGATCGATGCGGGGGAGTGGAAACGGATCTTGCGGGCAAGCTTTGTTGAGGTTGGTGAAGTCGACACACATACGTTCCTTCCCCCCTTTCTTCGGCACAACGACTGGGTTGGCCAACCAATCCGGGTACCGGACCTCGCGAATGACCCCTGCAGCTTCCAACTTGCGGGTCTCTTGGATGATGAAAGCCTGTTTTTCCGTGGATTGCCACCTTGCTTTTTGCTTCACGGGTCGGACATTGGGGCACACATTGAGGTGATGCTCGATTATGCCTCAAGGGATCCCCGCCAGCTGATCGGGCTCCCATGCGAATACCTTCTTGTTCGCACGCAGGAACTTGACCAGGGCCTCCTCCTTCTTGGGCTCGAGGTTGGCGCCAATGCTGAAGGTGGCGTCAGTGGATCCATCCTCGTCAACCAGCATCTGCTTGGTTTCTGCCTTGTCTTGGGTGAACAACTGCTTCTTCCTGGCCGGTGCAGTCCCTTGGGCTCAGGGGCGTCCGGGTCGGCAGGCTGCACCGATGCCACCGTCTTGAAGGCGAGCTTGAGCACTTGCAACGCATCCCCGGTGTCTCCGCACACGGTGAGGACGCCACTGCTCCCGGGCATTTTCATGAGGTTGTACGCCGGGTGAGTCGCGGCCATGAATCGGGCCAGCGCTGGGTAACCGAGGATGGCGTTGTATGGGAGGCCGATGGGGGCGATGTCGAAGTCGATTAGCTCCGTGCGGAAGTTGTCGTAGGTGCCGAAGGTTATCGGGAGACGGATCTTCCCCAGGGAGCTGGATGACCCGCCCCCGACACCCAAGAAGGGCCGGCTGGGCTAAAGCCGCTCCGGTGGTATGTGGAGGAGGCTGAAGGCTTCAGTCGAGAGCACGCTGAGGCCTGAGCCGCCGTCGATGAGAGTCCTGGTGACGGCCACCTGACAGATGGTGGGGATGCACAGCATCGGGAGCGCGCCCGAGCAGGCCATGTTGGAGGGGTGATCCTCCGAGGTGAAGGCCAGGTCACCCTTGGGCGCCGACCGACCTGAGGGAGCCCCCTGCCGCGTGGAGGCGGCGCCGTCTTGGCGGATGAATGGCTTGACATGGCGGCCCGAAGGTGGCGCCTACGAGCCGCCCAGGAGGGCCGCGACGACCGGGGGCGCCGGTGCAGCGTGCCTGGCGAGGAAGAGGTTGCCTAGCTCTTCCCAAGGGGCCACGGAAGCCGCCGGTAACTTGTTCGGCCACCGCACGTGTCGCACGGCTGGGGCCAAGGCTCGGAGCCCCCTGGCCCCCGCGCTAGCGCTAACGACCGGAGCGGGCGGCGCGTCGTCCATCATAGGGCGAGTCTTGGTGTCGGCGGAGAGCGGGTCGGCGGAAGGAGAAGCTCCGGCGCACCCCTACCTGGCACGCCAAATGTCGGATTTCGGGTTCTGGCAGACCCTCTAGATTCGAACACTGGGGTGCGCGCGGAGATTTCACCCACTACCTACCTGCACCTCACCGCCTCGCTATGATCTAAGCAATCAAAGGAACACCACAAGAGACACAGAGTTTATACTGGTTCAGGCCACCATTGTGGTGTAATACCCTACTCCAGTGTGTGGTGTGGTGGATTGCCTCTTGGGCTGATGATGAACAATACAAGGAAGAACAGCCTCGCGAGGGTCTGTTCTTGGCTGGTGCAATGAACCTCTGAGGGGAGTTCAGTCGCTCTCTCTACTGGTTTCCTGGTGATGACCGGATGCCTCTACCTTGTGGTGGCTAGTCCTATTTATAGGCAAAGGCCCTCGGCCTCTTCCCAAATATTGAGCGGGAAGGGCGCCAACAATTGGCCATTTTGAAGGGGAACATCTAGTACACTTATCCTGACTAAAGTCCTCGCCTGCCAAAGGCTCTAGTGGTGACGCCGGCTTGGGCTCCACGATGACCTCCATCCTGCCGTTCTGCTGGTCTTGGTCTTGTTGCACCGAAATGGCTGCCTTTGCTTGATGCTCTTGCCTTCTCTTGCTACCTATACACCAAAGAGGAAACAAGGACTCTGCGCAGGCCGGCGCCCGCCTGGCGCCCGCCTGGCGCCCGCCTGGCTTCGGTCGTCACGTCTTGTGTCATGGGCACCTCGTGAGGTACCCTGCCTTGATCTCTCCGCCTCCTCACGAGCCAGCCCGACGAGGCCGCTCCTGAGGAAGCCTCATGTCATCCAGCCCGCGAGGCTTGGCCCCTCGCGAGGGTCTTGAGCTCGTGATGATGAAGATGGGCCATGCTGGGCCGCCCCTTGAGCCACGCCGCAGGCCGCGGGCAGGCAAGTCTGGGGACCCCCGTTCCCAGAACGCCGACAACCTCCTTGCTAAACGCGCTGAGGTGGGACGTAAAATGATTCAAATAAAGGCTTGGCCGTGGCACGATGTCACGCTGCGGAATATGCCAGCAGATTAGATTTGTACAAATATTATTCTCTCTACGGTGGTATGTGGAACTTATTTTGCAGAGCCGGACACTATCCTTGTGTTCAACATCTTCTATGAAGTATTCGGAGGAGGAACCAGCCTTGCAATGCCGAAGACAATTTGCGCGCTGGACTCGTCGTCATTGAAGCCTGGTTCAGGGGCTACTGAGGGAGTCTTGGATTAGGGGGTGTCCGGATGACCGGACTATGACCTTTGGCAGGACTCCCGGACTATGAAGATACAAGATTGAAGACTTCGTCCCGTGTCCGGATGGGACTTTCCTTGGCGTGGAAGGCAAGCTTGGCGATACGGATATGTAGATCTCCTCCCATTGTAACCGACACTGTGTAACCCTAGCCCTCTCCGGTGTCTATATAAACCGGAGGGTTTTAGTCCGTAGGACGAACAACAATCATACCATAGGCTAGCTTCTAGGGTTTAGCCTCTCTGATCTCGTGGTAGATCTACTCTTGTACTACCCATATCATCAATATTAATCAAGCAGGAGTAGGGTTTTACCTCCATCGAGAGGGCCCGAACCTGGGTAAAAACATCGTGTCCCCTGTCTCCTGTTACCATCCACCTAGACACACAGTTCGGGACCCCCTACCCGAGATCCGCCGGTTTTGACACCGACACTTCCACATTCCAACTGATTTGAGTGAGCAAACACTTCTGAATCATCCTCATGAACGTGGCTCCAGCATTCTTGAGGCCGAATGGCATGGTGACATAACAGAAGCACCTGAATGGGGTGATGAAAGCTGTTTTGACCTCATCGGGTCCATACAGACGGATCTGATGGTAACTGGAATAAGCGTCTAAGAAAGACAGGCGCTCACATCCCGCAGTCGAGGCGACTATTTTGTCGATGCGGGGGAGAGGAAAATGATCTTTCGGGCAGGCCCGATTGATATGTTTGAAGTCAATGCACATGCGAAGTGACTTGTCCTTCTTGGGGACCATGACGACATTGGCGAGCCACTCGGAGTGGTAAATCTCTCGGATAAACTCTGCTGCTAAGAGCCGAGCCACCTCCTCACCAATGGCCTTTCTTTTCTGGACGGTGGACCGTCGAAGATGTTCTTTAACAGGTTTCACTTTTGAGTCGACTCGTAGATGGTGCTCAACCAGCCCCCTGGGAACACCCTGTTGGGGAACGTTGCAGAAAATTAAAATTTTTCCTACGGTTTCACAAAGATCCATCTATGAGTTCATCTAAGCAACGAGTCTAGGGAGAGAGTTTGCATCTACATACCACTTGTAGATCGCGTGCGGAAGCTTGCAAGGTGATGATGTAGTCGTACTCGACGTGATCCGAATCACCGATGACCTGCGCCGAACGGACGGCACCTCCGCGTTCAACACACGTACGGAACAGCCACGTCTCCTCCTTCTTGATCCAGCAAGTAAGGGAGGAGAGGTTGAGGGAGATGGCACCAGCAGCAGCACGACGGCGTGGTGTTGGTGGAGCTGCAGTACTCCGGCAGAGCTTCGCTAAGCACTATGGAGGTGGAGGAGGTGTTGGGGAGGGAGAAGGAGGCAACCAAAGGCCAGGGCGTTCAGGTATGAAGTCCCTCCTCTCCCCCCACTATATATAGGGGTGCCAAGGGGGGGTGGCCGGCCCTAGGAGATCAAATCTCCTAGGGGGTGCGGCGGCCAAGGGGGGTTCCCCCCCCCCCAAGGCACCTAGGAGGTGCCTTACCCTCCTAGGACTCTTGCCCCCCTTGAACCCTAGGCGCATGGGCCTATGTGGGGCTGGTGCCCTTGGCCCATTAGGCCAAGGCGCACCCCCACACAGCCCATGTGGCCCCCCGGGACAGGTGGACCCACCCGGTGGACCCCCAGGACCCTTCCGGTGGTCCCGGTACAATACCGATAACCCTGAAACTTGTCCCGATGCCTGAAACAGGACTTCCCATATATAAATCTTTACCTCCGGACCATTCCGGAACTCCTCGTGACGTCCGGGATCTCATCCGGGACTCCGAACAACATTCGGGTTACTGCATATACATATCCCTATAACCCTAGCGTAACTGAACCTTAAGTGTGTAGACCCTACGGGTTCGGGAGACATGCAGACATGACCGAGACTCTCTCAGTCAATAACCATCAGCGGGATCTGGATACCCATGATGGTTCCCACATGCTCCTCGATGTTGTCATCGGATGAACCACTATGTCGAGGATTCGATCAAACCCTGTATGCAATTCCCTTTGTCAATCGGTACGTTACTTGCCCGAGACTCGATCGTCGGTATCCCAATACCTTGTTCAGTCTCGTTTCCGGCAAGTCACTTTACTCGTACCGTAATGCATGATCTCGTGTCCAACACCTTGGTCACATTGATCTCAATATGATGATGCATTACCGAGTGGGCCCAGAGATACCTCTCCGTCATACGGAGTGACAAATCCCAGTCTCGATCCGTGTCAACCCAACAGCTACTTTCGGAGATACCTGTAATGCACCTTTATAGTCACCCAGTTACGTTGTGACGTTTGGTATACCCAAGGCACTCTTATGGTATCCGGGAGTTACACGATCTCATGGTCGAAGGAAGAGATACTTGACACTTGCAAAGCTCTAGCAAAATGAACTACACGATCTTTTATGCTATGCTTAGGATTGGGTCTTGTCCATCACATCATTCTCCTAATGATGTGATCCCGTTATCAATGACATCCAATGTCCATAGTCAGGAAACCATGACTATCTGTTGATCACAACGAGCTGGTCAACTAGAGGCTTACCAGGGACATTGTGTGGTCTAAGTATTCACACGTGTATTACGATTTCCGGATAATACAGTTATAGCATGAATAAAAGACAATTATCATGAACAATGAAATATAATAATACTTTTATTATTGCCTCTAGGGCATATTTCCAACAGTCTCCCACTTGCACTAGAGTCACTAATCTAGTTACATTGTGATGAATCGAACACCCATAGAGTTCTGGTGTTGATCATGTTTTGCACGCGAGAGAGGTTTAGTCAGCGGATCTGCGACATTCAGATCCGCGTGCACTTTGCAAATCTCTATGTCTCCATCTTGAACATTTTCACGGATGGAGTTGAAACGACGCTTGATGTGCCTGGTCTTCTTGTGAAACCTGGGCTCCTTTGCGAGGGCAATAGCTCCAGTGTTGTCACAGAAGAGTTTGATCGGCCCCGACGCATTGGGTATGACTCCTAGGTCGGTGATGAACTCCTTCACCCAAATCGCTTCATGTGCTGCCTCCGAGGCTGCCATGTACTCCGCTTCACACGTAGATCCCGCCACGACGCTCTGCTTGCAGCTACACCAGCTTACTGCTCCACCATTCAACATATACACGTATCCGGTTTGTGACTTAGAGTCATCCGGATCTGAGTCGAAGCTAGCGTCGACGTAACCCTTTACGACGAGCTCTTCGTCTCCTCCATAAACGAGAAACATGTCCTTTGTCCTTTTCAGGTACTTCAGGATATTCTTGACCGCTGTCCAGTGTTCCTTGCCGGGATTACTTTGGTATCTTGCTACCAAACTTCCGGCAAGGTGTACATCGGGTCTGGTACACAGCATGGCATACATAATAGATCCTATGGCTGAAGCATAGGGGATGACACTCATCTCTTCTTTATCTTTTGCCGTGGTCGGTGACTGAGCTGAGCTCAGTCTCATACCTTGTAACATAGGCAAGAACCCCTTCTTGGACTGATCCATTCTGAATCTCTTCAAAATCTTATCAAGGTATGTACTTTGTGAAAGACCTATGAGGCGTCTCGATCTATCTCTATAGATCTTGATGCCTAATATATAAGCAGCTTCTCCAAGGTCCTTCATTGAAAAACACTTATTCAAGTAGGCCTTAATGCTGTCCAGAAATTCTATATTATTTCCCATCAGGAGTATGTCATCTACATATAATATGAGAAATGCTACAGAGCTCCCACTCACTTTCTTGTAAACGCAGGCTTCTCCATAAGTCTGCATAAACCCAAACGCTTTGATCATCTCATCAAAGCGAATGTTCCAACTCCGAGATGCTTGCACCAGTCCATAAATGGATCGCTGGAGCTTGCATACTTTGTTAGCATTCTGAGGATCGACAAAACCTTCCAGCTGCATCATATACAGTTCTTCCTTAAGATGCCCGTTAAGGAATGCTGTTTTGACGTCCATCTGCCATATCTCATAATCATAGTATGCGGCAATTGCTAACATGATTCGGACGGACTTTAGCTTCGCTACGGGAGAGAATGTCTCGTCGTAGTCAATCCCTTGAACCTGTCGATAACCCTTAGCGACAAGTCGAGCTTTATAGATGGTAACATTACCATCCGCGTCCGTCTTCTTCTTAAAGATCCATTTGTTTTCTATCGCTCGCCGATCATCGGGCAAGTCTGTCAAAGTCCACACTTTGTTTTCATACATGGATTCTATCTCGGATTTCATGGCTTCAAGCCATTTGTTGGAATCCGGGCCCGTCATTGCTTCTTCATAGTTCGAAGGTTCATTGTTGTCTAACAACATGATTTCCAGGACAGGGTTGCCGTACCATTCTGGTGCGGAACATGTCCTTGTGGACCTACGAAGTTCAGCAGTAACTTGATCCGAAGTACTTTGATCATTATCATGGTTTTCCTCTTCAGTTGGTGTGGGCATCACAGGAACGGTTTCCTGTGCTGCGTCACTATCCCGCTCAAGAGGTAGTACTTCATCGAGTTCTACTTTCCTCCCACTTACTTCTTTCGAGAGAAACTCTTTTTCCAGAAAGCATCCGTTCTTGGCAACAAAGATCTTGCCTTCGGATCTTAAGTAGAAGGTATACCCTATAGTTTCCTTAGGGTATCCTATGAATACGCATTTTTCCGACTTGGGTTCGAGCTTTTCAGGTTGAAGTTTCTTGACATAAGCTTCGCATCCCCAAACTTTTAGAAACGACAGCTTAGGTTTCTTTCCAAACCATAATTCATACGGTGTTGTCTCAACGGATTTAGACGGTGCCCTATTTAAAGTGAATGTAGCTGTCTCTAGAGCGTATCCCCAAAATGATAGCGGTAAATCAGTAAGAGACATCATAGACCGCACCATATCCAATAGAGTGCGATTACGACGTTCGGACACACCGTTTCGCTGAGGTGTTCCAGGCGGCGTGAGCTGTGAAACGATTCCACATTTCTTGAAGTATGTACCAAATTCATGACTTAAGTATTCTCCTCCACGATCTGATCGTAAGAATTTTATCTTTCGGTCACGTTGATTCTCCACCTCATTCTGAAATTCCTTGAACTTTTCAAAGGTCTCAGACTTGTGTTTCATTAAGTAGACATACCCATATCTACTCAAGTCATCTGTGAGAGTGAGAACACAACGATATCCTCCGCGAGCCTCAACGCTCATTGGACCGCACACATCGGTATGTATGATTTCCAACAAGTTGGTTGCTCGCTCCATTGTTCCGGAGAAGGGAGTCTTGGTCATTTTACCTAAGAGGCATGGTTCGCACGTGTCAAACGATTCATAATCAAGAGACTCTAAAAGTCCATCAGCATGGAGCTTCTTCATGCGCTTGACACCAATGTGACCAAGGCGGCAGTGCCACAAGTATGTGGGACTATCGTTATCAACTTTAAATCTTTTGGCATCTACACTATGAACATGTGTAATATTACGCTCGAGATTCATTAAGAATAAACCATTGACCATCGGAGCATGACCATAAAACATATCTCTCATATAAATCGAACAACCATTATTCTCAGACTTAAATGAGTAGCCATCTCGTATTAAACGAGATCCAGATACAATGTTCATGCTCAAACTTGGCACTAAATAACAATTATTAAGGTTCAAAACTAATCCCGTAGGTAAATGTAGAGGCAGCGTGCCGACGGCGATCACATCGACTCTGGAACCATTCCCGACGCGCATCGTCACCTCGTCCTTCGCCAGTCTCCGTTTATTCCGCAGCTCCTGCTGTGAGTTACAAATATGAGCAACGGCACCGGTATCAAATACCCAGGAGTTACTACGAGTACTGGTAAGGTACACATCAGTCACATGTATATCAAATATACCTTTGGTGTTGCCGGCCTTCTTATCCGCTAAGTATTTGGGGCAGTTCCGCTTCCAGTGACCCTTCCCCTTGCAATAAAAGCACTCAGTCTCAGGCTTGGGTCCATTCTTTGACTTCTTCCCGGTAACTGGCTTACCAGGTGCGGCAACATCTTTGCCGTCCTTCTTGAAGTTCTTCTTACCCTTGCCCTTCTTGAACTTAGTGGTCTTATTGACCATCAACACTTGATGTTCTTTCTTGATTTCAGCCTCTGCTGACTTCAGCATCGAGAACACTTCAGGAATGGTCTTTTCCATTCCCTGCATGTTGTAGTTCATCACAAAGCTCTTGTAGCTTGGTGGGAGCGACTGGAGGATTCTGTCAATGACCGCCTCATCTGGGAGGTTAATGTTCAGCCGGGTCATACGGTTGTGCAACCCAGACATCTTCAGGATGTGCTCACTGACAGAACTGTTTTCCTCCATCTTACAACTGTAGAACTTGTCGGAGACATCATATCTCTCGACTCGGGCATGAGCTTGGAAAACTAGTTTCAGCTCTTCGAACATCTCATATGCTCCGTGAAGCTCAAAACGCTTTTGGAGCCCCGGTTCTAAGCTGTAAAGCATGCCGCACTGAACGAGGGAGTAATCATCAGCGCGAGACTGCCAAGCATTCATAATGTCTTGGTTCTCTGGGACGGGAGCGTCACCTAGCGGTCCTTCTAGGACATATTGTTTCCTGGCAGCTATGAGGATGATCCTCAGGTTCCGGACCCAGTCCGTATAGTTGCTGCCATCATCTTTCAGCTTGGTTTTCTCTAGGAACGCGTTGAAGTTCATGTTGACATTAGCGTTGGCCATTGATCTACAAGACATATTTGCAAAGGTTTTAGACTAAGTTCATGATAATAAAGTTCTAATCAAATTATGAACTCCCACTTAGATTAGACATCCCTTTAGTCATCTAAGTGTTACACGATCCGAGTCGACTAGCCCGTGTCCGATCATCACGTGAGACGGACTAGTCATCGTCGGTGAACATTTTCATGTTGATCGTATCTTCCATACAACTCGTGTTCGACCTTTCGGTCTCCGTGTTCCGAGGCCATGTCTGCACATGCTAGGCTCGTCAAGTTAACCCTAAGTGTTTTCGCTGTGTAAAATTGTCTTACACCCGTTGTATGTGAACGTAAGAATCCATCACACCCGATCATCACGTGGTGCTTAGAAGCGACGAACTGTAGCAACGGTGCACAGTTAGGGGAGAACACTTCTTGAAATTTTATAAGGGATCATCTTATTTACTACCGTCGTCCTAAGTAAACAAGATGCATAATACATAATAAACATCACATGCAATTATATAGTTGTGACATGATATGGCCAATATCATATAGCTCCATTGATCTTCATCTTCGGGGCTCCATGATCATCTTGTCACCGGCTTGACACCATGATCTCCATCATCGTGTCTTCATGAAGTTGTCACGCCAACGACTACTTCTACTTCTATGACTAACGTTTAGCAATAAAGTAAAGTAGTTTACATGACGTTATTCAATGACACGCAGGTCATACAAAAAAATAATGACAACTCCTATGGCTCCTGCCGGTTGTCATACTCATCGACATGCAAGTCGTGAATCCTATTACAAAGAACATGATCTCATACATCACAATTAATCATTCATCACAACTTCTGGCCATATCACATCACATGATCAATCGCTGCAAAAACAAGTTAGACGTCCTCTAATTGTTGTTGCATCTTTTACGTGGCTGCAATTGGGTTCTAGCAAGAACGTTTTCTTACCTACGAATCACCACAACGTGATTTTGTCAACTTCTATTTACCCTTCATAAGGGCCCTGTTCATCGATTCCGCTCCAACTAAGGTGGGAGAGACAGACACCCGCCAGCCACCTTATGCAACTTGTGCATGTCAGTCGGTGGAACCGGTCTCACGTAAGTGTACGTGTAAGGTTGGTCCGGGCCGCTTCATCCCACAATACCGTTGAGCAAGAAAAGACTAGTAGAGGCAAGTAAGATGACAAAATCCACGCCCACAACAAAGTTGTGTTCTACTCGTGCAAAGAGAACTACGCATAAACCTGGCTCTGATACCACTGTTGGGGAACGTTGCAGAAAATTAAAAATTTTCCTACGGTTTCACCAAGATCCATCTATGAGTTCATCTAAGCAACGAGTCTAGGGAGAGAGTTTGCATCTACATACCACTTGTAGATCGCGTGCGGAAGCTTGCAAGGTGATGATGTAGTCGTACTCGACGTGATTCGAATCACCGATGACCTGCGCCGAACGGACGGCACCTCCGCGTTCAACACACGTACGGAACAGCCACGTCTCCTCCTTCTTGATCCAGCAAGTAAGGGAGGAGAGGTTGAGGGAGATGGCACCAGCAGCAGCACGGCGGCGTGGTGTTGGTGGAGCTGCAGTACTCCGGCAGAGCTTCGCTAAGCACTATGAAGGTGGAGGAGGTGTTGGGGAGGGAGAAGGAGGCAACCAAAGGCCAGGGCGTTCAGGTATGAAGTCCCTCCTCTCCCCCCACTATATATAGGGGTGCCAAGGGGGGGTGGCCGGCCCTAGGAGATCAAATCTCCTAGGGGGTGCGGCGGCCAAGGGGGGTTTCCCCCCCCCCCCAAGGCACCTAGGAGGTGCCTTACCCTCCTAGGACTCTTGCCCCCCTTGAACCCTAGGCGCATGGGCCTATGTGGGGCTGGTGCCCTTGGCCCATTAGGCCAAGGCGCACCCCCACACAGCCCATGTGGCCCCCCGGGACAGGTGGACCCACCCGGTGGACCCCCGGGACCCTTCCGGTGGTCCCGGTACAATACCGATAACCCCGAAACTTGTCCCGATGCCTGAAACAGGACTTCCCATATATAAATCTTTACCTCCGGACCATTCCGGAACTCCTCGTGACGTCCGGGATCTCATCCGGGACTCCGAACAACATTCGGGTTACTGCATATACATATCCCTATAACCCTAGCGTAACTGAACCTTAAGTGTGTAGACCCTACGGGTTCGGGAGACATGCAGACATGACCGAGACTCTCTCAGTCAATAACCATCAGCGGGATCTGGATACCCATGATGGTTCCCACATGCTCCTCGATGTTGTCATCGGATGAACCACTATGTCGAGGATTCGATCAAACCCTGTATGCAATTCCCTTTGTCAATCGGTATGTTACTTGCCCGAGACTCGATCGTCGGTATCCCAATACCTTGTTCAGTCTCGTTTCCGGCAAGTCACTTTACTCGTACCGTAATGCATGATCCCGTGTCCAACACCTTGGTCACATTGAGCTCAATATGATGATGCATTACCGAGTGGGCCCAGAGATACCTCTCCGTCATACGGAGTGACAAATCCCAGTCTCGATCCGTGTCAACCCAACAGCTACTTTCGGAGATACCTGTAATGCACCTTTATAGTCACCCAGTTACATTGTGACGTTTGGTATACCCAAGGCACTCTTATGGTATCCGGGAGTTACACGATCTCATGGTCGAAGGAAGAGATACTTGACACTTGCAAAGCTCTAGCAAAACGAACTACACGATCTTTTATGCTATGCTTAGGATTGGGTCTTGTCCATCACATCATTCTCCTAATGATGTGATCCCGTTATCAATGACATCCAATGTCCATAGTCAGGAAACCATGACTATCTGTTGATCACAACGAGCTGGTCAACTAGAGGCTTACCAGGGACATTGTGTGGTCTAAGTATTCACACGTGTATTACGATTTCCGGATAATACAGTTATAGCATGAATAAAAGACAATTATCATGAACAATGAAATATAATAATACTTTTATTATTGCCTCTAGGGCATATTTCCAACACACCCGACATGTCAGAAGGTTTCCATGCGAAGATGTCCCAGTTCTCACGGAGGAACTGGATGAGCGCTTCTTCCTATTTGGAGTCGAGCGTTGTAGAGATATGAGTCGGAGCAGCATTGGGGTCGGTCGGGTGAACGTGATTCGGTTTCGTCTCACCAGACGACTGAAACGCTGATTCTGTAGCGGGCTTCTTAGCTCGCAACAAATCACTCGGGTCTGCATTTTTCTAGTGCTCCTGCCACTCTTCTGCTGCCATCTGAGCATCGGCGATCTTTGAGCCTTTCTGAAAGCACTCTTCCGCCTTCTTCCGATTGCCAGTAACGGTGATCACACCTTTGGGGCCATGCATCTTTAATTTGAGGTACACGTAACATGGTCGAGCCATAAAACGTGCATAAGCCGGCCTGCCCAAAATAGCGTGATAGGCACTCTAGAAATCCACAACTTCAAATGTCAACTTTTCTTTGCGGTAATTTTTGGAATCACCGAAAAATACATCAAGAGCAATCTGACCGAGTGACGTAGCCTTCTTTCAAGGAATGACTCCATAGAAACTCATGCTGCTGGTACTGAGTCTGGACATCGGAGTGCCCATCCCTTTCAATGTCTCTGCATACAGTATATTCAGGCTACTGCCACCATCCATCAAAACTTTAGTCAGTCGAGTGCCTTCGACGACTGGGTCGACCACCAGAGCTTGCCTCCCAGGGGTGGCTATGTGTGTCAGGTGATCAGACTGGTCAAATGTGATGGCAGTCTGAGACCATTTCAGATAGTTGGGTGTCTCCGGAGCAACCATATTCACTTCTCGGTTGATAACTTTCAATCGACTTTTGCTCTCAACGTCAGCAAAAATCACCAGAGTGGAATTGACCTGGGGATATCCATCATCACTATCCTCCTTGTCCTCAACTTTGTCTGACTCCTTTTCCTTATCTTTGGGTTGTTTCCCCTGGAATTGCTGGATCAAGAGCCAACACTGTCGAGTGGTATGTTTCGGGTAAATGAATTTACCCTCCTCATCTTTTTTCGTGTGGATGTGGCACGGCAAATCCATCACTTCATTTCCTTCTTTGTCTTTCACCTTGTTAGGGTTCCAAGACCCTTTAGGCTTCCCTTTAAACTTTCCTTGAGTCACGGCCAAGGCTTCTCCAGGAGCAGCTGGCTCGGCTTTCTGCTTCTGCTTCCGATTGGAGTTCCCTCCTCCGGTTTCGTGGGCGACTGTCTTGTGCTTGCCACTCCGGAGCCGATCCTCTTCTTCACCATTGGCATACTTGGTATCTATCTCCATCATTCGACTCAGAGACATGTCTCCAGTTCGACCAAATTTCAGGTTTAGCTCTCTGTACTTAACGCCTTCCTTGAAGGCACAGACTGCCTGGTGATCAGATACATTCTCTACCGTGTGATGCAATGTGTTCCATCTCTGGATGTAATCTCTCAAAGTCTCATTCGACTTCTGCGCACAAGTTTGCAGCTCTGTCAGTCCTGCTGGTAGCTTGCAAGTTCCTTCAAACATTTTGACAAACATGAAAGATCTTCCCAAGTGTAAATGCTGCTGGGTGCTAACTGATTCAACCATGCTCTGGCCGAGCCCTCCAACATAAGAGGAAAATGTTTCATGGCCACCTCATCATTTCCGCCGCCAATCTGAACAGCCACTCGGTAGTCTTCAAGCCAGGTATCAGGCTTGGACTCACCAGTGAACTTACTGACTCCAGTCACCAACCTGAAGTTGGGAGGAATCACCGCGGCCCTGATGGCTCTGCTGAAACACTCTAGTCCTGAGACGTGCACTCTGCTGCTGGTGGGTACATCTCTGTCGTGACTCTCTCAGTGACCTCTGTTCCTGTCGACCAGACCTTGAACGATAATGGATCTCGCATCAAAGCCTGGTTCCCTGGCGTCGACTGGAATCCTCCGCCCAACACTGTGTTGGTGTCTATCATCCTGTTGTCGAGGCGCATACGATCCACCCCTTGGGGGAGGGGTGGGCACTCGATGTCGATCATCGCGGTCGATTCGGTGATCATACTACTCACGGTTGTTGTACTGATCGTGCCGGTCTCCACACCCCTCACGCCTCGGGGGTGATCTGGGGCTTTGAGCTGACTGGACTGTATTTGCAGCTACGGATCTGCTGTGAATCCTATTCCGCGACTGCGATACAGCTGAATTTTGATCTCCTGCTGCCCGGAGTAAATCTCTGATCTGCAACAAGCCTCTGCCAGCCTCTAACTGGGAAGGCTGAATTGACTCTGCTATACGGGCCGCAGGTGTTAAATTCTAAATCGGAGTTCGATATACCTGAGTCGGTTGTGGAAAGAGCTGACATTGACTGGAATCCAGAACCCGTTGCCGCGCACGCTCGTCGAGTGCTCGCTGGAGGTTTTCCAGTCGAGTGCGCTCAGCCAAGTTGGCCAAGCGTGCGTCCTCTAGGGCACGAGCCTCGGGAGTTTCTCCAACGATAGGAGTGTGTAGCACATCCATGTTCCGGCGGCGAAGTTCTTCCCTTTGCAGCGAAGTGAGGGGCTCGGGGAGATACTCCTCATGGGCATGCGACGGATCACCTCCGCCGTCGCTTCCGTCGGCGCCGGGAAAACCGGGAGGACCGCGTGGTCCGTCGACCATCAAGACCTCCGCTGCTGGATCACTGCTGTCGCACTCGGATGCAGTCTCTACGGAACCAGTCGACAGGTCGAACAAGCCATAGAGAGATTCGTCGGGCTCGATTGCCGTGACATGGGGGGTGCCCAATTGGAGAGCCACCGCGTGTCTCACCCACCACTGAAGCCTCGACCGATCGGAGCGCTTGCACCGGCGGGAAACAGCGGGGGAGGACGAAAAGATCGACCGATACTGGGTCGACGGCTGCCGCAGGAGGACGCCGCGGATGCACGCGCGAAAGTGCGTCGCTCCGCGGACTGGGAGCGCGTCGATGTCGAGCGGAGCTTCCTGAAGCCAAGCAGAGTCGTCGGCGACGAACGTGAGCGCGCCGAGACGGATCTCGCGGCCCTAAACCAAAACTCCGCATGAAACCATGATGAAGGAGATCGGAAAAAATTGCAACTTCTCCAGTAGGTCGCTAAGACACCTGCCCCAAGGGCGGCGCCAACTGTCGTGGTTCTAAGTGTGACAGTAATGTAAGGGGGTAGGTATGGAGAGGCAAGATCCTAGCTATGGAGTAGTTGTATACGCAAGGGATTTACGAGTTCAGGCCCTTCTCGAAGGAAGTAACAGCCCTACATCTCGGAGCCTGGAGGCGGTCGACTAAATTATATGCGTATGAGTTACAGGGGTGCGAACCCTTTACACTGAGGAGGGGGGTGGATTATATAGAGTCCGCCAGACCCCTCCGGCCCTCAGTTATGCAGGGTTTAAGATACATTAAGATTGGGCGTTACTGGTAACGCTATTCATAAAGTGCTATGATGACCATTAAAGCTACTTAATGACCGACCGTTAGCATGCAGAGTGACTTTAGATCTCCTGGCTGTCGAGTGGTTGGCTTCATGGTCGAGTGGTTGGCTTCATGGTCGAGTGTCTTCGAGTCAGTTGAGTGGAACACTTCTAGGTCGATTGACAGGTGGTTTCTTCTAGAGATGTCCTTGGGTAGGGTAGTTTGGACATGTCCATGACCCTACCCTAGCTACATAGCTTCATCGTGGGGCCATTGCGTTTGGCAATATTGATGGAAGTAGGTAGGCGATCTTGGCAAAGTTGCCATAGGAACACCTTGATCTTGAGAGGAATTCGAGCCTTCCAAAGCCCTGCGGCAGCCATAGGGACATGGCCTCGGGACAACTCTCTATAAAGGGACTTGACAGTGAATTTGCTAGAGCCCCAAAGCCTCCAGGACACCGTATCGACGCTGTTCGATAAGCGAACGTTCACAATCTTAGCCTGAAGGCGATCCCAATCCTCCCTCTCAGGCCCCGAGAGCTCCCTTCTAAAGTGAATAGGGGGCGGGATGGAGCTAAGAGCCAAAGCAACCAATTGGTTGGGCTGGACAGTGATGGAGTATAGTTGGCGGAATTCCGACCAAAGAGGGTGTTGGCCTATCCAAGTGTCTTGCCAGAAACGCGTGGAGCATCCGTTATTAACCGAAAACCTCGCACCCCTGGCGAAGAACGGTTTTAGGGATTTGATGGAGTTCCAGAAAGGTGATCCGTGGGCCGCTGCCTCAAAGAAATTCCCCTCTGGAAAGTATTTGGTGCAGAGGAGATCCATCCAGAGGCCGGTCTCTCCCTGAGACAGCTTCCAAATCCACTTGCACATAAGTGCAATATTCATCAACTTAGAGTGGATGATCCCAAGGCCCCCCTGGGCTTTAGGTCTACACACGACTTGCCATTTAACCATGTGATATTTACGCTTCGGTCCCGCTCCTTCCCAAAAGAAACGGGCTCGCGGGGTGTCCATTTTGGTATGGACCCCGTCAGCCAGCAAGAACAGACCCATGGCAAACATTGGAAGGGACGAAAGGCTGGAATTTGTTAAAATGAATCTAGCCCTTGAAGACATAAAACAACCTCTCCACGGGCAAACCCTGCCCGCCACCTTCATGCTGAGAGGTTCCCTATCGGCAATCGAGGATTTTTTCTGTGCAATCGGGAGGCCAAGGTAGGTGAAAGGCAGTTTTCCCAATGTGCTATTAAGCAAATTTGCTACCCGCAGGCTTTCGGCCGCATCCATCCCTATGGACACCACTTAACATTTGTGAAAATTTATTTTTAGCCCGGACAAAAGCTCGAAACAATGAAGAATGGCCTTTATTGGTGCGATACTGTGTTGGTTCGGCTCGAAGAGGAGAAGGGTGTGATCAGCGTACTGAAGGTGTGACACGTCTCCCGGGATCAGATTGCCAGCCACTCCCCTGATGTAGCCCGCAATACGAGATTTGTCTAGCATGGCGCCTAGGGCGTCTGCCACAAAGTTAAAGAGCAACAGCGAGGCCGGGTCCCCTTGACGCAGCCCATGCTTGTTGCGGAAGAAGTTCCCTACTTCTCCATTCACCGCAATCGCCGTTTGGCCCCCCTCGGCCAATTGCATCATGCAGTGAAACCAGACCGGCGAAAATCCTCGGACAAGGAGGACTTGACGGAGAAACTCCGAGTTCACTCTATCGTACGCCTTCTAGAAGTCTAATTTCAAAAGAATGGAAGGTTGTCGAGAGCGTTTGAGCGAGTGAATGATCTCTTGGAGGGCCAACGACCCCTCCAGAATGTTGCGACCACGAATGAAAGCCGATTGGTTCCTACTAATGATACGGTGAGCTATCAGAGACATGCGAGTGGAAGAGGCCTTAGCGCAAATTTTAAAAGGGACATTAATGAGCGCTATCGGTCGAAAGAGTCTAATACAGTTTGCTCCCTGTACTTTGGGGGTCAGAGATAAAACCCCAAAGTTTAGGCGAGAGATATCTACAGTACCGCGCATGAACCCATTACAAACGTCGAAAATTAACCCTTTAGCACTTGCCAAAAATGCTTGAACATTGCCACCAGCCACCCATCCGGACCCGGTGCGGTGTCCGATTTCATCCCAAGAACCGCCGCATCGATCTCTTGGGGGAGGAAGGCCAGCCCCAGGCCCTCATTCTCCTCATCCGTGACCCGCAGCGCAGGGTCCCAGACGTCAGCCCGCAGCCGGGCATGGGACTCCTCCCTGGAGCCCAGCAGCTGGATATAGAAGTCATAAATGTGACGGACGGTGTCCTGTTGACGCAAAAGGAGCCCCTACTTGGATTGCAGACGCGGGATAGCGCACTTATGATGTCTACCGTTAGCGTACGCGTGGAAATACTTAGTGTTCGCGTCTTCCTTGAGCGTCGACTTGATGCCACCACGTCTACGCCAGTACTCCTCCTCTTCCCTAAGGAGGGACTCAACTTGGGCCTCAACCGCATAGCTCTGGGCCCAATATTGTTCCGAGAAGCCCTGCACATCCGCGGCCACGTCCATACGGGCGAGGTCCGTGGTCAGCCGCACACGGAGCAGCTTATCCTCGCGGCCCTGGTTGGCCCCCCCAACCTTTGAGAGCCGCACGCATTACCGCCCCTGCGGCAATCCAAAACTCCATTGGCCCGCGCGTTTGCCTGATATGGGTTACGCATGTCTCCCATTTGGAGAGGAAGATTTGTTCAAAATCCGGGACCTCGAACCACGCTGTTTCAAAGTAAAAACGAGGGTTACGTTTTACCCTGTCCTCCCCTGAGAATAGGATTAAGGGAATGTGGTCCGAGCCAATCCTCGTTTCCGCATGGAGGGAGCACATGGGGAATAACATTTCCCACTCCGCGGACATGAAAACTCGGTTCAGCACAGACCACACCGGCGTTAAATGTTTGTTGGTCCATGTGTAGCGTGCGCCCACTCATGCCACTTCCCTGAGGGCCATGGATGCTATCGCGTTATTAAACAGGGACACCCTTGTCCAGTTAATGATTCCATTGTTCTTATCCGCTCCCGAGCGAATTAAGTTGAAATCATCACCCACCAGCACTGGTAGGTTACGCACATGCAGGGACGCGACCTTCGCCTGAAGTTTGTCCAAAAATTCATGCGAGAGCGAGTGATCGGCCGGGCCATACACCACAATGACCTCCCACTCGCTAACAGTCGTGCGTTGGCGCACGTGTGCCGACAAGAAGAATCTACCGACATCCCACGACACCACCTCACAACAGACTAGGTTAATGCTAAGCCACATGCCCCCGAGTGTCCCATCGCGGGCACCCATTGCCACGCAAAGCGCTCAAGCGGGTCGACAGCTAGCAGGTCCCGATGGAAAAAATCAGCCTTGATGGTTTCCTGCAGGCCAACTACGTCGATCCCCTCTTCACGGACGAAATCTTTCAATTGGGTCCGCCTCCCAGCGTGGCCGAAGCCACGAATGTTCCAGAAGATAAAACACATTAGATAACGCGATTGCGGAGGCGAATACCGCGAGCTGTAACCTCTTTGACCACACGCCGTGTCTTGCCAGGACGACGGGTTGAGGGGGACGGTGCAGCCCCTGTTGCTATGTCCTCCTGGTCGGGCCCCACAACGGTCAACAGAGAAGCCCCTGCTTCGTCTGCTACCGGGCAACACGTGCCGCCACTGCTTGAGCGAGCGCGGCCTGCATGATTTCCTTCAAGCGAATGAGCGATAAAAGTTCACGAGCCTCACCCACATCGGACATATCAACACCACTATCCTCTAAGATTCCCCCTAGACACGCATCAGAGTAATCGTCGAAGATGGTAAAACGAGGCAGGGGGTTACCTTCAATTTCCATGTTCTTTTGAGCCACCAGGAGTTGAGCGCGTTGCAGCGCAGGGAGATTGCCCTTGGCGCCCTTTGGACGCAAGCTGACCCTCTCCTGCGACACCGGGGCCACCGCCGCCGCCTTGGAGCGCTTGGCCGTGGGGATGGACACCGTCTTGGACACCGCTGCCCGCAGCGCGTCAGAGGAAGGAGGGGGGACAGCGAATGAAGATCCGCCACCTGAGCCCCCAGGAGAGGCCAGCGCCATCACTACAGGTCGGTGCGAGGCAGGCATGCCCGCACGGACCGATGGAGGGCTCACCGGCGCCGCCGGGGGGGGGGGGGCGCTTGCAGCCCGCCGTCTTCTTGTGGGACCGCCATCTTGTGCAAGCGCAGGAGGAGGAGAGCGCACCACGAACGCACATGCCCCGCCCACCTCCGCAGCCGCAGGGGAGATGAGCATCGAGCGCCGCTCGGAGTCACAGGAAGCAGAGACGCCCTTGTCGATGTCGAGGCCGAGCTACAAGTTGGAGCCGTACTAGTTGAAGCCCGTTTCGTTGCTGCCCACTACTCCTTGATGCTGCTCCTAGTCTTTCGCCACCTCCCCGACGGGAGCCGCAGACTCGGGGGTCGTGTCCTTGAGCCCTAGCTTGTCCCAGGTCACGGTATCGATCGAGTCATCACCCATGCTCGTGGCACGCTCCTGATCCTTGCCATCCGGACCCTTGTCCAAGCTAGCTAGGGGAGGGGGAGGGGGCGCAGCACCCTGCAGACCATCCACCTCGGCCTCCAGCCGGATTGTGAAGCCCTCACCGTTGAACCACAGTTGGACGTACCCACGAAGCATTGCCGGGGAGCGACAAGGAAAACGCATCGGCACCGGACCGAGCCCAACCAGCGACGCCTTGTCCACCTCCATGGGGCGCCCGATCATCACGGTCCCAGCCATTAGAGGATTGTCGGTGTCAAAACCGGCGGATCTTGGGTAGGGGGTCCCAAGCAGTGCGTCTTAGGATCAATGGTAACAGGAGGCAAGGGACACAATGTTTACCCAGGTTCGGGCCCTCTTGATGGAGGTAAAACCCTACGTCCTGCTTGATTGATATTGATGATGTGGGTATTACAAGAGTTGATCTACCACGAGATCAGAGAGGCTAAACCCCAGAAGCTAGCCTATGGTATGATCGTTGTTGTACATATCTATCGACTAGCCTGGCCTCGGTTTATATAATGCACCAGAGGCCTAGGATAACAAGAGTCCTAGCCGAATACGACGGTGGGGGAGGAGTCCTTGTCTTGATCGCCAAGTCTTGTGGAATCTTCCTTGTATGCGGCAACTGTCCGTACTGGCCCATGAGTATACGGCCATGGGGATCCTCGGCCCAATCCAACTGATCGGGAGACGACGTGGTGAGTACCCCCTAGTCCAGGACACCGTCAGTAGCCCCCTGAACCGGTCTTCAAGTTGGGGACGCTCCTCGATTCTTCCGAACTGTTCTTCATCTTCGGTCGTTGGTCTTGAAAACTGGTTCAACAAATCTTCTCATCTTCGATCTTGAGGATCGCTGAAATGCATTCGACGAGTTTACACGTCGGGTATCCGAGGAGCCCCTTTAAGTTTCCGGCCTTTATCAATGCCTTGTTATTTTTATGCCACACCTCGGGTTTGAAGTTGTTCCCGGGAAGCAACGTCCTCTTGCGTCCGAGCTCCAACGCCAGACTGCATTCGAGGTATCTTTTGCAGCCGAGCACCAATGCCGGACTGCTTCCCAGCTCTAACGCCGGACTATGTATCTGAGCTCCAACGTCGGACGGTATCCGAGCTCTAACGCCGGACTATGTATCCGAGCTCCAACGCCGGACTATATCCGAGGTGTCGTAAATCACCTTGGTTCAAAGAAGTTTGAAAGAGTTTAGCTGAGCTTAATGCCGGAAGTGCCCTCTATGGAGCCAGCCACTAGCGCCTGAGCTTTACGCCGGACTGCTTCTGAGGTGGTGCACCACCCCGAATGTGGGCCGATTTTTGTCAATATTTTTGATTGGTGCCAGTAGCCCTCAAGGTGGGTATCGGTCTAAAACCCGAGATGCACATGAAGGATGACATAAGACCGCTGATCCCCGTAGCCACTGAGACTCATGTTGATTTGCAAAATTGGTCTGAGGATCAAGTCCTAGCTCGGCAGAATACTTCGGGACACAAAAAGCGGCGTGCTCAGTCCTCGAGACTCAGGTTGGGTGCGGCCGACCAACCTGAGGATCAAAATCTCCTCGAAAACTGTATTGCACTTAAAATTTTCTGCATAGAACAGGCAATGCAGTAGCCCCCGAGACACTGGTCAGGTGGCAACACCAGATCAGGGGATCGATGTGCCCCTTTAATATTTGTAAATAATAAGCCCGAAGCCCAGTAGCCCCCGAGCCTTAATGCGGGCACGGGAGGCCGAATTAAGGGTCGATATCCATAGTAAAATCACAAATTATGTGTAATGACTCTATGTATCCAAGTACTTTACGTCATTAATGCTCGGATCCGCATTGTACACAACTTTGTTGACCGGCCATCGGCTTCCACCTCCTCGGCCAATAGCCGAGGAGTGTTTGCCCTTACTTTATAAAGCCTTTATGAGGGCAAAGATTTACAACAAACAAGGCAATCTGGCCATACGGTTTTATAAACAAAGGTACGCGGAGAGTCATGTTATATTACTGTTTAACAGAAGAAATGTCTTCCAAAGAAAATAGTCCCGCTATCGGTTCGTTTCTTTGGGTTGTCATGCTGAGCATGATCATGAAACCTCAGCTCCAATGTAAGAGCAAAATATCGAGGATTTAGTTTGGGAGGCCAGTTAATAGCCCCCTGTAGTGTTCGGCGACAGTCGAGGTCAAGCCGTAAACACTTCGGCCATTGTTATGAATGGCCCATTGTTTAACGTCGTCATCGGATCGCTGACCAGTTTACGCTTATTATGATAGTCAGTTTTCGGCTTTCTCCACTGAGGTGCTTAACCATGTGAGCTAGAAGCACAATCGCAGTGGTTCTCCCTTTGCACACCTAGCCGAACAAAGCGGAACATAGGAGGCAAGCGCAGGAGCCGGGCAACCCAACTATTGACCGAAGACACAATTCGAAACCGATGCATATATAGCAATATCCGAGAATGTTTTTGCCGAATCTCTAAAAGTGTCCGGCGTTGCACTGCGAGACTTGTGCTGAAAACAGACAAATAGTTTAAAAGTGCCATGGGCTCAAAAAGCCAAAAAACTTATTCAAAAAGGTTAATGTACGAACTAGATCAAGTGTTCGGCGCCAATTCGAAAATTGGACTTTAGAAAAAAAAAGGTGCTTCTGCCGTGCTTTAACATGACACATCCTATCTCAAAACTTCAAGCGGGTCAGCCTACGGCTTCAACCTCCTATGGCGAGGGCGGAGTACTTCTTACTAGGACAGTTTAGCAAACTAAACTCTAGCGGCTTTGAGAGAGAAATTAGGCTCCCCGCTAGTGACCGCACACTTGTGTCGAAAAAAGGAGTGATAAATAATAATAAAAACTTTGCAATGACTAAGAAGAAAAACACTTATTATAAAATGGCTCATATAAATTTAAGAGCCCCCAAGTGACTTGGGTAAAAGAATGGTTGCATGTACCGAAGTACTTATATCATATCTATGTTCAACCGAACTTTAAACGCGTCTTAACCGACCGTCGGCTTCTCCCTCTTCGGTCAAGGACCGAAAAGTGTTATGTACTCCATCTGTCGAGAATATCGACGGTGTTTCCAATAACCAGGCAATCATGCCATAAGGCTGTAACAGACAAAGCACGCTCAGGGAACTTATGCTATATTACTGCGAAGAGTAAGAAGCATCTTCGAAGAAAATAGTACCCCCACCGGTACCTTTCTTCGGTGCTCATTGTTATTATGAGACTTGTGCAATAGATTTTTTGTACTCATGAGTTCCGTTGTGTGCCAACCATGATTGAAAACAATAAGAGCGCTAGCTTTCGGCTTCACCCAGTCTGAGGTCCGGCTCGGTTGACCCGATCGTGACAATCGCAGAGGTGCTCCCTTTACTCCCTAGCCGAACAATCGGGAACGTAGGGGTAAGCATAGGAGCCAGGCAACCCAGCTTGCAAATCGCTTAAGTCAATATGGTGCATATTGTGGCGAATACACGAACAAGGAACGAAGCCGTACAAGTCTAACCATATGCAAGACGAAAAAGCTTCATGAAGGAAGCCCCCAAGTAAACGGGGTATTTGAATTTGCGCGTCACAAACAAAGTTTGGACAAGGAAATTTTTACAAGCAACTTTTTTCCAAAAAGTATAATGCTTGGTCGAGCCGAACACAAGTTAAAAATTTAAAAGTTTGAGCATGAAGGCAACTTAGCTGGTTAATGTGTTCGGTATTGATGACGCGGTCCGAGCTTGATGCGGGACAAGGTTCCATCCCCCAAGCCGGTACCAAGGTGGCGGAGCAAAGAGCTCGGCACTCCGAAGTGGTGACATAGCACGGTCAATGCAGGACGGCAGGGTGATGCCGAAGTCCCCGACATGGGGTAACGAAGTGTTGACGAAGCCCCCCGTCCAACCGAGGTGACGCCAAAGGATATAGTCTGGCTGGATCATTTTCCTGTGCACAAAAAATAGTGCAAACCGGAGATAATAGTAATAAAAAAAATTTGTTGCGTAACAAATAATTTATGCAGAGTGAGCAATAAAAGAAATATGGCATGGCGCCGAAGTCAATGTCGATGCAGGGCGGCGGCGAGATGCGGTAAAGGCATCGCAAGGCCTGAATTCACAGGTCGGTTCGAGTTCCGGATGCGGCGTTCGCCGGACTATGTACGGAAACTGACCGAACCACCATGCGACCGTCGTTAATGCGGCCACCGTTTGATAGACCTGCGTACATATGATGGACAAACCAGAGTAATAATTCGTTGGAAAAAATGAACCCAAACAAGCAAAAAATAGTAGGATTAATAGCACCTGGCTTATTTGTTGTAGCAATCCGAAGAAAGGTGATTCCCAAAATTGGGACTCGATCCGCACACCTATCGCCTGATGGGCGATAAAGCAACGGCATGGTGATGCTGGCAAAGGTTGGCTCGCCGAGGCAAAGCCCTCGGTCCAGCTAACATGACGCAGCTGGTCGGCCAGCGACGCCAAAGTCTCCGGAGTAGGTTGATGAAGAGATGATGAAGCCCCCAGTCCAGCTAACGTGATGAAGCCTCGGTGTCAGCCGATGAGTCGAAGTAGGTTGGCATGATGGTCACCAGCTTGAAAAAGCAACAGCGCGGCCCTGCCGATGCAGGTCATGACGTGGTCGATGCCGGCTTGATGAAGTGACCGTGCGGCGATGCAGGTGTGCCTGCTCCGTGTAATCCGTGGGGCGACGATGTTGGTGATGATTTATCCTTCGTGATGCCGGACACTTGTTCGGCTTGCCGAGATGATGGTCCGAAGAAATTGAGCTCGGCTCAACAAAGCGACGACGTGTCTAACGCATGTCGGCCGCCGTGGAGCGATGTTGTCGGGCTGGTTTGACACCGGCGCGACGGTGAAGTTCGTATTGTAAGAATACTTTTAAAAATAGTGGGATGTGTTTGGGAATAAAACACAATACCCCATATGAAACGTCCTTCAAAAAGGATGTCCGAAATCCCGTTCGTAAAGAAGATGAACTTGGGTCGGATTCGTTCTCGCGCAGAAAACAGATCCGAAAACTGATGCACTAATCGGAAGGTTCCCGGAGTTTGGACGGTCGGATCGAGCTGAAATTTTGGCAGGTGGTAGATATGGGAATTCCGCAGCTGATCAACGGTTGGATCTTCCAAAGGACGTCCGAGCTAGATGCTGGACACCACGCACTAAACTCGTCCAGATTTTCGTCTAGATTTGACAGGGCTCCGGTATATCGCGGATTGCCAGAGATTACTCCATCGGAACTCGACGAAATTTTCCAGGGTTGTTGTAGAGTCAATTCCGCACAATTCCACCGAAGCAATCATCAAACCGACGCTCGAGGAGGCGGTGACGGCGGATACAAATTTGCTGTCCAGAAAAACAGCACGGTCGCCTGAGGGCAATGTTGATGTTGAGCCCCCGAGCTCCATGGATGACTCCTCCATGATCTTGACAGAGATCGGAGTTGGTGTTGATGAAGGCCTTCATCCGAACATGACGATCGGAGGTAGGGCGCAGTCCTCGGTTAAACCAAGGTGACCAGTCGAGCTGGTGACGAAGAAGACGACGTCGCAGTTGACCTGCAGTCGAGCCATTGATCCTTTCGCCGATCACACATCGGAACTCTCAATGAAAGCACCAATGTCGGTGTCAAAACCGGCGGATCTCGGGTAGGGGGCCCAAGCAGTGCGTCTTAGGATCAATGGTAACAGGAGGCAAGGGACACAATGTTTACCCAGGTTCGGGCCCTCTTGATGGAGGTAAAACCCTACGTCCTGCTTGATTGATATTGATGATGTGGGTATTACAAGAGTTGATCTACCACGAGGACAGAGAGGCTAAACCCCAGAAGCTAGCCTATGGTATGATTGTTGTTGTACATATCTATCGACTAGCCTGGCCTCGGTTTATATAATGCACCAGAGGCCTAGGATAACAAGAGTCCTAGCCGAATACGCCGGTGGGGGAGGAGTCCTTGTCTTGATCGCCAAGTCTTGTGGAATCTTCCTTGTATGCGGCAACTGTCCGGACTGGCCCATGAGTATACGGCCATGGGGATCCTCGGCCCAATCCAACTGATCGGGAGACGACGTGGTGAGTACCTCCTAGTCCACGACACTGTCAACGATCCACGCGGCGGTGCTTGGGTGTCACACCCCACAGCTTGACCCACACATCCGGCATGATCTCGGCCTTGGGCTCCTCCGAGAGGGATTCCTTGATCTCCGCCAAGATGTTGTTGAGGGACAGAAACAACTTGCCGCCGTGGGTCGCCATCCGCAGCAAGGCTTTGTTGGGGAAGACAACGGAGAAGATGTTCTCGCCGACCGCCGTCACTTGCCAGTCCCACTCCCCATCGAAGATATGGAGGACTTCTGCCTCCAAGATGGGGACCGAGAGGAAGCGAGGCTCCGCCGAGATGACCGCCGCGTCCGCCACCAGTGGGGCGCGCACCTCCTCGCCCTCCGTCTCCATGAAAGGCAGGCAGAAGAAACCCTCACCGGGGATAGCGGTGCCCATGATCTAGAGCAGCAGAGGCCGCCCGCGCTTGGGGCAGTGAGCCGACGCGTGCCCCTCCCCGTGGCACACGACGCGGAGGGGTTTGAAATGGCACATGTTCTCGTAATGGCCTACCCTGCCGCACTTGAAGCATTCCGGCCCGTCGGACTCCTCCAGGGGGATTGGGGCATCGACCGAACCCTTCGAGGTCGCCGGCCCGGCCACTAGAGATAGCTACGCCGAGCTTCCCCCCTTCTACTTCTGGTTTTTGGCTAGCGGATCCCCTATCCGCTCGCCGCTTGGAGGAAGCTGGGACTCCTTCCTCTTGAGCTCCTTCTTCTGCTCCAAACCCCACCGCCGGTACTCCTCCTTGTTCTTCCACTTGCGCTCGCGCTCCTCCTGCTGCTTCCTTTCTTGCTCCACGAGCCACCATGGAGGCGGCGGTCCCCATGGTCCCTCCTCTGCGGGAAGTGCGGGAGCATGAGCTCCATCCCGAGGTGTCGTCTCTCCCGCACCTCCGGTGAGCGACCGATGACAAGCACTGCCAGGTTCCTTCCAAGCCGCCTTGTGCCGCACCTATTCTCTCACGCTGCTTGCTATCTCCCTCTAATCTCTCTTCTCCATCGTGTACAGAATGCCGCCTCCGCCACCGTCCATCGCCGGGAACGCAGCTTCCGGCAAGCCATTTTCGGGATCCGTCTGTTCCCGCCTTGACCTGCAAGTACCGCCACACCTCAGAGGGAGGTGAGGAGGAGCTCCTCTGGGACCCAGCATCAGGACGTGGCGCGCCACCAACGAGGTAGGCTGAAATGTCCTCGCCAGAGTCGCGGCATGACGGAGAGGAGGTAGGGACAGCATGGAGTGGTTCCACCGGTGGTGCATGGGCCAAATGTTGGGAAATGTAGTAGAAAACAAAAAAATTCGCCCTACGAGCACCCAGGAACAATATGAAGATGCATAATGGGTTAGGATCAGCGATCGTTACCGACTCCGGGAGTGTAGCTAAAATAGATGAGTCGGTGTAGATCGTACTTGGAGTCCCTCAAACGTCGATTTCGATTGAGGGAGTCCCGGACTAGGGGGTGTCCGGATAGCCGAACCATCATCATCGGCCGGACTCCAAGACCATGAAGATACAAGATTGAAGACTTCGTCCCGTGTCCGGATGGGACTTTCCTTGGCGTGGAAGGCAAGCTTGACGATACGGATTTGTAGATCTCCTACCATTGTAACCGACTCTGTGTAACCCTAGCCCTCTTCGGTGTCTATATAAACCGGATGGCTTTAGTCCGTAGGACGAACAACAATCATTCCATAGGCTAGCTTCTAGGGTTTAGCCTCCTTGATCTCGTGGTAGATCTACTCTTGTAACCCACATCATCAATATTAATCAAGCAGGACGTAGGGTTTTACCTCCATCAAGAGGGCCCGAACCTGGGTGAAAACATCGTGCCCCTCATCTCCTGTTACCATCCGCCTAGACGCACAGATCGGGACCCCCTACCCGAGATCCGCCAGTTTTGACACCGACATTGGTGCTTTCATTGAGAGTTCCTCTGTGCCGTCGCGATCAGGAAGGATGCCTTTTCCCGTCTTGAAAGACGGGACCGTCGTCAAGAGAGCTTTGGCCGCCGGCCAAACTATCCGGCTAGGTGGTTTTCTTATGACCGCCTGTTCGGCCACCGCTCCGACGATGACCTCTCAGGTCATCAAAAGCGATCTTCACGTCAGCTCGGAATTTGCCGAGCAGTTAGATCCGATTGAGCTCTCCTCTGTAAACGAGCTCTTGGATCGCATCGCCGCCCTGGGAGTCGGTACAGACTACGATTAGATTGGGCTTAAAACCGATCTGAGAGAGATTAACTCTCCTCAGGCTACCCACCACGTTGTTGTGGTAGAGGAACAATGCGGCAACCCTTCTTCTACGTTGAAAACTAACTATGTCCGGATTCCCGATCCCTCCAAGCCGGATTCCCGCGGAGGGACGGACGCTAATCAAATACTGAACTTAGAGTCAGGCATCAGAGTAGATTCGTTGGAAAGCATCCAGCAAGTCAAGTTTCCAAATCCGGAAACTTCTTGGCCTTTGAGCCTCAGATCGGGCGGGGTTCCGAACTTGATTCCACCCGCCCACCCAAACATAAGTGATCTATCTCGAATATGGAAAGATCCCGATGAAACAGAACATCATTACTGGGCCAGATTCCTCCTGGTTATGAACAGGATAAAGGACTGCTGCGAAGAAAGCGCAATTTCAATTTTCTGCAACAATTGCACGAACAAGGGAATCATGAACGCCATAAGTCGTCGCGAAGTTACACGCTTCGTCGACCTAGCGACCATCAAACAAAAATACTGTGCGGTGGAGAGTGCCAGGAACACCGAAACTAGGTTTTGGGACAGTCCGGCCTTGACTACAACCCTAGTCCAAAGTAAAAGGGTGCGCCATACTAAAGCACCTGGGTTAAAAACCAAAAAGCAAAAACCCCCTAAAGGGCATGGAACCGTACTGGAGGCTGGCTCAACGGACCCTGTAAAATCCACAGTACGGAGGGCACCACTCCAACACACAGCCTTCGAGCATGTTGGATACTACGTCAGGTGGCCAAAAGTGGCGAAGGCTTTTTAGCCCCGGGCAAACAGCCCAGCAGTACCGGTACGGTATTAACAGTCTTCGAGACTTTCACATCAAATAACATGCGAAAACGAACAATCCGCAGCCTCGCCGAATTCTACCAAGTAGCAACAGCAAATCCATGGAGTGACACTGCTATCACCTTCAACGCCAGCGACGAACCTAAATTCCGAACAGCTAGAGCACCAGCCGCATTGGTCCTCAGTCCGATAGTGGACGGCTTTCGCCTTACCAAGGTACTCATTGATGGCGGCAGCGGATTAAACCTCATCTACGAGGAAACCCTTCAAAAAATGGATATTGACCGGAGCCGCGTTGAGAAAAATCACACTCGATGTAGTGTTCGGCTCGCCGGACAATTACAGGTCCAAAGAGGTCACGTTCCAAGTGGCCCCATTCGGCAGCGGATATCACGCCTTGTTAGGGCGAGAGGCATTCACAATCTTCCAAGCTATACCCCATTACGGGTACATGAAGCTTAAAATGCCTGGCCCCAATGGAATCATCACTCTGGCCAGTGATCCAGATATTGCACTCCGCGCCGAAAATAAGACAGCCGCATTAGCCCTAGAGGCACTATCCGAAGCCCTAGCAGCAGAGGAACTGACTGTGCTACGCTCCACGGTGGATAGGGACGACGTGATACTCGACAAGGGGTCCAAGTCCACCTCTTTTAAACCAACAGACGAAATAGTCAAATTCCCTCTTCAAAAACCAGTGTACTATGTATCCACTGTCTTGACTCCATGCAAGTCCCGATACCCACATTATCAAAAGATAGCGTATGCGGTGTTCATGGCATCCCGGAAGCTGCAACACTACTTTCGAGAGTGTTCCATAACAGTGGCCTCCGAAGTACCTCTCAACGATATTATAAACAATCGCGACGCAACAGGCAGGATTGCAAAATGGGCCATTGAGCTCTTACCATTTGACATAACCTACAAACCACGGCGGGCTATAAAGTCGCAAGTCCTGGCTGACTTCATCGCCGAATGGACCGAAGCCGAACTCCCTAAAGAGTACGACGCATACTCCAACTGGATCATGCATTTCGACGGCTCCAAGATGTTGGCGGGCTTGGGGGCTGGCGTCGTCTTGACGTCCCCAACCGGAGACACAGTCCAATATGTACTTCAAATAATGTACATGGACTCCAACAACACAGCCAAATACGAGGCCCTTCTACATGGCCTCCGGATGGCGATCTCCATGGGTATTCAACGCCTAGAGGTGCGCGGGGATTCAAACCTCGCAATATCCCAAATAAATGGAGACTTTGACGCCAAGGATCCGAAAATGGCAGCCTACCGTAACATTGTGCTAAAAATGTCAGCTCGGTTCGAGGGACTCGAATTCCACCATGTAACCCGGGACAATAACCAGGCAGCAGACGTGTTGGCACGCATCGGCGCAAAACGCGATGCCATCCCTCCGAACATCTTCCTGGAACGACTTTTAAAGCCATCTGTATCATGGGAAGAGGAGCCCGGACATAACAATCCGGAACCAGCTGCATCACCTAACTCAGACGATTCTGACATAGTCGGTGGCTCAGCCAATGAAGTAACACATTCAGCCCACGAAATAATGGCAGTAATTGCCCCGTGGACGGAACCATTCCTAGCCTACTTACTGAGGCAGGAACTCCCCGAAGACCAAAATGAGGCCCGCTGCATAGTCCAGCAATCTAAAGCCTACAAAGTCCATGAGGGAGAACTTTATAAGAAAAGCACAACCGGAGTCCTTCAAAGGTGTATCTCCGAAGAGGAAGGGCGAAATCTTCTAGCCGAAATTCACGCCGGACTCGGCGGGCACCACGCCGCAGCCCGGGCCCTTGTAGGCAAGGCCTTCCGTGTAGGATTTTACTGGCCGACTGCCCGGGCAGGCGCTCAGGACTTAGTCCAACGATGCGTCGGTTGCCAGCTCTTTGCTAATTAGAGTTACATGCCACCCACCGCCCTCAAAACTATACCCATCACCTGGCCGTTCGCGGTCTGGGGGCTTGACATGGTAGGACCCCTTAAAGTGGGAACCCACAAGCACAAATACTTATTGGTCATGGTGGACAAATTCACCAAATGGATAGAGGCCAAGCCGGTTAAAATGGCAGAATCCGGACCTGTGATAGACTTCATATCCGGGGTAGTACACCGTTTCGGCGTCCCCCACAACATCATCACTGATAATGGCACAAACTTCACGACCGACGAGGTTAAACTCTGGTGCAATAACATGGGCATCAAGCTCGACTATGCTTCAGTCTATCACCCTCAAACTAATGGTCAAGTGGAACAAGCAAATGGTCTAATCATGAGCGGCATCAAACCCAGATTAGGGCGGTCCCTCAGGGAATCTAACACGCACTGGGTAGAGGAGCTCGACTCCGTACTCTGGGGGCTGCAGACCACGCCAAACCGCACAACTGGATTCATACCATTTTTTATGGTCTACGGCGCCGAGGCAGTTTTGCCCTGCGACATAATTCATGACTCACCTCGCGTGCGCATGTACGAGGAAAGAGAAGCCGAGTTAGATCGGCAGGACAGTTTGGACGCCTTGGAGGAGGAGCGCGACGTGGAAAAATCCCGTTCCGCATTCTATCAACAGCAGGCTCGAAGATATCAAAGCAGAGAATTACGGGCCAAAACTTACAATGTTGGCGAGCTAGTTCTACGCCTGCCGGACAAGAAAAAAGACAAACTTACGCCCAAATGGGAAGGTCCCTTCATCATCGACCAAGTCCTTACCGGCGGTGCATACCGTCTACGCAAAGCATCTGACAACCGACTCAAGCCAAACCCATGGAACGCAGCCCGTCTCCGAAGATTTTACGCCTAGCGCCGGACTCAGGGTTCGTCTCCTTTCTCCGTCCACCTTTTATACTTTTTTGCTGTCTGTGTTTTCCCTCCTCTCTCCCCCCTTTTTTCATCACAGCCCTCTTGAGGGCTGACCTGCGTTTTGTTCGCACTCACTCGATGTGCTATTCGCACTCGTTATACCTGGGGGCTTCTTTAACAGAAGCTTATTTATATGGGTTTCATGCCCAACACATGTGTCACACTTCCGCATGTACCTTTTGATCACCATTGTATGCATCGATATGGCTTAAGTTTTGGCCAAGCTGGGTTGCCTGGCTCCTGTGCTTACCCCTACGTTCCCGATTGTTCGGCTAGGAGGTAAAGGGAGCACCTCTGTGATTGTTACTGCCGGGTCAGCCGGATGTGTACCTCAGACTGGATGATGCCGAAGGCTAGCGTTCTTAAGGGAATATTCGGTCAGTGACCTAAAAGATGATTTATTAATTACTTATTTATCTGCCCCCAGATGTTTTTCTGCTTTCTTCGCAGTCCGGACATGCACTTCAGGGCATGCCTCCCAGGGAAAGGAACCCTTAACGGAACTATTCTCCCTGGAAGATGTTTCTTACTAACCATGTAATATAACATAGCTAGTTGGGCACTTGTCGGATAAAGCATTTATAACCGTGAGGGTATTCGGACACACTCCGGACTGTTGGGTCCCGAGGTCGAAGCAAAAAGGTCCGTAGAGACAAACGATCTACAATCCGGCTAGAAGGCATTTTTACATGTCATTTTACAATTACATCGTCAAACTGACTGATTGTACTCCTCCTCAATCCCATCTAACAAGCTGTCTAATTTACAGTCCTGCTGGGAAAATTTCGCGGCCAACTCTACTTGGCCATACATCAGGCTCACAGGGATCTCCTTCCCATCAGGCCCCACAGGTCCGACCTCGGCCATGTGGTTTGGGTCAGCCTTCGGGTACCGCGTCTTCACCATGGCCCATGCCTCCCTGGCGCCTTGATGGCAGGCCGATATCTTCCACAGACAGAGACGTCGCCGTACTCCTTGAAGCTTCTCAGCAAGCCCTCCAAGGCCCTCAGGTAGGGAGACGACAGGCCACAAGGCCTGAACGATGCTACTCATCGCCGAACACGTTCAAACAGTTGCACTAGCTCGGGAAGTTGATCACCCGTTGACGCGGGCATTTCCTCCATAAGGCGACCTGTGAGCACACCTATAGACATATTTATGTCAACCGACCTTCTTGCCGAACTCTTCTTTTCAAAAGAGTTTGCTCGAGCACTTACTATAAATGCCGCGACGAAGCCGCTGATTCTCCTTCAAGGAGCTAGACAGCTGGGCCCGCACCCCTTTTAGCTCTTCTCCAAGCTGGGCGTGGGCATCTTGGAGCTTGTTCCTCTCCTGCTGCACCTTCATAAGCACCCTCTCGCCGGCCTTCAACTGGCGCAGCAGCTGTTGCTTGTCCGGATCTAGTCCGGCACCCTCTGCAATATTATTGTCAGACTATACACACACGCCGCACTTCATAAGTTAATTCTCTTTTCGAAATATGAATTACCAGAGGGGGTCTCCGTGGCTCCCCCGGCTGCGGCTAGTGCGGCCTCAAGCTGGGCCTTGCACTTTTGAATCTCCCGGGACATGTGGGTATTCTTCTCGGTAAGATCCTGCATAACAAATGATCCTTAAAACAGTTAGTTTAACTATTTTAAGTCTCGGGGGCTACTAGCATATATAACTATTAAAATTCCTTACCCGTATGTCCTTTACATACTGCTCCGTGGCTCTGGTTAAACCATCTTGAGCAGCACGAAGGTGCGCGTCTCCCGCATTAAAGGCATTTAACTCCTCAGGGGAGAAACACGCGTCACGAAGAACTGTCCGACGGCGCCTATGATTCATGGCACTCTCCACCTCAGACCTGGTGGCGGACAATCTGTCGGCATCCTCCGCTGGAGGAGCATCTGGCTCGCGCCTTGCGCTAGCCTCCCCCTCCGGACCAGGCGTTGGAGCCTGGCGGGCGGAGGCTTGATAGGCACCCTCTCCGGACTCAGTCCGGCGAGCGCTTTTTCTCCTAAAAGAATCGCGGGTATTAATATGCCTCCCAGGAGTCTTTCCCTTCACGGATAATGGTGCACTGTACCTTTGCGGCGATGTTTCGATTCGCGCCGCACTTCTCTCCCGCCTGCTAGGCCGCACTGACCTCGTTTGGTTGGTCGCCGCAGGCTCGGCTTGCTGCCGTAAAGGCGCCTCCTGTCAAGCACCATTGGTGCACGGTGGTCAGAACTAAGCATTAAAGAAGTAACGGCGCCAGGACTTTGGTCGTACTCACCGGGGAAGCCGGACACAAACCAGGGTAGTCAGCCATAATGGCGACTAAAGCATTATCTATGCTGAGCTGGTGGAACACCCCGTCGATCAGTTCCACCGCTAAGTCTGGATCCTCTTCGGAGGCCGGATCAAGGGACCTTTCTGGATCCTCGGGTTGTGGAGCTGGGCTTTTTATGCCCTCCACATCCCGATGCAGTTCCTGTGTCAAAATCATACAATAAGACAATCACCTTTAAAGGCACGGATCAGATATGCATGCGACCGCTTACCCAGCTTCGAGGGTTGTTCATGGAAAATCGGTTCAGAGGATTCGTGTGGAGGAAGTCCTCCTTCTCCCCCATGTACAAGCCGGACAGGATCTTCACAAGGTCGTCGGCCGAGCCAGGTCCCTTGCGGCCGTGACGGGTGGCGTCATCGTCTCCGTTGAAGTCCCACATGGGGTAGCCCCTATATTGGAGCGGCTGCACCCCGCGCATAATGCATGTGGCCATGACTCCGATCATGGTTAATCCGGAATGGTCTAGCAGCCGTATCCGGCCCATCAAGTAATGGACGCTCCTATCATCTTCTCGTCGAGGGCTCCGTGGGCGCCAACTCAGGCGTTTCCTCAGAGGAGCGTTGCTGAACTCCGAAAGACCGATCCGGACTGGATCCGGCAGCGGAGCGTCCTCCATATAAAACCACTCCGAAGGCCAGTCTTCGGACGCCTTCTTCGGGGTCCCGGACAGGTATCCGGTCCCGGCGGTGCGCCATATTTCGGCTCCGCCCACTTGACATATCGACCCCTCGTGAGAGCGAGGTACGAGGCAAAACAGCCTCTTCCACAGCGCAAAATGGGGCTCAATGCCCAAGAACAGCTCACACAGAGCTACGAAGCCCGCGATGTGTAAAATGGAGGCAGGTGTAAGGTGATGAAGCTGGAGTCCGTAGAACTCCAGGAGCCCCCGGAGAAACGGATGTATAGGAAATCCGAGTCCCCTTATTAAGTAGGAGACTAAGCACACCCGCTCTCCTTTGGAGGGATTGGGGGCGCTCTCCGCCTGCTTCCCACCCTTGTAGGTGGCCAGTCTGGCTCGAACCGGAACCATGAAGGCCGGGGGAAGATATCCCTCTGCTTGGAGCGTCACTAACTCGCTGTGCGGGACTGAGCATCTCCTCCAATCTCCTGGCTTAGGGCTGGGAGCGCGAGAAGAGGAGCGGCGTCGACTGTCCATGTTGGAATGGGTTTGGTGTCAGATGCGCCTCGATGAGTACTTGCGGAAGGAGGATGGTGTGATTTGGATCTAGATCCTCGCCTCTCTTATAGGCGGCTTATTTGCGCAGCTAGGGGGTAAAACATAAAAATACCCTGGCTTTTCACATTCGTACGACGCGTGGAAGAAGGCCATTATTGGACGCGGAAGCCAAGGAGCGCAGCATTTATGAAGCAACCGGACACTATCCGGCAAACACATGGAGCATGAAGAAGAACCCGCCTTGCAAACGCCGAAGACAACATACGCACCGGACTCGTCGTTATTGAAGCCTAGTTCGGGGGCTACTGAGGGAGTCCCGGACTAGGGGGTGTCCGGATAGCCGAACTATCATCATCGGCCGGACTCCAAGACCATGAAGATACAAGATTGAAGACTTCGTCTCGTGTCCGGATGGGACTTTCCTTGGCATGGAAGGCAAGCTTGGCGATACAGATATGTAGATCTCCTACCATTGTAACCGACTCTGTGTTACCCTAGCCCTCTCCGGTGTCTATATAAACCGGATGGCTTTAGTCCGTAGGACGAACAACAATCATAACATAGGCTAGCTTCTAGGGTTTAGCCTCCTTGATCTCGTGGTAGATATACTCTTGTAACCCACATCATCAATATTAATCAAGCAGGACGTAGGGTTTTACCTCCATCAAGAGGGCCCGAACCTGGGTAAAAACATCGTGTCCCTCATCTACTATTACCATCTGCCTAGACGCATAGATCGGGACCCCCTACCCGAGATCCGCCGGTTTTGACAACGACAACGATCCCACTAACCGCCCTGGAACGACCCCTCGAACAGAAGACTGAAAGCACGACTTCTCTTCTTGGTTGCAAGTGTACGGTCTTCACGATCCTGCAGCGCTTCACTGTACAGAGCTAATCGTTGCTGGAGAATTAGAGGGAGGAGATTAGAACCCCATAGGGATTCTAATTATGAGTATTAAAGGTGGCTAGGGCTAGCTCTAATTAGTCAACTAGGAACAACAAGAACTAAAACTAGATCAACTAGAGGAGGCTCCAAAACTTGTGTTTTCTATTGGGCCGCAACTATATATGGGTTAGAGTGGAGTGGGAGGCCTTCCACCAAGGAGGGAAGCCTTTCTTGGGGCGGCCAACCAAGGGGAGGAGGAGTTGGACTCCTCCCCTACTCCTATTTGGGAAAGGGTACCTCTCCCCACTTGGGCCCCAAGTGCCTTTCCACCTTTTGGCCATTTAAGACCCGTTGACATTTAAATTAAATATAATTAATTGTTAATAGCCAGAAACAGTTTAACATCTCCGGAGACATTTTCGACCTATATATAATTAATCGTTAATACCCGGTATTACCCGATACTCACCGAAACCCTTCCAGTGACCCCGAAACGCTTCCGGAACCTCTCGAAACTATTCCGGATATTAATGAAATAATTCCACAAATATATTCTCATCACTCCCATCCCACTAACACTCAGCAAATCGTGATTACCTTAAGCTTGTGACCCCGTAGGTTCGGTAAATCATAGACATGAAAAAAAAACCTTTGTCCAATGACCGATAGCAGAACCATGGACATTCATATCGATCCCTATGATTACATGAATGATATTGGAGTGAACCTTTGGTTATCATGTGATGTCCCCTTTGCTTCGCGATACTTTACAAAACCTGGTGTGCATCGGTATCCTCCTGAGTCATGACCATGCTCACTATACCGTTGCTCCCGTTACCAGTTTTGTTCTTCTTTCTCGTTGACATTTTCCGGCATCCCCGTGATGTAGTCACCTATGTCTGGCCAAACGATGATGGATGTCATCACATCGAGAGTCCCCTAAGAATATATCTTCATCATTGGAGGAGCAAGCCCCACTCTCGAGCTATCCGATCACTTGTCAAACTTTCTGATGAGCCTGAAAGTTGTCGTTATGATCACCTTGTCACAGATGATGTTTGAGCAATCCCAAAGCCCATCGTCTGGTAGTAAGTGATCAACATACTCTCATGGCCAGAGGAACTAAAACACATGCTAATACTCTATGTTATAACAAATGATTTCAGACGATATAATCATAATGTACAATAGGTAAGTTTGGGTTAATTCAATATGATCGTTCTTTTTTACGTCATACCCTCAATGTTGTTTTAGGACCATCGTTAGACTTAGCGATATCGTAAGATCTGGAAAACATGATCACCAACAACACTTGAGCCGGTCTTAGAGGCGAGACTGGAAACCTATTGTTTGCCATTTATGATTCTACACATGCATATGAGTTTTCCACTGAATCACATCACTGGTACAACGAGCTGCTATACAAATGGGTTTTAACCCTTTACGTGATGGCATTTTGAATTGTCGCCAAGTGAGTGTGGGCATAGGGGGTCCTTCCCACACGATGCAGAAACCGTCAGGGATAGGTCCTCCGGTCACACACGCTGCACAAAATGAGCTCGTGTGCGATCGGGCTAGCCATCGCATACAATTAAACGGGACCAATCGTTTCCATTCATAGGCACATGCCATAGAGTGATTCCCAGAGAAATGTTTCCCTTTGTCTGCACAACACACACAGTCAATCCACGAGAAACGTTTCTGTTCGTCTGCATATGCCACACAGTCAATCCCAGAGAAACATTTCCATTCGTCTGCACATCCCACACGGTCAATCCAGACAAACGTTTATGTTCGTATATACATCCCACACAATTTTATGTATAGCCTCGTGTGTGATAGGTGTATCGATCACACATGCTCTGCTTCCGTTAACCATTTGCTTCATTCAACTATATCAAACACGATTTGATGAAGAAAACTATATGCCATTGGGCTATCCACAACAACCGACTGCTAGAACCGTTTGCAAAGTCCCATGACCCATTTAGCAGGTTTATTAGTTTACAATTATTAATTCCAGTATTACACAAATTCACATTTCATATTGAAAAGCTACTTGCCAATTTCATATCGGGCACATAAATATATTTTAACATCACAGTACGATAGCTACCTGAAAATAGCACAATGCATATAGCTAGTTCACCTTCATAAGAACCATATATTCATTTCCCTAATCGACTGATGCATGATCAGCCAGGTTCCTCTTTTCCACCTCTGCTTTTAGTTCAGTAAGAACCTGTTTTGCACTGACCAACTAGGAATGTGTCTCCTCCTTCGCTAACACCATCTTAGCAAAGTCTAATTTGAAAAATATCTGAGCTCATTCTCCATCTTCCTCTTTTTTTCCCGCATCTTGAAATATTCTTCAGCATTGACAACACTTTCTCTAAGCCTATCTCTGTTCTCTTCCTCATACATGCGCCAGAGGTTTGCTAGGCACATCTTTATGGCCACTCTTGATCAACCCACTCCTGGTAAGAATACTTCCGTTCATCCTATAATATTTAAAACTAAATCTGTAGCAATTGTTGGGAGAATGGGTTTCTAGCAACATAGAAAATCACCAAATACATATTCTAAAAAATTGAAGAAACATGTTAATTATGACATATATTCTCAAAAAGATCAATGTGCAAATGAATTAATTTCTACCGAGACAACAACCAAATTCAGAAACATCAGAAGCTATAATTAACTACAACAACGCTGCAAGTTCTTAGTCATATATTATAAATAACAAATTGCACATTTTATGAGGAAGTTAAATATAACTGCAACATCATAGAAAAAGTGTTTCGATGACATCAAATTGATACTAACAGGTGTGTACATGCACAAATTTAGTAACATAGAACTAATAGCACTAAGGACGTCCACTATGTACGCCAAAACCGGTGTCAGGACAACTGTTTCTACATGGCACCGGTGCCCTGCACTGGCGAGCCGATACAGAGGAAAAAATCAGGGAACCAGACTCTGGAGCACCTAGTTGCTCCGATGCCCAGTTCCTTCGTGCCATAAAGTTTTATGGCTTCTTTGATTCGCGACATTTTGAAAACGTAGGAATAGGAAAACTATAGGGTTAGCGTGGCATGCCCATTTGAATTCTATAGGATTAACAAGGATTGTTTGGCACGGGAAAAACAAAGGAATTATAAAAATAGGTTGGAGTGGATGTTAGATTTCCTTTGAAATGTAGTACAAAAAGTACCATAGAAAAAACCTACGGGATCCAATCCTATGAATCAAAGGACCAGTGCAGAAAAAGTTCCTAAGGATTTCAATCCTCCATAAATCCTAGTATTCCTTTGAATCAAAGGAGCCTTGTATTTTACTGCTTGGCTGCTCGGATGTGTGGACCAAAGTTGGCTGCACAAACTGCTGAAGCGGTGCCAAATAATTTTCTAATGGCACCGCTGATGAGATGGAAACATTTTTAGATACTAGATAGAAACCGTGACACTGTCTTAATCACATCCAGAATAAAATAGCACAGTGAAAGTGTCTGAATCACATCTAACAAACGATTTGTAAGAATGAAAGTGGGGCTAACCTTCCCTGCACATGCCAGAAACTTCCTCCCACTCAGATTCAAATGCAACTAACTTCACTCATGTAGATTAATGGTGGCAACGAGCAGGCATATCTTCAGCCACCCCACTCCATTCGTTGCAACTGATGGTCCTAGGGAGCTACAAGAGGAAGAAATGAATCAAATTGACTGTCAGGTTAAAATCCTTCATTTCAAATCATAACCAGAGAGAGAAGAGAGCCATACCCGGGTGGTGAAAGAGTCGTCGTCTGATGAGGAACCCCTAGAGAGGTCATTGAAGAAGACCATAGCGATCGCGGCGGTCGGATGCGAGACGGTGAGAGCGAGGAAGCAAGCGAGGAAGCGACTATAGCTAGGGAAGGAAGGACGGAGGAATTCAGGGAAATGTGACTTGTGTTCGGGGAGAAAAGGGGGGGAGGGGGGAGTTAGATATTTCAGCGGTAGCCCGAAAATTTCGAAAGGTGGAGGGGAACTTTGCGCGCAGTGCCGCCGGACGCCATTCACTTTGAATGAATGTGTGCATCGCAAACGATTCTGTAGCTTTACACGCAATGAGTTTGATCATTCAAATTTTGGTGGAAATTTCCCTGGGTAATGTCCTCATCCCTGTCATTGCATAATTTAACATCGCTTGCTAATTTGGGCACACAAAAGAGCCTACAACACACAGACCAAACTTACTGAATCGGGAAATTTTAGTAATTAAACTGGGCAAGTTGACATAAACATTGCTCTAACAAAAGACCAGCGTTATCAACAAAGGCTAAGTACGCATAATTTTAACAAAGCCGCCGCCGTGCCGCACTATGGCTCACCGGTGTAAGATGAGACGTCGATGACTTATCCTGGCGACATGCCGCCATTGGTGGTCTCCGTGTCCCCCCGGCTGAAGTCGACCGCGTCGTCGTCCTCGTCCTCGGCGCCGCCCTCAAGGTTGTAGTACTCATAGTAGTGGCTGCGCTAGAGCTAGCATTGGTACTCCACCGCCGATTCCTCGACGGACAACTCTTCTCTACCTCGTCCTCAGCCACGTGCAACTCCTCCTCCCGACGTTCCTTGATCTCCACCGCCTCCTGCATCTCAAGCTCCCACTCGGCAGTCTCATGAGGAAGCAGGTGCTCCATGGCCTCTGCCGCCCGTTTGGACGTGGGTTGCATGCTGGATTCTGAGGTGGACTAGAATATCTTGGCGTGTGTGTCCTTAATCTTGGCGTGGATGGCCTCGACCCGGGCCAGGGCGACATCGGCGGCACGGATGGCATCTTGAGCACTCTCGGCATTTGCAGCCACCATCATAGCAGCTGCAGCAGCCATCTTGGCTATTGCAGCTACCCTGTCGACTGCCGTAGACGCCCTCTTGGTGGATGCGGCGGCACTCTTGGTGTAGGCGGCGGCGCTCGGGGAGGACGCGACCATTGTACGAGCCCTCATGAAGCATTTCCATGGCTTCATTCTTTGCAAGAAGGGGTTGCAGGAATGGGGATCGGGGATTCATGAATTCAGGGGTGACCGGCACTAGAGCAGACGAAGACGGCGAAGCTTATGGAGGATGACTAAGTAGACCCACGAATTTTCATGGCAAACGGTTCCTACAACAAACTCTATGTGTTGTTGTTGATATTTTGTATTAGCTGTGAAATACGAATTTTGAGTACAGTGGCAACATATGGTGTTTTAAATGTACGAGAAAATTTGGAGTACTAATACAACTATCATGTCAAATTTTGGAAAATTTCAGGGGTCATTTGACATTTCTAAGACATTCAAGTGATTTTCTAGCCATTTAATGACCGTAATTCAAATTTGAACTACATGTACATGCAGCATCTAACCATAACGGTTTGGAAAATCATATTTGTGTACTTGTGTGCGAGTTAGTTCCATGTACAGTAAATTGAACGGAATTTTCAAACATATTGGTGTCACAGCTTGGACATAAAGCATCGAGTGCCATGGTATTTAAATTAAAAAAACAAAATGATGAGAAACGCATGGACCCTTGCTTGACGTAATGGCATGCCACCAAGATGGTGTGGTAAAAAAATTGGCCTGTTTGACGAAACTTTGGACACACACCCCTCACAAACCGGAGCAACTCACAAGAATGCTAGTGGTTCCGAGAGGGCACAATGCATGTTTGATGATGAACCGGTGTTAGCTTCCTCTTATAGCCTTAGAAAAATTCTACAGTCAATGTGCACCAATACAACTGCCATGTCAAAATTTGGAAAATTTCAGGGGTCATTTGATGTTTTTAAGACATTTAAGTGATTTTCTAGCCATTTAATGACCGTATGAATTATAAGTGCATGCAACAGCTAACCATAATAGTTTGAGAAATCATATTTGTGTACTTGTGTGCGAGTTAATTCCATGTGCAGTAAATTGGAAGGTATTTTCAAATATATTGGTGTCAGAGCTTGGACACAAACCATCGAGTGTCATGGCATTTAAATTCCAAAAATCATAATGATGAGAAATGCATGAACCCTTGCTTGACGTAATGGCATGGCACCAAGATGGCATGGTAAAAAAATGGTCTGTTTGGCAAAAGTTTGGACACTCACCCCTCACAAGCCGGAAAAACTCACTAGAAGGCTTGTGGTTCCGGGAGGACACAATGCATGTTTGATGACGAACCAGCGATAGCTTCTTCTTATGGCCTTTAATTTTTTTTCTATAGTTAACCTGCACTAACACAATTCTCATGTCAAAATTTGGAAATTTCTAGTGGTCATTTGACATTTTTAAGACATTTTAAAGAAATTTTAGTGATTTTCTAGCCATTTAATGACCATAATTAAAATTTGAACTACAAGTACATGAAACAGCTAACCATAACGGTTTGAAAAGTCATATTAGTGTACTTGTGTGTGAGTTAATTCCATGTGTAGTAAATTGGAAGGAATTTTCAAACATATTGGTGTCACGGCTTGGTCACAAAGCATGGAGTGCTATGGTTTTCTAATTTTAAAAAAAGGATCATTAATACATGAAACATTACTTGACATAATGGCATGGCACCAAGATGGTGTGGTAAAAAAATTGGCCTGTTGTCGGCGTTCTGGATATAGGCGTATTCATCCCTGCCTGCTTGCGGCCCACCACGTGGCTCCATCAACGGCCTGGTATGGCCCAGCTTCAGCATCAACAACTCAAGACCCTCGTGAGGGGCCAGGCCTCGCGAGGCGGACGACGCCAAGACCCTCGAGGGGATCGGCCTCCCCAGGCTGGCTCCCGAGGGGCGGATAGTTCTATGCAAGGTATACCACACGAGGCTTAGCTGATGTGAGCCATGACGACCAAGGCCAGGCGGGTGCCAGGAGGGCGCAGAGCGTAGGTTTCATCTTTGGTGCAAAGGAGGCAAGCCACAGGCACATAGTCCCGAGGAATCAGCCAAAGGTTTTCATTCTGGTGCAACGAGACCAAGACCACCAGGACGGCATGATGGAGGTAATCGACGAGCCCACCGCGGCGTCACGACTAGAGGCTTTTCGCAGGCGAAGACTACTTCTATCAGGATAAGTTGTACTACTTGTCCCCTATAAAATCGTGCCGTTGTGGGATCCCTTCCCGCTAACATTTGGGAAGAGGACCAAGGCCACTATAAATAGGACTTAGCCACCACCATAGAGAGGGATCGATTCGCATCTGATTCACATCCCCACAGCTCTTGCAAGCTCAAGAACACCTCACCTCCTGAGGCCAGTTCATCCACTGTACTAGTTCATCCTTAGCCCATCGAGGCAATCCACCAAAATGCTGGAGTAGGGTATTACACCGCAAGGTGGCCCGAACTAGGATAAACTGTTGTGTCCCTTTGTCTCTTCTAGCTTGACATGCTAGGCTTAGGAGGATCGCGAGTAGGCAGCCTGGGTAGGTTGAGATCTCCGCATGCACCCCAGAGTTTGAACCCCTCAATGGTCGGAACCCATAATCCGACACCTCTTTGACGAAAGTTTGGACACACACACCTCACAAACTGGAGCAACTCACTAGAAGGCTTGTGGTTCCGAGAGGGAACAATGCATGTTTGGTGACGAACCAACGATAGCTTCCTCTTATGGCCTTCAAATTATTTCTATAGTTAACTTGCACTAATACAATTGTCATGTCAGAATTTGTAAAATTTAAGGGGTTATTTGACCCTTTTAAGACATTTAAGTGATTTTCTAGCCATTTAATGACCGTAATTCAAATTTGAACTACAAGTACATGCAACAGCTAACCATAAAGGTTTGAAAAATCATATTTGTGTACTTATTGCGACTTAATTTCATGTGCAGTAAATTGGAAGGAATTTTCAAACATATTGGTGTCACGGCTTGGACACAAAGCATCGACTGCCATGTCATTTAAATTCCAAAAAATAGAAATGATTAGAAATACATGAAACCTTGACGTAATGGCATGTCATCAAGATGGTGTACTAAAAAAATTGGCCTGTTTGGCCAAACTTTGGACACACACCCCTCACAAACCGGAGCAACTCACTAGAGGTTCGTGGTTCTGAGAGGACACAATGCATGTTTGATGACGAACCAACGATAGCTTCCTCTTATAGAATTTAATTTTTTCTATAGTTAACCTACACTAAAACAACTGACATGTCAAATTTTGGAAAATCTCAGGGGTCATTTGACCTTTTAAAGACATTTAAGTGATTTTCTAGCCATTTAATGACTATAATTAAAATTTGAACTACAAGTACATGCAACAACTAACCATAACGGTACAAAAAATCATAGATGTGTACTTGTTGTGTGCAAGTTAATTCCATGTGCAGTAAATTGGAAGGAATCTTCAAACATATTGGTGTCATGGGTTGGATACATGAAGGGAGTGCCATGGCAACACAAAATAAGCGTTCGTGCCTTATATGAGGAAAGAAAATGTAAATATCTGGCAATACAACCGGGCCCCACACGATTGGCACTCTATTTCGTGCCTCGAGGTTTGGAAGGTGAGTGGAGCCGGTTATTAATCGTGCGCGGTTCTGTATTGGAAAGCGTCAGCTATTAATTTCACACACGACTTTTGCTGCGGGAATCGTATGCAATTCAAACTACAGTACTCGTAAATTCCCGCGGCCGACGTGTGTACTATTCCCATCGATCTTGATTCCGGCCGCCAATAAATACTACCTTGCTCACGTCGTCCCGCCTACATTCTCATCTACATCCTCCCCTCGCTTGCCCTCTCTCTCTCTCTCTCCCACACACACACACACACACACACACACACACACACACACAAATCCATGGCACCGCAGATCTGCCCACGCACCGACGAGGACGCGCCGCCCCTCGAGGACGTTTAGTCCAAGAGCAGTGACGAGGAGGACCCCTACGGGTCGCCGAACGAGGTTGTGCGGACCCCCCAACTTTGGAGTGGTTTTGGGGCCAGTACAATATTTGTATGTGGAAGTCGTTGCTGCCGGTTGAGAAAGCGAGGCAAGTGGCATTCAAGAAGGAGATGAGGGAGGAGGAAGCCAGGTACTAGGTGGCCTATGAAGCCTGTGAGGCCGCCTAGAAAAATGAGGCGGTGCAGCTTTGGGGGCGGGCGAGTCGTCGTGCAGAGGAGGTGTATGAAGATAGGTACTTCGCAAGGAAGGTTAAATGCGCTAGAAGTTTCTTCGCTGCTTGGAGGTGGTCCAATAAGCTCCAGCATGCCACCAACGAGGAGCTCCAGTGGGCGCCCAATGAAATGGCAAGATCATTCGCGCTCGTCCGCCAACAAGAGGCAGATCGGTACATCAAGGTGCTGCGAGGCGGAGAAGGCGGAGTACTGCCTCCGTGCTGGGAAGACACTGCGCACGAGGGAGCTGCTGATACATCTCCAACATATCTATAATTTTTGCTTGGTCCATGCTGTTATATTACCATTCTCAGATGTTTTACAATCATTTTATAGCAACTTTGTATCATTTTTTGGGACTAACCTATTGACATAGTGCCCAATGCCAGTTGCTGCTTTTTCCTTGTTTTTTACTTCATCAAACGGAGTCCAAACGGAGCGAAAAATTTTGAAGATTTTTTTGGACCACAGGACACACCTAGTGGGCCAAAGAAGTACCAGAGGGGAGGCCTGAGGTAAGCACAAGACATCTGGGCGAACCAGGAGGCCCAGGCGTGCCCAAGTAGGTTGTGCCCACCATGGTGGATCTCGCGCACCACCTCTTTGCCCTATAAATTCTCCAATATTCCACAAACCCGATGGGAGTCGACGAAACACAATTCGAGCCACCACAAGTTCCAGAACCACGAGATCCAATGTAGACACCACCACGGAGGGGTTCATCATCCTCATTGGTGCCTCTCCGATGATGCGTGAGTAGTTCACCATAGACCTATGAGTCCGTAGGCAGTAGCTAGATGGCTTCCTCTATCTTTTTGATTCTCAATACAATGGTCTCTTTGAGATCTATTTGATGTAACTATTTTTTTGCGGTGTGTTTGTTGGGATCAGGTGAACTTTTAGTATATGATCAGATCTATATCCATGAATATTATTTGAGTCTTCTTTGATCTCTTATATGCATGATTTTTTATAGCCTCGTATTTCTTCTTTGAATCTTTGGTTTAGTTAGGCCAACTAGATTGATTTTTCTTGCCATGGGAAGAGGTGCTTTGTGATGGGTTTGATCGTGCGGTGTTCTTTTCCGGTGACAAAAGGGGCAGCAAGACACACATGTATCGTTGCTATTAAGGATAACAAGATGGGGGCTATTCCTACATGAATAGATCTCGTGTGCATCATGTCACCGTTCTTATTGCATTACTTCGTATCTCCATGGACTTACTAGACTAGATGCATGCTGCATAACAGTCGATGTGTGGAGTAATAGTAGTAGATGCAGGCAGGAGTCGGTCTACTAATCTTGGATGTGATGCCTATATATTGATCATTGCCTTGGATATCGTCATAATTTTTTGATCTTCTATCAATTGTCCAACAATAATTTGTTTACCCACCGTATGCTATTTTCTCGAGGGAATCCATTAGTGAAATCTATGGCCCCCGGGTCTATTCTTTCTCATATTTGCTTCGAGATCTATTTTTCTTCGCTTTTATTTTCAGATCTATTATTCCAAAAACCCCAAAATACCTTGTTGCACCTTTTCATTACTTATTTTATTTCACATTTTATCGAGAGCTATTTATTGATTCTACCACAAATTTATGTATCTTTTTACCGTGGAGGGATTGACAACCCTTCTTACGCGTCGGTTTGGAAGTATTTGTTCTTTATGTGCAGGTACCATTTACATAGTGTCGGATTCAGGGCTCCGCAGACCCAAGAAAGGTTCGAACTCTGGGGCGTGTGCGAAGAACTCAACCTCTCTAGCCAGCCAACTCGCTGCTCTCGCGGCCTAGCTCGATGAACATGAAAGGAAATGGACACGGCAGTTTACCCAGGTTCGGGCCACCTTGCGGTGTAAAACCCTACTCCTGCTTTGTGGTGGATTAGCCTCGTGGGGGGCTGAGGATGAAGTAGTACAAGGAAGAACAACCTCACGGGGTCTGCTCTGGGGGTGGATATGAGCTCAGGGGATTCTCCCGGAATTCGTCCCCTTGCTATGGTGGTGGCTAGGCTATACTTATAGTGGCCTTGGTCCTTTTCCCCCAAAACTTAGGCGGGAAGGGATCCCACATCGGCCAATTTTGAAGGGGGAGAAGTAGTACATCTTATCCTGACGAAAGGTGGTGTTCGCTTGCAAAACTTCCAGTAATGACATCGTGGTGGGCACGGTGATGACATCCGTCCTGCCATTCGGGCGGTCTTGGTCTTGTTGCACATAAACGTTAACCTTTGGTTGATTCCTTGGGACTCTGCGCCTGCGCTTGCCTCCTTAGCATTGAAGAGGTAACCTGGCACTCTGCGCCCGTTGGCGCATGCCTTGCCTCGGTCATCATGGCTGGCATCACCTCAACCTCATGAGTCGAGCTCTTGCATAGGAATCTTTGCTCCTCAGGAGGCCGCCTGGGGAGGCTGCTCCTTTAGGAGGTCTTGATGTCGTCCGCCTCACGAGGGTCTTGTCTTGTCGATGCTAACGATGGGCCGTATCAGGCCATCGATGGAGCCATGCCGTGGGCCGCAGGCAGGCAAGTCTGGGTACCCTGGTTCCCAGAATGCCGATAGTTGCCCCCGGGCCCAAGGCGTGCTCGCACTTGGCTTAGAGGCGAAGCCAATGGGCAAGTGTGAAGCACCATGGGCCCCAACCGCCTGCGGACCAAGTTGACACATGGTGCTTGATGGGACATGGGCGTCTCCACTTCCCCACGCTGCCTGGGCAACCGTCTAATTCGACGTCCCCATGCTGCAAAAACAGTCCTGCCATCATTGCCCACCGCGCTTGCCCTCTGCTCCCTATCTCTCACGTGAGCTTGTGTGCCCTTCCCTATGCGCCGCACCCCCGCCAATCTTCCTCAGCAGCCATGGATCCAAGGTCAAAGAATAAGGGGGGAGCCCGCGCGCCCGAAGAGCCCTCCCTAGGGTTGGAGCCCGTGCTGGGCCGGTCGACGGTGGTCAACCAGGACGGGTTGACAAGGTCACTGTGGCCCTTGCAGCCGATTCCAACGAGTGGGGGGGTGACCAAGATCTGGACCGCCTCTCGAGCCTTGATCGATATGGAGGCCACCAAAGTTCCTCTCCATCTTCATGCCCTCCTGGCCGGTCTGGTCCCTCCTTTCTCTGATTTCGTTAATGTCGTGCTTTCGCATTAACAAATCCAAGCGTTGCATCTGGACCCCGCCTCCATTGTCCTCATTTCCACCTTCGCATTCATGTTCGAGGCCCTCATAGGTATTGCCCCATCCGTGGCCTTGCTCTGCCATTTCTTCTTGATCCGTCTAGTCGATGGCCGAAGACGCTCAGGGTGCATGTCATTCCAGGCAGTGGCGGCTGGCTCTGGCATCGACTTCATGCTCTGCACAGATGCAAAGGGATTCCGGAAGCGGTGGGTGTATGTGGATGTCACCATGCTCAGCCCCATGCTCATCCTTCCGTGTACACCGGTGGTCCCAAGCTCCGGCTGGGGGCACGTGGAGCTGGTTGACTGGTGACTTGCACGCGTCTGGTGACTTGCACGCAACTGGTGACTTGCAAGTCAAGAAACAGCCGAGGCTCCCACGAGATAGGAGGGCGCCCCCCCTGTAGGGCGCGCCCGCTGTCTCGTGGGCCCCTCGGGCATCCACCGACGTACTTCTTCTTCCTATATAAGCCTACGTACCCCGAAAACATCTAGGGGCAAGACGAAACACAGTTTCCACCACCATAACCTTCTGTATCCGCGAGATCTCATCTTGGAGCCTTCGCCGGCACTCTGCCGGAGGGGCAATCGACCATGGAGGGCTTCTACATCAACATCCTTGCCTCTCCGATGAGTTGTGAGTAGTTTACCACAGACCTACGGGTCCATAGTTATTAGCTAGATGGCTTCTTCTCTCTTTTTGGATCTCAATACAATGTTCTCCCCCTCTCTTGTGGAGATCTATTCGATGTAAACTCTTTTTGTGGTGTGTTTGTCGAGATCCGATGAATTGTGGTTTTATGATCTAGTTTATCTATGAATAATATTTGAATCTTCTCTGAATTATTTTATGTACGATTGAGTTATCTTTGCAAGTCTCTTCGAATTATCAGTTTTGTTTGGCCTACTAGATTGATCTTTCTTGCCATGGGAGAAGTGCTTAGCTTTGGGTTCAATCTTGCGGTGTCCTTACCCAGTGACAAAAAGGGTTGCAAGGCACATATTGTATTGTAGCCATCGAGGATAACAAGATGGGGTTTATATCATATTGCTTGAGTTTATCCCTCTACATCATGTCATCTTGCTTAATGCGTTACTCTGTTCTTATGAACTTAATACTCTAGATGCATGCTAGATAGCGGTCGATGTGTGTAGTAATAGTAGTAGATGCAGGCAGGAGTCGGTCTACTTGTTATGGACGTGATGCCTATATACATGATCATGCCTAGGTAACGTCATAATTATTCGCTTTTCTATCAATTGCTCGACAGTAATTTGTTCACCCACTGTAATACTTATGCTCTCGAGAGAAACCTCTAGTGAAACATATGCCCCCCGGGTCTATCTCTTATCATATTTGCTTCCAATCTAATTTTATTTGCATCTTTATTTTCTGCATCTATATTATAAAATACCAAAATATATTTATCTTATCATACTATCTCTATCAGATCTCACTTTCGCAAGTGGCCGTGAAGGGATTGACAACCCCTTTGTCGTGTTGGTTGTGAGTTCTTTATTTGTTTGTGTAGGTTCGTGGGACTTGTTGAGGAGCCTCCTACTGGATTGATACCTTGGTTCTCAACAACTGAGGGAAATAGTTATGCTACTATTGCTGCATCAACGTGCCACAAGATGCTCTTGAGGCGACCCCCCATGGTCCTGATGGCGGCCCAGGGGGAGCCCTGTCCGTGGACGCGATTGCCACCCCCACCTCCAGGGGTAGCGTGCCCCTCTCAAGTGCGGAAGTTTGGGAGTTGCCGCGGCGTCACCCCGCAGGCTCTGAAACAAAGGATATTGATAGCCGTGGATGAGTAGATACCTTGCCTCTTCTGGATTCTTGCGTGATGCACTCCCTTCTGACGTTTGCCCTTTAGACTTCCTTCTACGTCGACAATGAGCCCGTCCGCCGTGCGTCCTCTGGGGGCTCTGGAGCCGGCCGCGTCCCCAAGCCCCCTGAAGGGAACAGCCACCCGGGAGGCGGTGCCAGTCCAAGAGCCGAGGCCGCTGATGAAGGATCACGAGCCTGCTCTCCCGGTGTATCACCACCGACGCAGCCCCCGCGGCGTGGAGGTCACGCCGAGGGCCCCTCCGATGATCCTCACGGGTAGTTGGGCGCCCCATGCGGCGGCTTCATATTGGAGCGGTGGAGCGGCGCCTCGCTGCACCGCGCCCGAAGTCCGAGGGATGATCGGAGAGGCTCCGTCCATCGAGCCCTTGCCGAGGGCGGGTGAGCCGTCCCGCGTCCCTTTAGCAGATCAATACACGGAGGAAGGGCCTGGCCGAGCACTGGATCTCGAGCGTGGGCACAACACCATCCTCCACAATATTTTCCAGGTAGCGGCAGGCGCGCTAGGCCTGCTCAGGGCGGAGCTTGCCGATGTCGACTCTCTCCTTGAGGTGGAAAACCTCCGCCTGGCATGCGAGTGGCATCAGCCGAAGGTCGCCATCAACCTTGGGCACTTGCAGCATGAGCATGCCCGCGCGGATGCCAAGGCGTCCCTTGGGGCTTCTCGAGAGGCCTGCATCCATGCCCAGGAGGAGGCCTGGGCCGTGGACCAGCGTCGCGAGGCGGCCGAGGAGTGCGAGAGGGTGCTCCAAGTCTTGAATGCTGATCTTGATCGACAGGTCCAAGCGAACAGAGTCGCCCTTGCGGCGCGGCCAAGCGGGGTCCCCGTAGACGCGGACGGGGCTCGGGCTTGTGAGGAGGTGTTGGTGCTCGAGGCGTCGGAGCAGAGCTGTCGGCGTTCTAGGAACGGGGTTACCCAAACTTTCATGCCTGCAGCCTACGGCGTGGTTCAAGGAGTGGCCCAGTACAGCCCATCTTCATCAACAGAAGCTCAAGACCCTCGCGAGGGGCCAGGCCTCGCGGGGTGGACGACAGGAAGCTTCCTCAGGCACGGCCTCGTCAGGCTGGCTCGCGAGGAGGCGGAGAGATCATGGAGGGGTACCTCATGAGGTGCCCGTGATGCAAGCCATGACGACCGAAGCCAAGCGGGCGCCAGGCGGGTGCCGGCCTGCGTAGAGTCCTTGTTTCCTCTTTGGTGCAAAGGGGGCAAGCGCAGGCAAGGGTATCAAGCAAAGGCAACCATTTCGGTCCAACAAGACCAAGACCAGCAGAACGGCAGGATGGAGGTCATCGTGGAGCCCTAGCCGGCGTCATCATCAGAGCCTTTGGCAGGCGAGGACCAACTTTAGTCAGGATAAGTGTACTAGATGTTCCCCTACAATATGGCTAATTGTTGGCGCCCTTCCTGCTCAATATTTGGGAAGAGGACCAGGGCCTCGCTCTATAAATAGGGCTAGCCACCACAGTAGAGAGGGATCCAGATTCAATCCTTCCCAAGAGGCGTCACCTCCACAAGAACTCCTCCCCCCGTGAGGCAGTTCTTCCTTTGTATTGTTCATCATCAGCCCCTGAGGCAATCCACCACACCACAAACTAGAGTAGGGTATTACACCACAATGGTGGCCCGAACTAGTATAAACCTCGTGTCTCTTGTGTTGTTCTTCGTGTAGTTTAGATCCTTTGTGAGGCGACGAGACGTGAGTAGGTAGGAGGTGTGATCTCCGCGCGCACCCCAGAGTTCGAACCTTGAGGGTCTGCCGGAACCTGAAATCCGATATTTGGCCAGGTAGGGGTGCGCCGGAATCCGCCTTCCGCCGCCTTGTGTTTCGCCGTCCGTCGCATCCATGTCGGACGATCGTCGAGCCCGCGTCGAGCGCCGGGCTGCTCTCGCCACCCGCGTCGCCCAGACGGCTCTCGTCAGCAGATGCCCCCGCCGTTCCCTGTCGCCTGCCGTCAACACCGCCACCGGCCCAGCGGGGAATGAGCAGCAGGCGTCGTCCCTGCATCCTTCGGTGCGGCGAGAAGGACGCACCGCCACCTCGTCACTGACTCCAGCCGGTTCATCGTCCCACGCCCATCGCGCTCCTGCGGACGCGCACACCGCGCTGATCCTAGCGCGGGAGGTCCAGCACTACCGTCCCGTCGACGACCTCTACGACGAGTGGCTTGCCTGCATCACCGAGCTCGTCAGCGCCGCTGGTGGCTCCCCTGCACCATCCCTCTCCCTACACCACGCCCCGCCCTGTGCGGGCAACAAAGCTCCGGGGGTGCCTCAGCCGCCTCCCCCTCAAGAAGGAGCCCTGGCCCCAAGGCGCGTGGCCCCTGGACGGGACCCGCTCCGCCCGGCGCCAGCGCGGCAAGAGAAGAGCTACCAAGAGATCCCTCATCCCCAAGAAGTTGCCCGCGTGCTCCCCGCACCGGCACGATACGACCGCGCTCCTGCTCCAGCGCGCCAAGACCCCGTGCTACTCCTGGCGGCAGCATGCGGAGACCTCCAAGATCAAGCTCTTTGTCACCAAAGGCCTCCCGTGACCACTGCAGGCTGTCGTGCCTTCACCGCCGAGCTGCGCGGCGTGGCCTGGCCGGGCAAGTTCAAGCCAGATCTGCCCCCACAATACGACGGCATGGCTAACCCTGCGGAGTTCCTCCAGCTCTACGAGCTAGGCATCGAAGCCGCCAACGGGGACGAGAAGGTCATGGCAAACTGGTTTCCCATGGCGCTCAAGGATGGTGCCCGCACCTGGCTCCTGAACCTAGCTCCTGGCACAATTTCCTCCTGGGGCGAGATGCGCACCTGCTTCATCGCCAACTTCTAAGGCACTCGCGACTGGCCCCCGGCCATGAGCGACCTGCGCTGCATCAAGCAGCAGCCAAGAGAGACCCTGCAAAAGTTCATCCAGTGCTTCAACAACGCTTGCCTCAAGATCCCCAGGGTGACTGAGGAGGCCATCATCTCGGCCTTCTCCGACGGCATGCGTCACATCAAGATGAAAGAGGAGCTAGCAATCCATGAAGACCTGTGCACATCCCTGGAGCTGTTCAATTTGGCGACCAAGTGCGCCAGGGCTGAGGAAGGGCATCTCTCCCTCCTCGAGCTTCCGGTTGCCGATCCCGAAGAGAAGAAGCCCAAGGTCAAGGATGTGAAGCGCAAGGGGGCTGCTGTGCTGGCAGCAGAGCCAGACACCAAGCGAGATAGGGATCAGCCTGAGTCATCCAAGGGCAGCCGGTACTATGTGTACCATGACCTCCAGACTCACAACACCAACGAATGCCAAGAGCTCAGGGATGTGCGTGTCGACCGATGCCCCGAGTGCAACGACCCGGGCTATGGCCGAGGAGGAGGAAGAGGTGGAGGATGATGGGGAGACCGTGGCCCTCGCCAAGGGTGGCGTGACCGTCCTCGCGAGGACCGCTGGCAGGACCAGCCTCGCGAGAGAGGTTGGAGGGATCAGCCTCGCGAGGATCGCCCACAAGGCAACACAGGCCTCCCTCCTCTACCACCACAGCCGAGGAGGAATGAAGATCATCATCAGGACGAAGGGGTTGGGGGCATCCAGGAGCCGCACACAATCGCTTGCATCTTGGGCGGCTCCCAGGACCCAGCCTCTCAGCGCATCTTCAAGCAGTTTGCTTGCGAGGTGAATGCAGTGCTCCCCAAGCTTGACGCCACACGCCCTCTCAGGTGGTCAGCGTGCGCCATCACGTTTAGCTCAGCGGATCAGCTCAAGTGCGCAGCTACAGCCGGAGTCCTCCCGATGCTTTGCTCCCCGATCATCACCAATGTGCAGGTCACCAGAACCCTCATCGATGGAGGAGCAGGAATCAACGTCCTGTCCGTCGAGACGTTCAACAATCTCCAAGTGCCATACAATCAGCTTCAGCCAACCAAGCCTTTCTCAAGAGTCACTGATGGCTCCACTCTTCCGATAGGGCAAGTTCGCCTTCCTGTCACCTTCGGGAAGCGCGACAACTACCGCACCGAGCTCATTGACTTCGACGTCACCCACATCCGCCTGCCGTACAATGCCATCCTCAGGTACCCAGCCCTAGCCAAGTTCATGGCAGTGACTCATCATGGCTACAATGTCCTCAAGATGCCAGGAAGCGGTGGAGTCATCACGGTGCCTTGTGGGGAGAGGGATGATGTTTGTTCTCTGGAGCGTGCTTTTCAGGCTGCATCAATCGAAGACCCAGATCACAGGAGCGGTAGGTTTCCCGAGGCAGTCCCTAAGAAGAAGAAGACATCGCCCGGTCCGAACCCTCGAGAGGCAGGCACCAAAGGACCCGCGCCCGTTCAAGGGGCGCCTCCTTCTGTCGCATAGGAAGGCGCGCCTGGCGCCCTCCTCGGGCAAGGCTCGGGGGCTCTCTCTTGGAGGACCATCGACTTTGCCAAGATCACAAGGGAGGTGGTCGGGCACCACTTGGAGGTGTGTTTCAAAGCACGTTTCCCTCAGGAAGGAGCGAGGCAAGGAGGGCCAAACCCTCAGGAGTTCATCAGCGAGACCATTCAGGAGCTGCAGGAGTCAAGAGTCATGAGTGGCAGCCGCCGCTTACCCGCCGTAGCTCCCCATCCGGGCGAGGATGGTGGGCTGCGCGTCTGCATCAATGTACCAGGACTCAACCGAGCTGCCTCTCAGGAGCGCTTCTGGCCCTCGCGCGTGGGACGCTGCGAAGGTCCACCCCATAGCTATGTTCGCATGCCTTACGGCTTGCCGAAAGCTGCTGCTGCGTGTCAGCGCCTCATGAGGAGCATTCTGGAGGCTCAGGAGGTCAAGCATTCCGCAGTCCTGGCGGAGATGGAGATGGTCCTCGAGGAGCCGCCAGCGCCTCCGAAGCCTCCCGAGGCCCCCAGGCCTGGGGGCTCGTGAAGATCGACTTCCGCAGCGCACATCGTCCGCTACTTCAGCATCCCTTCATCTCCGACATCATCAGGTGACATCCTTCGAGTTCCATTTTCAGCTGGGAGCGCCCCCAGGGCTGCATCATTCCTACGCCGCGTGGGTCCGTCCCTGCGGCATGTACCCCTTTTGTTCATGTTTTTAGCTTACCTTGTTGGGGGCGCCCCTCGGGCTGCATTATCCCCAAGCCACTCGGGCCTGACCCAGCGGCATGTATCTCTCTCGCGTTTATTCAGGTTGTGTGTTTGACCCGCCATGATCATTGCTTAATGCCTGTGGCGGCACCCTTCTTCCCTCATGCCAGCCGCTTGCATGTTAAAGGGGGGGTACCTGAGCATCGCGACTCATGGACTCTTACTAGCTCTCCAGCCCTCACCTCCTGGCCTTGTCCACAGCATCGCGTCCTGGCATACCAGTGACGGCTGAGCTCGCTCGAGGGCCGGGACCTAAGGATGTAGAGCGTTGGCATCTAACCAAATTTGCAGGAGCACATTACAAGTAAAGGCCCAGAGCCAGGCGCAGCCCGCCTTGAGGTAGGGCCCCGTGAGTCCTGCGTTGGGTCACGGGTGCCTAGATACACCTCGTCAGGCCCTACCGTGCCAGCCACGTGTCAGGGAGGGGCTGTACACGCCCCGGGGGCTCCTCCCGGAGGGGAGCCCCCTCCCACGCACCAGTGGAAGCACCATGCTCCGTGCTGGCTGACGACACTGCCGAGGACCGGCTATGCCCGTACACATACGGAAGCGCTATGCTCCGCGCTGGTGATAAACAACTGAGCGTGGCCCCCGGCCGCATCAACCTCAGGGATCCCAGAGCTCAGTGGCCAGCCCCATCTTAACGCCTCCCCTCGGGAGTGCCGCGCGAGGGCGCTGGGCATGGGGGCTACGCCTGGGTCACGCCCAGGCGCACGCCACCCAGCCAGGCCCCTTTGGCCTGATTCGTCGCATGTCTCTCCCCGAGCGGAGCCAAGGTACGAAGGTCGTTTGAACGTCAAGGGGGGCTCCTGAGCATCACGACTCAGGAGCCTAACTGGTCACGTAGCCCCTCAACCCTTAGTTCCGAAAGGCTAACGTCGGTTGAGGTATGCGCGGGGCCGGGCCCTGCCGGCGTAGAACAGTAGATCTACTCCTACAACTCCCCTCCGTACTTGTTGTTCGTGCATCAAGGGGGACTCCTGAGCATCGCGACTCAGGAGCCTAACTAGTCACATAGCCCCTCACTCCTTGGTCCCGTCCTGGTTTCCGGTCGGGGCTAACAGCGGCTGAGGTATGCGCGGGGCCGGGCTCTGCCGATGTAGAACACAAGCAAGTAGGAAGGAAAAACAAAAATCTCAAGGAATTCAAAAGCAAATATTACAGTCCATAGGTTGTTTTCACAACGCCAAACACAAGTTTAAACGCCTCCACGAGGCATGATGCATGTTGCAGGAGCTAAAACAGGACAGGAGCCGTGAAGGGGGTCACTTTCCGGCAGTTCCGTCGCTGGTGACAGAGTTGTGCTGGGCGGCGTCGCCTCGCGGAGCCCCAGGGTCGGCAGCGTCTCGCCTTGGCTTGGTGCTGAAGGCGCGAAACTTCACCAGCAGAGCTTCCGCTCGACCCTTCACGGCCTCAGCAGCGGCAGCGGCAAGCTCGCCGCTCGCAGGCTCCAGCAAGCTATCAAGGTCAACATTGGGGTCGTGAAGGTAGACGTGGGTGAAGACGCGCGCCAGCGCTGCAGAAGAAAGGACATGCGCCTCGGCCTCAGCCGTGGGGCCAAGGCTGATGGAGACATCTTCAAGTGCGTGGACCAGGAAGGGAAGCAACTTGGTCGGGCCATCCTCGGCGCCGGCCAGCAGTTTTTCCAGGCCGCCATCATAAAGCGTCTTCAGCGAGGCGCTGTAGGACAATGAAGTAAGTCTAGAGGGGGGGGGTGATTAGACTACTTGACCAATTAAAAACTTAACCTTTTCCCAATTTTAGAGTTTGGCAGATTTTAGCTATCTTAGGACAGGTCAAGCAATCATCACACAATTCAAGCAAGCATGCAAAGAGTATATAGGCAGCGGAAATTAAAGCATGCAGCTTGCAAGAAAGTAAAGGGAAGGTTTGGAGGATTCAAATGCAATTGGAGACACGGATGTTTTTGGCGTGGTTCCGATAGGTGGTGCTATCGTACATCCATGTTGATGGAGACTTCAACCCACGAAGGGTAACGGCTGCGCGAGTCCACGGATGGCTCCACCTACGAAGGGTCCACGAAGAAGCAACCTTGTGTATCCCACCATGGTCGTCGCCCATGAAGGACTTGCCTCACTAGCGGTAGATCTTCACGAAGTAGGCGATCTCCTTGCCCTTACAAACTCCTTGGTTCAACTCCACAATCTTGTCGGAGGCTCCCAAGTGACACCTAGCCAATCTAGGAGACACCACTCTCCAAGAAGTAACAACTGGTGCGTTGATGATGAACTCCTTGCTCTTGTTCTTCAAATGATAGTCTCCCCAACACTCAACTCTCTCTCGTAGGATTTGGATCTGGTGGAAAAAGGATTTGAGTGGAAAGCAACTTGGGGAAGGCTAGAGATCAAGATTCATGTGGTAGGAATGGAATATCTTGGCCTCAACACATGAGTAGGTGGTTCTCTCTCAGAAATGGTAAGTTGGAAGTGTAGGTTTAGTCTGATGGCTCTCTCCACGAATGAAGAGGAGGTGGAGGGGTATATATAGCCTCCACGCAAAATCTAACCGTTACACACAATTTACCAAACTCGGTGGGACCGATTCAACAGACTCGGTCGGACCGATTTAGTAAACCTAGTGACCGTTAGAGATTTTCGGTGGGACTGACATGCAACTCGGTGAGACCGATTCGATTAGGGTTAGGGCATAACGTAATCTCGGTTAGACCGATTACACAAACTCAGTAAGACCGATTTTGGTAATAAGCTTTCTAGAGAGTTTGTCAGGTAAACTCGGTGGGACCGATTTGCTCTTTTCGGTGAGACCGAAATGTTACAAAAGGTAAACAGAGAGTTTACATTGCAATATCGGTAGGACCGATCACTCACTTCGGTTAGACCGAAACGTATGAAGGGAAACAGAGAGATTACAATCCCTTGGTGAGACCGAGATCCCTATCGATAGGACCGATTTGCTTAGGGTTTGTGGCAGTGGCTATGGCTTTTGGAATCGGTGGTGCCGGATTGGAAGAATCGGTGTGACCGATTTTGGCTTTGGGTTTAGGTCATTTGTGGGTGTGGGAAAGTAGCTGAGGGTTTTGGAGCATATCACAAAGCACATGAAGCAAGAGTCTCATTAAGCAACACCTCATCCCTCCTTGATAGTATTGGCTTTTCCTATAGACTCAATGTGATCTTGGATCACAAAAATATAAAATGAAGAGTCTTGAGCCTTTGAGCTTGAGCCAATCCTTTGTCCTTAGTATTTTGAGGGATCCACTTTCATCATCCATGCCATGCCATTCATTGAGCTTTCATGAAATAATAGTCTTGGAATAGCATTAGCTCAATGATCTATATGTTGTTATGAATTAGCAAAACCACCTAGGGATAGTTGCACTTTCAATCTCCCCCTTTTTTGTAATTGATGACAACATATAGATCAAAGCTTCGACAAAAGATAATAAGAATAAAAACATCGTTGCTTTGAGAAGTATGTGATAACCAAGAGCTCCCCCTAAATTTGTGCATAGTTTAAAATTTGCTTTGGACTGCAAATGCACAAGGAATTAGGCTCATGGGTTACTCTTCCATGTCACATACATCTTGGTGGAGCGCTCAAAATGATAAGTATTGAATACATGCACTCATCACCAAGCAAAGTGAATGATCACATAAGATAGATAGGATAATATCATCAAACATGCATAAGTGTAGCTTATGATCAAACACATGATCATCAATGTCTCACAAGCATAGTATCTCAACCAATCAAAAAGCAAACAAGTTTAAACCAATAAGGCAAGAGAGAACAAAAGCAACACTCTCTCTCTCGAAGCCTATGATCTATACATTTTTCTCCCCCTTTGGCAACAAGTTACCAAAAAGTTCATGGAAAATGCATAGTGCTAGATCGACTCTCAGGCTTGATATTCAGTTGGTGGTGTCCGGATAACTCCAAGGATGAAGGCTTCAGTTGATGTAGAGGGTGCTGGAGTTGATGCTGAAGCTGGTTGCACTGGAGCTGAAGGGGCAGTAGCTGGTACTGAAGATGTTGCTCTAGTGTCTGGCACTGGCACAACAGCTGACCTCTGAGCTCTAGGCACTCTGGCAAAGACATTTGTGGTTGTCTTGCCCTTCCTCTCCTGCATGTCATCTTGCAGTTGCTCCACAACTGACTGAATCTCAGTTACTTTGATATTTAGATCATAGAATTTTTGTTCCATGATTCTTTCCAAGCTCTCCTAGTTTTGAGTTAAGGTGGCCAACCCCTTCTCAATTCTCAGTGATGATGCTATCAAGTAACCAAGTTGCTCATGCTTGTTTTTCAAGAAATACTCAGATGCATCCTCTTGAGTTGGCATCTTGGCAGCCTTCTCCTTCCTTGCCTTCTCCTTCTTCTCTTGAGCTTGAACTGATGATGGATCATCCTCATTAATGACAACCTCATTGTCTTCAAAGTCTGGATAGAGTGGAAAATGTTCCCTATCCAATAGATATTTGCCAGTTCCCATCTTTGAGTTGATCAATTCCTGAATCTGAGGGGCATATCCACAGCTCCTCTTATTATCTGGTGCAGTTCTCTTAATGGCTTCAACTATAAGGCTCATGACTTTGAATTTCTATGGCACATCAAATAAATGCAACATATTGATGGCATGCCCTCTGATCATGTTGTGGTCACCTGACTTGGGCAACAGAGTGTGCCTCAGAATCCAATTGATAGTACGTAGCCCTGACAACAGAAAATGGACTGATCCAATAGACAATGTCTCTAGGGCTTTGTCTGGGATCTCCTTGTACATGTGTGCCATGGTATTGTGTCCCATTTTCTTCTTGGCATATACATCCAGATCATCATCATTTTCCTTTGGGGCATTTATCAGTTTTGCCCATTCTTCTACAGTGGATTGGTCCCTTGTACCTTCAGACATCCAACCAATTCTTCCATCTCGGTAAAAATGTGCTGTGGAGTAGAATTGCATGATAAGTTCATTATTCCAGTTTGTGAGCTTTTGCCCAACATATTCTGCAACTCCACAAGCAACGAAGCTGTCTTGCACTCCAGGATAGTGCTCTTCATTTTCCTTCATGTATGTCCAGTCGACCCACCTCATATCACAAACTATGGGCTTCTTGTCCAATAAGATTGTCTCATAGAAGTCCTGCTGTTCCTTTGTATGGAACCTGTAATCAACAGCAATTCTTCTCCTTGTGGCATATGGATCTGCCATCCTCCATAGCCTCAATCCTGAGTCTTTTCTGATGTTCATGTCCTCAGCCACAGGATGGGCATCATTGTGATCTGGTATCTTTGGCTTGAGCTTCCTTAGAATCTGTCCTTCTTCATCTTCCTCCTCAGCAACCTCAGGCACTGGGGCCTTGTTCTTCTCAGCAGCTGGAATACTCCTGGTATTCCTCTTTGGTGCAGACTTGGCCTTGGGGGCAGCTTTGGGTGCTTCCTTGGGCTTAGATGTTGCAGCCCCAGATTTAATAGCATCACCCATAAGCTTTGGTGCCTTTGGTGCTGGTGCAGTAAGCTCTTCCTCTTCCATCATGGAAGGTTGCCCAACAACTCTGGACATGGTCTTCTTGACCCTTTCCTTCCTCTTCTTGCTTTCAGCAGCTGGCTCTTTGGGATCGGGATTTTCAGGCAATTGAGTTGATGCTCTGGACTTGGGCATTGGTTGTCTTCCTACAGGCCTTTTAATCTTCATGCCTAGCTTTATATCCTTTGCTAAGCTATATTCCTTCTTGAGCACCACTTTCTTGGAAGTAGCCTCATCTTCTTCAGCTTTGTAGTCCTCATCTTCTGAGTCTGAGGTTCTCTTTCTCCTTTGCCTGGTAGCAGCCTTAGGCAGATTGCTGGGAGTGCTTCTGCTCCCTTCATCTAAAGTGCTGGAGGGACTAGTGCCCTCACTCAAGTGAATCTGCTCTGCTGACCTGTTCTGACTGTCACTTTGGTCTGACATGCTGCAAATGCTGACTGCTGACCCTGTGAAGAGTTATAGATGAGATAGAGTGGATGAGCATCACAAAATGCAGAGATTTTTCAAAAGAATGATTCAAAAATTCAGTTTTAGTTTTCCATAGAAAGCATTTCGGATCAACCGATTTTCAAACTCGGTGATACCGAAGCAGTTTTGGGACCTAAACTGATGAACTCGGTTGGACTGAGTCATAGTTTGGTGTCACCAAGACTTCTAGGGTTTCACAGAATCCTAAAATCGGTCGCACCGATTAGTAATTCTCGGTCAGATCGAGAGTCACTTGTGCAATGGCATATGCCAAATCGGTGAGACCGAGTTTTTCAACTCGGTGGGTCCGAGATGGTTTCAGCGGAAACCTAACCCTAAAAATTTGAATCTAATCTACTCTACGGACTACTTTGGCTGGATAGGATTGTTTCAATCGTGGAAAGAATCAATAAGAGTACAATGTGCTAGGAATCAGATGTGGATAGCACAAAGATCGAGTCCATACCCTAGTGCGGTGATGAACTCTCTACGGCGGCAATGGTGGGGTTGAATTCTGTTGACGCCGGCGAAGACCAGCTACAGGAGGCGACTGGCGACGAGGAGATGATCCGGAGACCTTCGATGGCAGAGCGAGCTATTGCGTGGGCGAAGGGGTTGGGAGAAATTTCCAAAATTTTGCCCGTGTCTATATATAGCCCGACCCTGTCGGTGTGACCGAGTGGAACAACTTGGTGGCACCGAGATGCATAATTGTGTTCAGTTACAGCAACTCGGTGTGACCGACAAGTTCAAATCGGTTGCACCGAGATTGAAAACTCAGATCAACTTAATGATCTCGGTAGGACCGAAATGGAGTAATCGGCCATACCGAGAATAACAAAGAGGTTTTGGAAGTTTAAGTCTATGACGAATCAGGGACTCCGAGTGCTCCTCACACAGAGTGGTTCGAATCTAACTTGATCAAATTTTGTGATGTAGCATGAATAGAGTTTGAGACGAGAAAAGCATAGATAGCTAGAGAGGGTTCTTAGGCATTCTTGTCCATCCACTTGGCCAAAAGAAGAATGAACCAAACAATCAAAACAACAAGGGATGTCCTTGAATGAGTAAAATATGCACCAACATGCTCACACAATAAAATGGCAAATGAAATATGTGGCAAAGCATGCACAACCAATTCTAGCATCTATCAAACAATTGGCGATGACTAGGTCATCTATATATGAGTATATTGACTTAGGAGTCAAATGAGAACATTTGATCATAGGTCATACTCATCGTTTAAGCTCAAGTGGGGTTACCACTTTTACATAATGCATTTATGTGTTCACACCATTAGAGTTGCTTTGACTCAATTTTTTTTGAGTTAAGCTCCCCCTAGATGTGAGATCCCCCTTTAGAGGGATGAACTAACCTTGGGTTTTGTCGATGATGACTTCATGTAGGTGTTGAAGATGTGGATGCTCAATGTTGAAGTAGATCATTTGGAGCAATCCTTTGGAGTGAGTTGCACTTTCAACTTGACTACATGGGTTAGTCCCACAAGGAACAAACAAGAATATCCATAGACATAGAGTGATGCACACACAAGATGATGTCCATGAAACCATTAGGTTACCTTGTCCCTTGCCTTACCAACATGAGGGTTTGTGACTCCTTGAAGTAGTGCAAGATGTGGAAGTTGATTGCACTTGTCCTTGCCATAAAGATATGAGTGAAAGAATGTTGGCGGAGTCACCCTCAAGAACTCTCTAGTTCTTCTTCTTCGGGATCCACATCATCTTGATGGGAATCCTTGGAGTTGTAGTTGTACTTGATGAAGTAGAACTTGACGTAGTCTTGGGAATCCACTTGACCGAGACCTTAGGTGCTTCTTCAAATGCATCAATCTCTTCTTGAAGCTTATCCTTGCCTTTGTTCTTGTGGTCTTGTGGAGGAAGATCATCTTGAGCTTGTGTTCCCTTGAAGGAAGTAGGATCATACTTCTCTTGTTGAGGAACAAACTTCATCTTGGGGTATTGATCTTCTTCCCACTCAACTCCATTGGCATTGAACTTTCGTTCAAAACCAACACATTGATTCTTCCGGTGTCTTCCTTGCTTGCGTACAATTTCCTCGAATTGCTTACTCCCGGCAAGGCTCTTGTAAACACCTTTCTCCATAATTCCCTTCAATAAGCTATTTTGTTTCTCAAGTGTAACTTGGCTAAGAGAATCATTAGTGGAATCAAGAGAACTACTAGAAGCAACAATATTGGATTTAACATTATTATTGTTACTACTAGAGGAAGTATCTTTCTTGTACTTGTTACCAGACTTGACTTGAGGCATGTAAGTAGATAAGAGTAAACGCTTGGCAATGTAAGAAGAACTTTTCTTACGGAGATCATCATTGATTGCCTTTAAGAACTCATGCTCTTGCTCAAGATTGAGCTTTTCAAAGCGTAACTTCTCATGAGCCCTTAAAAGTTCTTGATGATCTTGGAAGATAGTTTCATGAGCCAACTTTAGAGAGTTTAGTTCCTTAGTTAGAAGCTCAATTTTATCCTTATCATTGTCATTCGTTTGATTAGCATGATTAATTGAAGTTTCATCATAGTATTCATCACTAGAGTTTTCAACAAGTAAATCATCATCCACAAGCAAGTCATCTTCATCACTATTGAAATCAACATACTCAGGATGTGTTACCTTTGGACCTTTGGCCATGAAGCATCTTACAATTCCTTCATTTGGTGAATCAAATATGTCGTACGAGTTGGTTGACACAAGTGCTAGACCGGCAACACCTTCATCTTGAGTATGTTTGGAGTCGGAGTGATATCTTCTCTTGGAGTGATTGTCGGAGTCGGAGCCGGATACCCATTCACCGACATGAGCTTGATGTCTTCGTTTTGTGTAGCTCCTTGAAAACTTGTCCTTCCTTTCCGAATCCTTGCTTCTCCGTGCGGGTCTTCGTTCATAACGATCATCTCTACTCCCCCTCTCTCTTGGTGGTGATTCTTCTCTTTTGCTTCTTCTTTTTGGACAATCTTCTCTTCTTTTGTAGGGTGTTGTACACTCATTGGAGTAGTGTCCAGGCCTCCCACAATTGTAGCAATTGCGCTCTAGACTAGAAGATCTTTTGTCATGATAAGACCTTGACTTGGAGCTTCTTTCTTTGCTTCTACTCTTGTAGAATTTGTTGAAGTTCTTCACCATTAAGCTCAATTCTTCATTGAAGGTTTGTTTCTCACTTGATGATGTGGGGGCTTCACTTGAGGCTTTGTAAGCTCCACTTGACTTGTTGTGAAGTTCCTCCTTATCCTTGAGTGACATCTCATGAGCAACAATTCTTCCAATGACTTCCGTTGGCTTGAGATTTTTGTAGTTTGGCATCATTTGGATCAATGTGCACACGGTATCATACTTTCCATCCAATGCTCTTAGGATCTTCTTGATGATGAATCTGTCGGTCATCTATTCACTCCCTAAGCCGGCAATCTCATTTGTGATAAGTGCAAGCCTAGAGTACATTTCAGCGACACCTTCACCATCCTTCATTTTGAACTTGTCAAGCTGACGTTGGAGCACATCCAACTTGGATTCCTTGACGGATTCGGTACCTTCGTGCATATCAATCAAAGTATCCCAAATTTCCTTTGCATTCTCAAGACGGCTGATTTTATTGAATTCTTCGGGGCACAATCCGTTGAAGATGATATCACAAGCTTGAGCGTTGTATTGCAGCATCTTCAATTCTTCCGCATTCGCTTCACGGTTCGGTTCTCTCTCATCCAAGAATTCACCTTGCAAGCCAATACAAATAATTGCCCAAACGGCGGGGTTATGTCCGAGAATATGGATTTTCATCTTATGCTTCCAACTAGCAAAATTAGTACCATCAAAGTAAGGACCTCTACGGTGATAATTTCCCTCGCTAGACGTCATACTATCCTAGGTTGTGAAACCAAGGCTATGACCACCAAAAGCTATGGAAATCAAAGCAAATGGAGACCAATGCTCTGATACCACTTGTAGTACCTTGAAGTAAGTCTAGAGGGGGGGTGATTAGACTACTTGACCAATTAAAAACTTAACCTTTTCCCAATTTTAGAGTTTGGCAGATTTTAGCTATCTTAGGACAGGTCAAGCAATCATCACACAATTCAAGCAAGCATGCAAAGAGTATATAGGCAGCGGAAATTAAAGCATGCAACTTGCAAGAAAGTAAAGGGAAGAGTTTGGAGGATTCAAACGCAATTGGAGACATGGATGTATTTGGCGTGGTTCCGATAGGTGGTGCTATCGTACATCCACGTTGATGGAGACTTCAACCCACGAAGGGTAACGGCTGCGCGAGTCCACGGAGGGCTCCACCCATGAAGGGTCCACGAAGAAGCAACCTTGTCTATCCCACCATGGCCATCGCCCACGAAGGACTTGCCTCACTAGCGGTAGATCTTCAGGAAGTAGGCGATCTCCTTGCCCTTACAAACTCCTTGGTTCAACTCCACAATCTTGTCGGAGGCTCCCAAGTGACACCTAGCCAATCTAGGAGACACCACTCTCCAAGAAGTAACAAATGGTGCGTTGATGATGAACTCCTTGCTCTTGTGCTTGAAATGATAGTCTCCCCAACACTCAACTCTCTCTCATAGGATTTGGATCTGGTGGAAAAAGGATTTGAGTGGACAGCAACTTGGGGAAGGCTAGAGATCAAGATTCATATGGTAGGAATGGAATATCTTGGCCTCAACACATGAGTAGGTGGTTCTCTCTCAGAAATGGTAAGTTGGAAGTGTAGGTTTAGCCTGATGGCTCTCTCAATGAATGAAGAGGAGGTGGAGGGGTATATATAGCCTCCACACAAAATCTAACCGTTACACACAATTTACCAAACTCGGTGGGACCGATTCAACAGACTCGGTCAGACCGATTTAGTAAACCTAGTGACCGTTAGAGATTTTTGGTGGGACTGACATGCAACTCGGTGCGACCGATTCGGTTAGGGTTAGGGCATAACGTAATCTTGGTAAGACCGATTACACAAACTCGATAACACCGATTTTTGTAATAAGCTTTCCAGAGGGTTGGTCAGGTAAACTCAGTGGGACCGATTTGCTCTTTTCGGTGAGACCGAAATGTTACAAAAGTGAAATACAGAGTTTACATTGCAATCTCGGTGGGACCGATCGCTCACTTCGGTTAGACCGAAACGTTACGAAGGGTAACGGAGAGATTACAATCCCATCTCGGTGAGACCGAGATCCCTATCAGTAGGACCGATTTGCTTAGGGTTTGTGGCAGTGGCTATGACTTTTGGAATCGGTGGCGCCGGATTGGAAGAATCGATGTGACCGATTTTGGCTTTGGGTTTAGGTCATTTGTGGATGTGGGAAAGTAGCTGAGGGTTTTGGAGCATATCACAAAGCACATGAAGCAAGAGGCTCATTAAGCAACACCTCATCCCTCCTTTATAGTATTGGCTTTTCCTATAGACTCAATGTGATCTTGGATCACTAAAATATAAAATGAAGAGTCTTGAGCCTTTGAGCTTGAGCCAATCCTTTGTCCTTAGTATTTTGAGGGATCCACTTTCATCATCCATGCCATGCCATTCATTGAGCTTTCCTGAAATAATAGTCTTGGAATAGCATTAGCTCAATGAGCTATATGTTTGTCACGCCCAATATGCGACCCTATCCAAAAGGAACTCGAAGGTCCCACCAAGGATAGACCCGCATATTGAAACGCTTTTGCAAGGTGGATATCATTACATCAACATTACATAATAGTGGGGATACATACATAAGGCATACAATGCCACACGAATACAACATCACAATACATAAGAGCATCATCCGACTACGGATGAAACACAAACATAAACTCAAAAGACATCCACCCTGCTAGCCCAGGCTGCCGACCTGGAACCTATCCCTGATCGAAGAAGAAGCAGAAGAAGAACTCCAAGACAAGCAAACATCGCGCTCGCGTCAAGACCATCGCAAAACCTGTACCTGCAACTGTTGTTGTACTAATCTGTGAGCCACGAGGACTCAGCAATCCCATTACCATGGGTATCAAGACTAGCAAAGCTTAAAGGGAAAGGAAGGGGTTAAGTGGTGAGGTTGCAGCAGCGACTAAGCATGATATGGTGGCTAACATACGCAAATAAGAGCGAGAAGAGAACAAGCGGAACGGTCGTGAAGCTAGCAATGATCAAGAAGTGATCCTGAACTCTTACTTACGTCAAACATAACCCAGAAACCGTGTTCACTTCCCGGACTCCGCCGAAAACAGACCATCACGGCTACACACACGGTTGATGCTTTTTAATTCGGATCAGGTGTCAAGTTATCTACAACCGGACATTAACAAATTCCCATCTGCCTATAACCATAGGCACGGCTTTCGAAAGATTATACCCTGCAGGGGTGTCTCAACTTAGCCCATGACAAGCTCTCGCGATCAACGAAGTATATACCTTCTCCCAGGAAGACCCGATCAGACTCGGAATCCCGGTTTCCAAGACATTTCGACAATGGTAAAACAAGACCAGCAAAACCGCCCGATGCGCCGACAATCCCGATAGGAGCTGCACATATCTCGTTCTCAGGGCAACACCGGATGAACACTATGTACAACTAAAACCAGACCTCGAGTTTCCCCGAGGTGGCGCTGTAAGTGGCTCTGGTTCGAACCAACACTTAGACAAGCACTGGCCCGGGGGGGCTATAATAAAGATGACCCTTGAGAGAGCGACTCCCAAGGGAAAAGTAGGTGGTGGTGAGGCAAATGGTAAAACCAAGGTTGGGCCTTGCTGGAGGAGTTTTATTCAAAGCGAACTGTCAAGGGGGTCCCATAAATCACCCAACCGCGTTAGGGACGCAAAATCCAGGAACATAATACCGATATGAAGGACTTGCCTCACTAGCGGTAGATCTTCACGAAGTAGGCGATATCCTTGCCCTTACAAACTCCTTGGTTCAACTCCACAATCTTGTCGGAGGCTCCCAAGTGACACCTAGCCAATCTAGGAGACACCACTCTCCAAGAAGTAACAACTGGTGCGTTGATGATGAACTCCTTGCTCTTGTGCTTCAAATGATAGTCTCCCCAACACTCAACTCTCTCTCATAGGATTTGGATCTGGTGGAAAAAGGATTTGAGTGGAAAGCAACTTGGGGAAGGCTAGAGATCAAGATTCATGTGGTAGGAATGGAATATCTTGGCCTCAACACATGAGTAGGTGGTTCTCTCTCAGAAATGGTAAGTTGGAAGTGTAGGTTTAGTCTGATGGCTCTCTCCACGAATGAAGAGGAGGTGGAGGGGTATATATAGCCTCCACGCAAAATCTAACCGTTACACACAATTTACCAAACTCGGTGGGACCGATTCAACAGACTCGGTCGGACCGATTTAGTAAACCTAGTGACCGTTAGAGATTTTCGGTGGGACTGACATGCAACTCGGTGAGACCGATTCGATTAGGGTTAGGGCATAACGTAATCTCGGTTAGACCGATTACACAAACTCAGTAAGACCGATTTTGGTAATAAGCTTTCTAGAGAGTTTGTCAGGTAAACTCGGTGGGACCGATTTGCTCTTTTCGGTGAGACCGAAATGTTACAAAAGGTAAACAGAGAGTTTACATTGCAATATCGGTAGGACCGATCACTCACTTCGGTTAGACCGAAACGTATGAAGGGAAACAGAGAGATTACAATCCCTTGGTGAGACCGAGATCCCTATCGATAGGACCGATTTGCTTAGGGTTTGTGGCAGTGGCTATGGCTTTTGGAATCGGTGGTGCCGGATTGGAAGAATCGGTGTGACCGATTTTGGCTTTGGGTTTAGGTCATTTGTGGGTGTGGGAAAGTAGCTGAGGGTTTTGGAGCATATCACAAAGCACATGAAGCAAGAGTCTCATTAAGCAACACCTCATCCCTCCTTGATAGTATTGGCTTTTCCTATAGACTCAATGTGATCTTGGATCACAAAAATATAAAATGAAGAGTCTTGAGCCTTTGAGCTTGAGCCAATCCTTTGTCCTTAGTATTTTGAGGGATCCACTTTCATCATCCATGCCATGCCATTCATTGAGCTTTCATGAAATAATAGTCTTGGAATAGCATTAGCTCAATGAGCTATATGTTGTTATGAATTAGCAAAACCACCTAGGGATAGTTGCACTTTCAATCTCCCCCTTTTTTGTAATTGATGACAACATATAGATCAAAGCTTCGACAAAAGATAATAAGAATAAAAACATCGTTGCTTTGAGAAGTATGTGATAACCAAGAGCTCCCCCTAAATTTGTGCATAGTTTAAAATTTGCTTTGGACTGCAAATGCACAAGGAATTAGGCTCATGGGTTACTCTTCCATGTCACATACATCTTGGTGGAGCGCTCAAAATGATAAGTATTGAATACATGCACTCATCACCAAGCAAAGTGAATGATCACATAAGATAGATAGGATAATATCATCAAACATGCATAAGTGTAGCTTATGATCAAACACATGATCATCAATGTCTCACAAGCATAGTATCTCAACCAATCAAAAAGCAAACAAGTTTAAACCAATAAGGCAAGAGAGAACAAAAGCAACACTCTCTCTCTCGAAGCCTATGATCTATACATTTTTCTCCCCCTTTGGCAACAAGTTACCAAAAAGTTCATGGAAAATGCATAGTGCTAGATCGACTCTCAGGCTTGATATTCAGTTGGTGGTGTCCGGATAACTCCAAGGATGAAGGCTTCAGTTGATGTAGAGGGTGCTGGAGTTGATGCTGAAGCTGGTTGCACTGGAGCTGAAGGGGCAGTAGCTGGTACTGAAGATGTTGCTCTAGTGTCTGGCACTGGCACAACAGCTGACCTCTGAGCTCTAGGCACTCTGGCAAAGACATTTGTGGTTGTCTTGCCCTTCCTCTCCTGCATGTCATCTTGCAGTTGCTCCACAACTGACTGAATCTCAGTAACTTTGATATTTAGATCATAGAATTTTTGTTCCATGATTCTTTCCAAGCTCTCCTAGTTTTGAGTTAAGGTGGCCAACCCCTTCTCAATTCTCAGTGATGATGCTATCAAGTAACCAAGTTGCTCCTGCTTGTTTTTCAAGAAATACTCAGATGCATCCTCTTGAGTTGGCATCTTGGCAGCCTTCTCCTTCCTTGCCTTCTCCTTCTTCTCTTGAGCTTGAACTGATGATGGATCATCCTCATTAATGACAACCTCATTGTCTTCAAAGTCTGGATAGAGTGGAAAATGTTCCCTATCCAATAGATATTTGCCAGTTCCCATCTTTGAGTTGATCAATTCCTGAATCTGAGGGGCATATCCACAGCTCCTCTTATTATCTGGTGCAGTTCTCTTAATGGCTTCAACTATAAGGCTCATGACTTTGAATTTCTATGGCACATCAAATAAATGCAACATATTGATGGCATGCCCTCTGATCATGTTGTGGTCACCTGACTTGGGCAACAGAGTGTGCCTCAGAATCCAATTGATAGTACGTAGCCCTAACAACAGAAAATGGACTGATCCAATAGACAATGTCTCTAGGGCTTTGTCTGGGATCTCCTTGTACATGTGTGCCATGGTATTGTGTCCCATTTTCTTCTTGGCATATACATCCAGATCATCATCATTTTCCTTTGGGGCATTTATCAGTTTTGCCCGTTCTTCTACAGTGGATTGGTCCCTTGTACCTTCAGACATCCAACCAATTCTTCCATCTCGGTAAAAATGTGCTGTGGAGTAGAATTGCATGATAAGTTCATTATTCCAGTTTGTGAGCTTTTGCCCAACATATTCTGCAACTCCACAAGCAACGAAGCTGTCTTGCACTCCAGGATAGTGCTCTTCATTTTCCTTCATGTATGTCCAGTCGACCCACCTCATATCACAAACTATGGGCTTCTTGTCCAATAAGATTGTCTCATAGAAGTCCTGCTGTTCCTTTGTATGGAACCTGTAATCAACAGCAATTCTTCTCCTTGTGGCATATGGATCTGCCATCCTCCATAGCCTCAATCCTGAGTCTTTTCTGATGTTCATGTCCTCAGCCACAGGATGGGCATCATTGTGATCTGGTATCTTTGGCTTGAGCTTCCTTAGAATCTGTCCTTCTTCATCTTCCTCCTCAGCAACCTCAGGCACTGGGGCCTTGTTCTTCTCAGCAGCTGGAATACTCCTGGTATTCCTCTTTGGTGCAGACTTGGCCTTGGGGGCAGCTTTGGGTGCTTCCTTGGGCTTAGATGTTGCAGCCCCAGATTTAATAGCATCACCCATAAGCTTTGGTGCCTTTGGTGCTGGTGCAGTAAGCTCTTCCTCTTCCATCATGGAAGGTTGCCCAACAACTCTGGACATGGTCTTCTTGACCCTTTCCTTCCTCTTCTTGCTTTCAGCAGCTGGCTCTTTGGGATCGGGATTTTCAGGCAATTGAGTTGATGCTCTGGACTTGGGCATTGGTTGTCTTCCTACAGGCCTTTTAATCTTCATGCCTGGCTTTATATCCTTTGCTAAGCTATGTTCCTTCTTGAGCACCACTTTCTTGGAAGTAGCCTCATCTTCTTCAGCTTTGTAGTCCTCATCTTCTGAGTCTGAGGTTCTCTTTCTCCTTTGCCTGGTAGCAGCCTTAGGCAGATTGCTGGGAGTGCTTCTGCTCCCTTCATCTAAAGTGCTGGAGGGACTAGTGCCCTCACTCAAGTGAATCTGCTCTGTTGACCTGTTCTGACTGTCACTTTGGTCTGACATGCTGCAAATGCTGACTGCTGACCCTGTGAAGAGTTATAGATGAGATAGAGTGGATGAGCATCACAAAATGCAGAGATTTTTCAAAAGAATGATTCAAAAATTCAGTTTTAGTTTTCCATAGAAAGCATTTCGGATCAACCGATTTTCAAACTCGGTGATACCGAAGCAGTTTTGGGACCTAAACTGATGAACTCGGTTGGACTGAGTCATAGTTTGGTGTCACCAAGACTTCTAGGGTTTCACAGAATCCTAAAATCGGTCGCACCGATTAGTAATTCTCGGTCAGATCGAGAGTCACTTGTGCAATGGCATATGCCAAATCGGTGAGACCGAGTTTTTCAACTCGGTGGGTCCGAGATGGTTTCAGCGGAAACCTAACCCTAAAAATTTGAATCTAATCTACTCTACGGACTACTTTGGCTGGATAGGATTGTTTCAATCGTGGAAAGAATCAATAAGAGTACAATGTGCTAGGAATCAGATGTGGATAGCACAAAGATCGAGTCCATACCCTAGTGCGGTGATGAACTCTCTACGGCGGCAATGGTGGGGTTGAATTCTGTTGACGCCGGCGAAGACCAGCTACAGGAGGCGACTGGCGACGAGGAGATGATCCGGAGACCTTCGATGGCAGAGCGAGCTATTGCGTGGGCGAAGGGGTTGGGAGAAATTTCCAAAATTTTGCCCGTGTCTATATATAGCCCGACCCTGTCGGTGTGACCGAGTGGAACAACTTGGTGGCACCGAGATGCATAATTGTGTTCAGTTACAGCAACTCGGTGTGACCGACAAGTTCAAATCGGTTGCACCGAGATTGAAAACTCAGATCAACTTAATGATCTCGGTAGGACCGAAATGGAGTAATCGGCCATACCGAGAATAACAAAGAGGTTTTGGAAGTTTAAGTCTATGACGAATCAGGGACTCCGAGTGCTCCTCACACAGAGTGGTTCGAATCTAACTTGATCAAATTTTGTGATGTAGCATGAATAGAGTTTGAGACGAGAAAAGCATAGATAGCTAGAGAGGGTTCTTAGGCATTCTTGTCCATCCACTTGGCCAAAAGAAGAATGAACCAAACAATCAAAACAACAAGGGATGTCCTTGAATGAGTAAAATATGCACCAACATGCTCACACAATAAAATGGCAAATGAAATATGTGGCAAAGCATGCACAACCAATTCTAGCATCTATCAAACAATTGGCGATGACTAGGTCATCTATATATGAGTATATTGACTTAGGAGTCAAATGAGAACATTTGATCATAGGTCATACTCATCGTTTAAGCTCAAGTGGGGTTACCACTTTTACATAATGCATTTATGTGTTCACACCATTAGAGTTGCTTTGACTCAATTTTTTTTGAGTTAAGCTCCCCCTAGATGTGAGATCCCCCTTTAGAGGGATGAACTAACCTTGGGTTTTGTCGATGATGACTTCATGTAGGTGTTGAAGATGTGGATGCTCAATGTTGAAGTAGATCATTTGGAGCAATCCTTTGGAGTGAGTTGCACTTTCAACTTGACTACATGGGTTAGTCCCACAAGGAACAAACAAGAATATCCATAGACATAGAGTGATGCACACACAAGATGATGTCCATGAAACCATTAGGTTACCTTGTCCCTTGCCTTACCAACATGAGGGTTTGTGACTCCTTGAAGTAGTGCAAGATGTGGAAGTTGATTGCACTTGTCCTTGCCATAAAGATATGAGTGAAAGAATGTTGGCGGAGTCACCCTCAAGAACTCTCTAGTTCTTCTTCTTCGGGATCCACATCATCTTGATGGGAATCCTTGGAGTTGTAGTTGTACTTGATGAAGTAGAACTTGACGTAGTCTTGGGAATCCACTTGACCGAGACCTTAGGTGCTTCTTCAAATGCATCAATCTCTTCTTGAAGCTTATCCTTGCCTTTGTTCTTGTGGTCTTGTGGAGGAAGATCATCTTGAGCTTGTGTTCCCTTGAAGGAAGTAGGATCATACTTCTCTTGTTGAGGAACAAACTTCATCTTGGGGTATTGATCTTCTTCCCACTCAACTCCATTGGCATTGAACTTTCGTTCAAAACCAACACATTGATTCTTCCGGTGTCTTCCTTGCTTGCGTACAATTTCCTCGAATTGCTTACTCCCGGCAAGGCTCTTGTAAACACCTTTCTCCATAATTCCCTTCAATAAGCTATTTTGTTTCTCAAGTGTAACTTGGCTAAGAGAATCATTAGTGGAATCAAGAGAACTACTAGAAGCAACAATATTGGATTTAACATTATTATTGTTACTACTAGAGGAAGTATCTTTCTTGTACTTGTTACCAGACTTGACTTGAGGCATGTAAGTAGATAAGAGTAAACGCTTGGCAATGTAAGAAGAACTTTTCTTACGGAGATCATCATTGATTGCCTTTAAGAACTCATGCTCTTGCTCAAGATTGAGCTTTTCAAAGTGTAACTTCTCATGAGCCCTTAAAAGTTCTCGATGATCTTGGAAGATAGTTTCATGAGCCAACTTTAGAGAGTTTAGTTCCTTAGTTAGAAGCTCATTTTTATCCTTATCATTGTCATTCGTTTGATTAGCATGATTAATTGAAGTTTCATCATAGTATTCATCACTAGAGTTGTCAACAAGTAAATCATCATCCACAAGCAAGTCATCTTCATCACTATTGAAATCAACATACTCAGGATGTGTTACCTTTGGACCTTTGGCCATGAAGCATCTTACAATTCCTTCATTTGGTGAATCAAATATGTCGTACGAGTTGGTTGACACAAGTGCTAGACCGGCAACACCTTCATCTTGAGTATGTTTGGAGTCGGAGTGATATCTTCTCTTGGAGTGATTGTCGGAGTCGGAGCCGGATACCCATTCACCGACATGAGCTTGATGTCTTCGTTTTGTGTAGCTCCTTGAAAACTTGTCCTTCCTTTCTGAATCCTTGCTTCTCCGTGCGGGTCTTCGTTCATAACGATCATCTCTACTCCCCCTCTCTCTTGGTGGTGATTCTTCTCTTTTGCTTCTTCTTTTTGGACAATCTTCTCTTCTTTTGTAGGGTGTTGTACACTCATTGGAGTAGTGTCCAGGCCTCCCACAATTGTAGCAATTGCGCTCTAGACTAGAAGATCTTTTGTCATGATAAGACCTTGACTTGGAGCTTCTTTCTTTGCTTCTACTCTTGTAGAATTTGTTGAAGTTCTTCACCATTAAGCTCAATTCTTCATTGAAGGTTTGTTTCTCACTTGATGATGTGGGGGCTTCACTTGAGGCTTTGTAAGCTCCACTTGACTTGTTGTGAAGTTCCTCCTTATCCTTGAGTGACATCTCATGAGCAACAATTCTTCCAATGACTTCCGTTGGCTTGAGATTTTTGTAGTTTGGCATCATTTGGATCAATGTGCACACGGTATCATACTTTCCATCCAATGCTCTTAGGATCTTCTTGATGATGAATCTGTCGGTCATCTATTCACTCCCTAAGCCGGCAATCTCATTTGTGATAAGTGCAAGCCTAGAGTACATTTCAGCGACACCTTCACCATCCTTCATTTTGAACTTGTCAAGCTGACGTTGGAGCACATCCAACTTGGATTCCTTGACGGATTCGGTACCTTCGTGCATATCAATCAAAGTATCCCAAATTTCCTTTGCATTCTCAAGACGGCTGATTTTATTGAATTCTTCGGGGCACAATCCGTTGAAGATGATATCACAAGCTTGAGCGTTGTATTGCAGCATCTTCAATTCTTCCGCATTCGCTTCACGGTTCGGTTCTCTCTCATCCAAGAATTCACCTTGCAAGCCAATACAAATAATTGCCCAAATGGCGGGGTTATGTCCGAGAATATGGATTTTCATCTTATGCTTCCAACTAGCAAAACTAGTACCATCAAAGTAAGGACCTCTACGGTGATAATTTCCCTCGCTAGACGTCATACTATCCTAGGTTGTGAAACCAAGGCTATGACCACCAAAAGCTATGGAAATCAAAGCAAATGGAGACCAATGCTCTGATACCACTTGTAGTACCTTGAAGTAAGTCTAGAGGGGGGGTTATTAGACTACTTGACCAATTAAAAACTTAACCTTTTCCCAATTTTAGAGTTTGGCAGATTTTAGCTATCTTAGGACAGGTCAAGCAATCATCACACAATTCAAGCAAGCATGCAAAGAGTATATAGGCAGCGGAAATTAAAGCATGCAACTTGCATGAAAGTAAAGGGAAGAGTTTGGAGGATTCAAACGCAATTGGAGACATGGATGTTTTTGGCGTGGTTCCGATAGGTGGTGCTATCGTACATCCACGTTGATGGAGACTTCAACCCACGAAGGGTAACGGCTGCGCGAGTCCACGGAGGGCTCCACCCATGAAGGGTCCACGAAGAAGCAACCTTGTCTATCCCACCATGGCCATCGCCCACGAAGGACTTGCCTCACTAGCGGTAGATCTTCAGGAAGTAGGCGATCTCCTTGCCCTTACAAACTCCTTGGTTCAACTCCACAATCTTGTCGGAGGCTCCCAAGTGACACCTAGCCAATCTAGGAGACACCACTCTCCAAGAAGTAACAAATGGTGCGTTGATGATGAACTCCTTGCTCTTGTGCTTGAAATGATAGTCTCCCCAACACTCAACTCTCTCTCATAGGATTTGGATCTGGTGGAAAAAGGATTTGAGTGGACAGCAACTTGGGGAAGGCTAGAGATCAAGATTCATATGGTAGGAATGGAATATCTTGGCCTCAACACATGAGTAGGTGGTTCTCTCTCAGAAATGGTAAGTTGGAAGTGTAGGTTTAGCCTGATGGCTCTCTCAACGAATGAAGAGGAGGTGGAGGGGTATATATAGCCTCCACACAAAATCTAACCGTTACACACAATTTACCAAACTCGGTGGGACCGATTCAACAGACTCGGTCAGACCGATTTAGTAAACCTAGTGACCGTTAGAGATTTCGGTGGGACTGACATGCAACTCGGTGCGACCGATTCGGTTAGGGTTAGGGTATAACGTAATCTTGGTAAGACCGATTACACAAACTCGATAACACCGATTTTTGTAATAAGCTTTCCAGAGGGTTGGTCAGGTAAACTCAGTGGGACCGATTTGCTCTTTTCGGTGAGACCGAAATGTTACAAAAGTGAAATACAGAGTTTACATTGCAATCTCGGTGGGACCGATCGCTCACTTCGGTTAGACCGAAACGTTACGAAGGGTAACGGAGAGATTACAATCCCATCTCGGTGAGACCGAGATCCCTATCAGTAGGACCGATTTGCTTAGGGTTTGTGGCAGTGGCTATGACTTTTGGAATCGGTGGCGCCGGATTGGAAGAATCGATGTGACCGATTTTGGCTTTGGGTTTAGGTCATTTGTGGATGTGGGAAAGTAGCTGAGGGTTTTGGAGCATATCACAAAGCACATGAAGCAAGAGGCTCATTAAGCAACACCTCATCCCTCCTTTATAGTATTGGCTTTTCCTATAGACTCAATGTGATCTTGGATCACTAAAATATAAAATGAAGAGTCTTGAGCCTTTGAGCTTGAGCCAATCCTTTGTCCTTAGTATTTTGAGGGATCCACTTTCATCATCCATGCCATGCCATTCATTGAGCTTTCCTGAAATAATAGTCTTGGGATAGCATTAGCTCAATGAGCTATATGTTTGTCACGCCCAATATGCGACCCTATCCAAAAGGAACTCGAAGGTCCCACCAAGGATAGACCCGCATATTGAAACGCTTTTGCAAGGTGGATATCATTACATCAACATTACATAATAGTGGGGATACATACATAAGGCATACAATGCCACACGAGTACAACATCACAATACATAAGAGCATCATCCGACTACGGATGAAACACAAACATAAACTCAAAAGACATCCACCCTGCTAGCCCAGGCTGCCGACCTGGAACCTATCCCTGATCGAAGAAGAAGCAGAAGAAGAACTCCAAGACAAGCAAACATCGCGCTCGCGTCAAGACCATCGCAAAACCTGTACCTACAACTGTTGTTGTACTAATCTGTGAGCCACGAGGACTCAGCAATCCCATTACCATGGGTATCAAGACTAGCAAAGCTTAAAGGGAAAGGAAGGGGTTAAGTGGTGAGGTTGCAGCAGCGACTAAGCATGATATGGTGGCTAACATACGCAAATAAGAGCGAGAAGAGAACAAGCGGAACGGTCGTGAAGCTAGCAATGATCAAGAAGTGATCCTGAACTCTTACTTACGTCAAACATAACCCAGAAACCGTGTTCACTTCCCGGACTCCGCCGAAAAGAGACCATCACGGCTACACACACGGTTGATGCTTTTTAATTCGGATCAGGTGTCAAGTTATCTACAACCGGACATTAACAAATTCCCATCTGCCTATAACCATAGGCACGGCTTTCGAAAGATTATACCCTGCAGGGGTGTCTCAACTTAGCCCATGACAAGCTCTCGCGATCAACGAAGTATATACCTTCTCCCAGGAAGACCCGATCAGACTCGGAATCCCGGTTTCCAAGACATTTCGACAATGGTAAAACAAGACCAGCAAAACCGCCCGATGCGCCGACAATCCCGATAGGAGCTGCACATATCTCGTTCTCAGGGCAACACCGGATGAACACTATGTACAACTAAAACCAGACCTCGAGTTTCCCCGAGGTGGCGCTGTAAGTGGCTCTGGTTCGAACCAACACTTAGATAAGCACTGGCCCGGGGGGGCTATAATAAAGATGACCCTTGAGAGAGCGACTCCCAAGGGAAAAGTAGGTGGTGGTGAGGCAAATGGTAAAACCAAGGTTGGGCCTTGCTGGAGGAGTTTTATTCAAAGCGAACTGTCAAGGGGGTCCCATAAATCACCCGACCGCGTAAGGAATGCAAAATTCGGGAACATAACACCGGTATGACGAATACTAGGGCGGCAAGAGTGGAACAAAACACCAGGCATAAGGCCGAGTCTTCCACCCTTTACTAAATATATAGATGCATTAATAATATAAGAGATATTGTGATATCCCAACCAAAATCCTGTCCACCATGGAGAAATCTTCAACTTCACCTGCAACTAGCAACGCTATAAGAGGGCTGAGCAAAAGCGGTAACATAGACAAACAACAGTTTGCATAGGAAAGGTATCAAAGGTTAGAGGTTCATGGCAATTTGGGATGGCTTGATAAACAGGTGATAGGTAGCACAGCATAGCGGTAGAACGAAGCAACTAGCATAGCAATGATAGTAGTGAGATCCAGGGTAGCGGTCATCTTGCCTGAAATCCCGCAAGGAAGAAGAACGAGTCCATGAAGAAGACGAACTGATGAAGCCACGAAGACGAACCAAGCGTAGACGAACGAATCCTCACGATCGCAACGAAACAGGAACTATCGAAAAGAAGCACACAACATCGTAAACACACCACACATGAACAAGGCATGATGCACAACAAGCATGATGCATGACAAAGCTACATGAAGCTACTCATGGCAAGAGATGATGCAAACAAGAGCAACACATCAAGGCAAGTTTAAATGAGGCCGGAAACAACATATAACAATTCCGGTAAGTCCTCGTTTGTAAATTTCGAAGATGGTCCAGATCTGAATAAACCTTATGTTCAAGTTGTTAAACAGCAAGTTAAGATGCACAAAGATGATCTACACGAGATTCTAGTCAAGTTACATATAAAGTTCATTTAGTTCGGAGCTACGGCCTAGAAGATATGAGCAAAGCAAGTCAAACTTGGCATTGATGCAAAATGCATACAAACATCAAGCAAACGCCTCAAAACATGGATGCAACATGATAATATGAAACTACATGCAAAATCAAGCAAGTTTCATATAGAGCACACTCAAAACGGAGCAACGGTTCAACACACACACGCTATACAAGTTATAGCAACAATCTGTCAAAAACAGCAACTAGGCATATTGCAAGCATCAAAACAATAATCTACAGCATCTCAACATGAAAACAAAAGACATGGGCATGATGTACAGGTAAAGCATTGCAAAACATGAATACTGAGCTATCTCCAGATATCACTAGAACATGCTCAAACACACATGGTAAGATTGCAAGTAATAACAATTCAGACTTTGCAGAAAATAACAGCAGGATGCAATGTTTAGAGCTATCAAACAACATGTTACAGGAACTTATAATGGCAAACAAAGGCATGACATGAATCTACTAATTGCATAGATCAAAAGTCCTTTACTGACCATAAGTCAAAAAGGATCAGAAAATATGATGGCACCCACGTAAACATGGCAAGTTATATTACAGATTCAAACATGGCAGGAACAGAATTATGAAGGCATGTAGATGAGCTTGTGCAACTCACTACAGAGCAATACATGGCATGGCAAGGCAACCAACAGTAAGAAGGCATGTTTGTGAAGCTAAGCATGGCAATAGCAAGGTCATAGGGTGCACAGAACACTAGGAAAACACATGGCAACAACTGAACTTAATGTTAACAGGCTGACAGCAACATTATGAAGCAACTTTGGAGCAAGATATGAACAAGCTACAGCAAGCTATAATTGCAACCAGGGCATGGATGGATAGAGCATGACATGTAGAACAAAAGATATTTAGTGGACATCTCCAGATTATGCATAGAATGACTAGTAGAAGCAGGTTTACATAGCATCACGAAATAACAGATTCAGCCTAGCAAAACAGCAACAAGTACACTACTTAACAAGCTTGATTCACTCACCACAAGTCATTGCATGACGAGATAAGCACAGCATCATCAAGAAGACATGTTTATGAAACAAACCAAGGTCAGAACAAGTTCATAGCATGCAAGGATCAACTATAGCAACCTTGGCAGAATTGAATAACACGTAAACAATCTGCCAGGAAACATTTTGAAGCAAAAGTAGAGCACAAAAATGACATGCTAGACTACTCCATAATTGTAACCAGAGGCATGAATGGATAGAAAACAACCACATGTTCAAAACACCCTTACTGAAGTATCTCAAAATACGCATGGATCTCTCTGTAGCATCAAGTTTACATGGCATCAAAATAACAGCAGGACAGGGACTAAAACAGCAACATCACGATGCCTAGTTTGCATGCTTGTGCTAGTCACCACATTGATCACAAAAATACACGGTAAGCACCTTTGTAAAGAAGACATGACATAGATCAAAACACATGTAGATATCAACCTCATAGGATGCACACATCAATCATGGCAAAAATGACAAATGAGCTCGTTCTGTTAACAGACAACAGAAAACATTATGAAGCACCCTTGCAACAATGATTTAGGCATCAAGATGACCTCAAATGAATATGACGCAATGGAATGAAATGATGTACTCCTTGAAACGAACAATTTGACATATTACACGTACAAAATGGAGCTACGGATGCAGAGATACAATGCGATGAACATGGCATGATAATTACTGCAGATTCGGGGACTTAGGCGAAATTTACCCTCGCAGAAACTGGATCTCGGGGTTCCGGGACGGAGAGAAGCGGGACGGGGCGCGACGTTTGGATAGCTTCCGGGTGGATCTCATCCCGATCTAGGGCGACGGATCCGGCGGCTCCGGCAAGAGCTCCGGCGAGGGCGGCGGCCGGAGTTGGAGGGGCGCGGGGGAGGCGAGGTTGCTGGAGACAAGGCGCGAGGTCCCGGGGTCGCCGGCGGGACCAGGCACGGAGGCGGCGAGGCGAGGCAGCGATCTGGGTGACCGGCGGCGGCAGGGCGCAGGGGCCGGCGAGGCGAGGCATGGTGGCCGGCGGCGACGGGTCGGCGCACTCCGAAGGCGGGGTGACGGAGGTTGGAGGCGGGGAGGCGCACGGGGGCGCGGGTGG
>NC_041385.1:725046542-725049102 GCF_002162155.2 Triticum dicoccoides
GCGGGGCGCGTGGTCGGCGGTGATGGGCCGGGCGGGCCCAGAATGGGCCCCGACGGGCCGGCGGCCCGGGGGAGAGAGGAGGGTCGCGGGAGGACACGTGGCGGCACGGGCGAGGGCGGACGGCGGCGGCGGAATTCGTCCGGCGGCGCGCGGACATGTCCGGCGTCGCGAGAGGGAGGTTTCTAGGGTTTGGACCCGGAATTTCGGAGGGGAAGGCATATTTATAGGTAGAGGGAGCTAGGAGAGTCCAAATGAGGAGCGGTTTTCGCCCACATGATCGTGATGGAACGACCGAGAGCATGGAGGGGAGTTAGATGGGTTTTGGGCCACTTTGGAAGGGTGTTGGGCTGCAAAGAGAAAGGGGGGTTTCGGGCTACGCGGTTAACCGTTGGAGTATCAAACGACCTCCAAATGGCATGAAACTTGACAAGCGGTCTACCGGCGCTATACCACGGCCACTTGACAAGCCTCGGGCCATTACGAGAAAGTTCAACACCCACTCACAACAGGAGAGAAAAGGAGAACGCCAGAGAGCATAGGAGTGCCGGATTGCAAAACGGACAACGAGGAAAATGCTAGGATGCATGAGACGAACACGTATGCAATGCAATGCACATGATGACATGGTAAAATGCAACACACAAGCAAATGACATGGCAACGATGGCGAATAACTGGCAGACACCTGGCACATCAAATCCTGGGCGTTACAACACTCCTCCACTAACAAGAGATCTCGTCCCGAGATCTTAGGACCGAGACGGAAGGGAAAAGGGATGAGGTGAAACAAGAACTCAAGAGAAGAAGCAAAGAATCGAGAGCACTCGAGAAGAAGAGATGAACGACGAGAATGACGAGAATCTAAGCTCACGGAATCAGATAGACTATGAAACCACTCCGGTTAGAACGAGATAAGAAACGAATAAGACTGAAAGGATTTAGGCAGCACTCCTACTAAAAATGGAAGGAAAAGAACATGAACTTCACAAGATGGAATGACACTTGACGACATAAACAGCACAATGCCTCCGGAAGAATTAAAAGAATTTGAATGAAAAGAACTTGGAAGGAAGGATTGAATGGAGTTGTTAGCTGAGGAGAACGAAGAAATGCAAAACTTCACTTCAAAAGAAAATGAAGAATTACTTGCGCTTTGAGACGCGAGAAGAAAAGGATACTTGAACTCCGCCAACAAGAATCTTGATGAACACTTGAAGGATGAATTAAATCATGAAGAACCACCATGAAGAACTCCGGTAACAAAAGATGATGAGATAGAATGCAGGAGGAAAGAATAAGATGAGCCTTACGATGATTTAGATGGAGGTTCCGACAAAATGGTCGAGGAAATTGAACTCCGGAAAAGAAAAGATGAAAACACTTGAACTAGAATTTATTCAACAAGAACAAACTCTGAAGGAATGGATTACTCACTTGGAGGAAATAAGAATAAGATTTATTGTATGCTTATCCTTCATCAAATTAAATTGATGACAAACAACGGATTTTGCATATCACTTATTCTTCTTAAAAAGGATTAAGGGGGGTATAGCACAAAATTTGAGAAAGTCTTCATGAACCACCGGTAGGATTGAAAAGAACGAAAGGATTAAAATGATAATCAAGGAAAAAGAATCTTGAATGAACCACAGTAAGAAATGAAAAGGAACGAACAAAAAGAGAAAGAATCGCCGGGAAGAATTAGAATAACCAATAAGCAAGAGGGGATTTAGATGCAAAAGAACAAAGAGGTCATGAGCTGATTAAAGAATACTTGAATGAAACACCGGGATAACTGGATAACGATAGCTGAAATGTGAGGATGAAGAATTCTTCTGGAACGATGACCTCCGGTGAAAAGAAACAGAAATCAACTTCTGACAAACTCCGGATGGTTGAGAAAAGAATATCTGACAAATGGAATAATTCGAGAGGGTAACAAGAAGCTAGAAGCATGAATCTTTGGGAGAATGGGCAAGATTTAAAGGAAAACTCTTCTGCGATCTTGAAAAGACGACGGGAAACACCACCAAAATTACTGAGATGCTCCGGGAGAATGAAAAACGAAGAGGTTGAGCCAACAATGAAAAGAATTTGAACGAGATCTTGGAGAAGGCATGTGACTAATGGGATCCATTCTTATGTCACAGCTTGAAAAGAATTGAGAATAACTCCGGGGAATTAGAAGAGTCAGGTAAGATCCTGGGAAAAGACCTGTGGGTTAGGGCCCACTGAAATAGAACACCGTTGGAAAGGATGATTAACAGATGATGAAACACCGGAACAATTGAAATATTTGAATGAGGTGACAACCTCAAATTAATTGGAATACAGACGAATCTCCTGAGATGTCTTGAGCACTCCGGAATGATTGAATGGCGAGAGGCAAACGAGCAAGGAGAACACTTGATCCAAGGAAAAGAATATGATCAACACTGAAAAATTTGAATTGAGTCCACCGGAGAAGAGATGAAGAATGTCGAACAAGACGATAATTCACCGGTTGAAATAATTAAGGAAAGACTGAAGAGGCTCTGCACGAATGAGATAGATGGTCGAGA
>NC_041385.1:725049443-725054118 GCF_002162155.2 Triticum dicoccoides
AGTCAGACTTCGGGAAGAAAAGGGTGGGCGGGCGGGAAAACAAAGACAACTTGGAAGGGGGAACCGACGAATAACTTGAATAGAAAACACCGGTTGAAATCATTGAGGAGAGAGAGCAAAAACTTCGCACGAGTAGGATGGATACTCGATTACGGACTCCGGTTCTGAGAAGAAGAAGGGTGGGCGGGTGGGAAAGAAAACAACTGAGGATTGAACTCGAAGAAGAAGAGGCTCGAGTCGACTTGACGAGAAATGTACCGGATGAAAAGAAGAAGAGAACCAACAATCGGAAAACCAACTGCGTGATCCTAAAGAAAATTTGAAGGGGAAGAGGAGTGATTCAAAACACCTACGTCAAGATTCCTTACCAGAGCGACGAAGGGGCTGAGGAGTAAAAAGAATTCCTACTCTCCGATATAACTAGACTCCGAAAACAATTTTCTTCTAGACTCAACAACGGCCAAACTACACAATCAATCAAGGGGGCTCCTAGGGTCGGTCGAGGCTCTGATACCAACTTGTCACGCCCAATATGCGACCCTATCCAAAAGGAACTCGAAGGTCCCACCAAGGATAGACCCGCATATTGAAACGCTTTTGCAAGGTGGATATCATTACATCAACATTACATAATAGTGGGGATACATACATAAGGCATACAATGCCACACAAATACAACAAAATACATAAGAGCATCGTCCGACTATGGATGAAACACAAACAAAAACTCAAACGACATCCACCCTGCTAGCCCAGGCTGCCGACCTGGAACCTATCCCTGATCGAAGAAGAAGCAGAAGAAGAACTCCAAGACAAGCAAACATCACGCTCGCGTCAAGACCATCGCAAAACCTATACCTGCAACAATTGTTGTACTAATCTGTGAGCCACGAGGACTCAGCAATCCCATTACCATGGGTATCAAGACTAGCAAAGCTTAAAGGGAAAGGAAGGGGTAAAGTGGTGAGGTTGCAGCAGCGACTAAGCATGATATGGTGGCTAACATACGCAAATAAGAGCGAGAAGAGAACAAGCGGAACGGTCGTGAAGCTAGCAATGATCAAGAAGTGATCCTGAACTCCTACTTATGTCAAACATAACCCAGAAACCGTGTTCACTTCCCGGACTCCGCCGAAAAGAGACCATCACGGCTACACACACGGTTGATGCGTTTTAATTCGGATCTGGTGTCAAGTTATCTACAATCGGACATTAACAAATTCCCATCTGCCTATAACCGCAGGCACGGCTTTCGAAAGATTATACCCTGCAGGGGTGTCCCAACTTAGCCCATGACAAGGTCTCACGATCAACGAAGGATATACCTTCTACCAGGAAGACCCGATCAGACTCGGAATCCCGGTTTACAAGACATTTCGACAATGGTAAAACAAGACCAGCAAAACCGCCCGATGCGCCGACAATCCCAATAGGAGCTACACATATCTCGTTCTCAGGGCAACACCGGATGAACACTACGTACAACTAAAACCAGACCTCGAGTTTCCCCGAGGTGGCGCTGCAAGTGGCTCTGGTTCGGACCAACACTTAGACAAGCACTGGCCCGGGGGGCTATAATAAAGATGACCCTCGAGAGAGCGACTCCCAAGGGAAAAGTAGGTGGTGGTGAGGCAAATGGTAAAACCAAGGTTGGGCCTTGCTGGAGGAGTTTTATTCAAAGCGAACTGTCAAGGGGGTCCCATAAATCACCCGACCGCGTAAGGAACGCAAAATCCGGGAACATAACACCGGTATGACGGAAACTAGGGCGGCAAGAGTGGAACAAAACACCAGGCATAAGGCCGAGTCTTCCACCCTTTACCAAATATATAGATGCATTAATAATATAAGAGATATTGTGATATCCCAACCAAAATCCTGTCCACCATGGAGAAATCTTCAACTTCACCTGCAACTAGCAACGCTATAAGAGGGCTGAGCAAAAGCGGTAACATAGCCAAACAATGGTTTGCATAGGAAAGGTATCAAAGGTTAGAGGTTCATGGCAATTTGGGATGGGTTGATAAATAGGTGATAGGTAGCGCAGCATACTGATAGAACGAAGCAACTAGCATAGCAATGATAGTAGTGAGATCCAGGGTAGTGGTCATCTTGCCTGAAATCCCGCAAGGAAGAAGAACGAGTCCATGAAGAAGACGAACTGATGAACCCACGAAGACGAACCAAGCATAGACGAACGAATCCTCACGATCGCAACGAAACAGGAACTATCGAAAAGAAGCACACAACATCGTAAACACACCACACATGAACAAGGCATGATGCACAACAAGCATGATGCATGACAAAGCTACATGAAGCTACTCATGGCAAGAGATGATGCAAACAAGAGCAACACATCAAGGCAAGTTTAAATGAGGCCGGAAACAACATATAACAATTCCGGTAAGTCCTCATATGTAAATTTTGAAGATGGTCCAGATCTGAATAAACCTTATGTTCAAGTTGTTAAACAGCAAGTTAAGATGCACAAGGATGATCTACACGAGATTCTAGTCAAGTTACATATAAAGTTCATTTAGTTCGGAGCTACGGCCTAGAAGATATGAGCAAAGCAAGTCAAACTTGGCATTGATGCAAAATGCATACAAACATCAAGCAAACGCCTCAAAACATGGATGCAACATGATAATATGAAACTACATGCAAAATCAAGCAAGTTTCATATAGAGCACACTCAAAACGGAGCAACGGTTCAACACACACGCTATACAAGTTATAGCAACAATCTGTCCAAAACAACAACTAGGCATATTGCAAGCATCAAAACAATAAGCTACAGCATCTCAACATGAAAAAAAAGACATGGGCATGATGTACAAGTAAAGCACTACAAAACATGAACACTGAGCTATCTCCAGATATCACTAGAACATGCTCAAACACACATGGTAAGATTGCAAGTAATAACAATTCAGACTTTGCAGAAAATAACATCAGGATGCAATGTTTAGAGCTATCAAACAACATGTTACAGGAACTTATAATGGCAAACAAAGGCATGGCATGAATCTACTAATTGCATAGATCAAAAGTCCTTTACTGACCATAAGTCAAAAAGGATCAGACAATATGATGGCACCCACGTAAACATGGCAAGTTATATTACAGATTCAAACATGGCAGGAACAGAATTATGAAGGCATGTAGATGAGCTTGTGCAACTCACTACAGAGCAATACATGGCATGGCAAGGCAACCAACAGTAAGAAGGCATGTTTGTGAAGCTAAGCATGGCAATAGGAAGGTCATATGGTGCACGGAACACTAGGAAAACACATGGCAACAACTGAACTTAATGTTAACAGGCTGACAGCAACATTATGAAGCAACTTTGGAGCAAGATATGAACAAGCTACAGCAAGCTATAATTGCACCCAGGGGCATGGATGGATAGAGCATGACATGTAGAACAAAAGATATTTAGTGGACATCTCCAGATTATGCATAGAATGACTAGTAGAAGCAGGTTTATATAGGATCACAAAATAACAGATTCAGCCTAGCAAAACAGCAAAAGCAAGTACACTACTTAACAAGCTTGATTCACTCACCACAAGTCATTGCATGACGAGATAAGCACAGCATCATCAAGAAGACATGTTTATGAAACAAACCAAGGTAAGAACAAGTTCATAGCATGCAAGGATCAACTATAGCAACCTTGGCAGAATTGAATAACACGTAAACAATCTGCCAGGAAACATTTTGAAGCAAAAGTAGAGCACAAAAATGACATGCTAGACTACTCCATAATTGTAACCAGAGGCATGAATGGATAGACAACAACCACATGTTCAAAACACCCTTACTGAAGTATCTCAAAATATGCATGGATCTCTCTGTAGCATCAAGTTTACATGGCATCAAAATAACAGCAGGACAGGGACTAAAACAGCAACATCACGATGCCTAGTTTGCATGCTTGTGCTAGTCACCACATTGATCACAAAAATACATGGTAAGCACCTCTGTAAAAAATACATAGCATAGATCAAAACACATGTAGATATCAACCTCATAGGATGCACACATCAATCATGGCAAAAATGACAAATGAGCTCGTTCTGTTAACAGACAGCAAAAAACATTATGAAGCACCCTTGCAACAATGATTTAGGCATCAAGATGACCTCAAATGAATATGATGCAATGGAATGAAATGATGTACTCTTTGAGACGAACAATTTGACATATTACACGCACAAACGGAGCTACGGATGCAGAGATACAATGCGATGAACATGGCATGATAATTACTGCAGATTCGGGGACTTGGGCGAAATTTACCCTCGCAGAAACTGGATCTCGAGGTTCCCGGACGGAGAGAAGCGGGATGGGGCGCGACGTTTGGATGGCTTCCGGGTGCATCTCATCCCGATCTGGGGCGACGGATCCGGCGGCTCCGGCAAGAGCTCCGGCGAGGGCGGCGGCCGGAGTTGGAGGGGCGTGGGGCTGGCGAGGTTGCTGGAGACGAGGCGCGAGGTCCCGGGGTCGCCGGTAGGAGTAGGCGCCGAGGCGGCGAGGCGAGGCGGCGATCTGGGTGATCGGCGGCGGCAGGGCGCAGGGGCCGGCGAGGCGAGGCATGGTGGCCGGCGGCGACGGGTCGGCACACTCCGGAGGCGGGGCGACGGAGGTTGGAGGCGGGGAGGCG
>NC_041385.1:725054610-725087197 GCF_002162155.2 Triticum dicoccoides
GCGGGCCCCGAATGGGCCCCGGCGGGCCGGCGGCACGGGGGAGAGAGGAGGGCCGCAGGAGGACACATGGCGGCGCGGTTGAGGGCGGACGGCGGTGGCGGAATTCGTCCAGCGGCGCGCGGACATGTCCGGCGTCGCGAGAGGGAGGTTTCTAGGGTTTGGACCCGGAGTTTCGGAGGGGAAGGTATATTTATAGGTACAGGGAGTTAGGAGAGTCCAAATGAGGAGAGGTTTTCGCCCACATGATCGTGATCGAACGACCGAGAGCATGGAGGGGAGTTAGATGGGTTTTAGGCCACTTTGGAAGGGTGTTGGTCTGCAAAGTGAAAGAGGGGTTTCGGGCTACATGGTTAACCGTTGGAGTATCAAATGACCTCCAAATGGCACGAAACTTGACAGGCGGTCTACCGGCGCTATACCAAGGCCACTTGACAAGCCTCGGGCCATTCCGAGAAAGTTCAACACCCACTCACAACAGGAGAGAAAAGGAGAACGCCAGAGAGCATAGGAGTGCCGGATTGCAAAACGGACAACAGGGAAAATGCTCGGATGCATGAGACGAACACGTATGCAATGCAATGCACATGATGACATGGTAAAATGCAACACACAAGCAAATGACATGGCAACGAGGGCGAATAACTGGCAGACACCTGGCGCATCGAATCCAGGGCGTTACAATGTTGTTATGAATTACCAAAACCACCTAGGGATAGTTGCACTTTCAGGCGTGAGCCCTCTCCTCCAGCTTCGCGAAGGCCATGCGGTCCTCGGCCAGGACCCTCGCCTTGCCGTCCAGCTTGATCCTCTTCGCCTCCAACGCCTTCTCCAGCGTATCTAAGCGGGCATGGCGTTCATCAAGCTCGGCGTCCTGGTCCTTGGCGGCAGTCTCGCGAGCCTTCATCTCCTCCTCCTTCTCCTGGCGGTCATGGGCCTCCTTGGCGAGTTGGTCGCGCAGGCCTTGCAGCTCGCTCTCCAGCGCCTTGTAGCGGCCCCGGACATACGCAACCTCACCCAAGGCAGCGTCGTGAGTGGCCTTGGCTTTAAGGATGGCCTGCTTCTCTTCATCGCAGGCCGTCGCAGCCTGGACCAGCGCCGCTCGAACTGAAGCATCAGAGCAGACCCAGCCGGAGGCCAACTCCAGGCGCCCGGCCACCAGGCGAGGGTCGGCGCCCTGAATGTCTTCTCGCAGCCGGTCCAGCACAGCAGCAGCATGATCCAGGACAATAGAAGGAGTCATAGAAATGGCAGTTGGCGGAGTAGGAGGAGAAGACGGCAGCGTGATCACAGCGCCATGAGTCGGGGCCTTCTGCGCCCCGATGACTGTGGCAGTGGTGTCAGGCAAGGATGCCTCGGGAGTCGCTTGGGCCACGGGGGCTGAGCTCGCCCCAGCACGCCCCGCTTGGCCTCGCGAGGATGACCGGACAGGAGAGGCCCGAGCTTTGCCGCCTTCTTCTCCCATGGCTGGAAGTACTGCCCCAGGCGAAGCTTCAGAGGCCCCCCTCAGCCTTTTCGCCACAGGCACCGGCCTAGCCAAGGAATATGGACGTCAAGCCTCAGCAACAAAAACAGGAAGCAGAACAAAAATCAAGCACTTACTGGTCATCGCCCGCGGGCTCAAGCACCCTCCGGCCGAACTTGAAGCCTAAGAGGCGGCTGCTGGGGTCAGCCTCAGGAGACTCGGGAGCAAGAGGCACGTCTGTAGATTTCCTTGGAGACAGAGCAGGCCCGCGGAGAACCAGCCCCGTCATGTCCTTCTTCAGGATCAGGGGCAAGCACTCCCCGCCTCGCTCGTCGCCATCCTCGTCGTCGTCCGACATGAGACAGAGATCACGGGACCTGCGCCAAGGGAGGGGCTCTCTCGACTCCCCGTCGGTCGCCTCAAAGTCGGGCTCCTCTTCCTCCCCCTCTTCTTCCTCCTCTCTGCCGGAGTCGCGGGAAGATACGTTCACCGTCGCCAGGGCCGCCAGGTCCTCAGGAACCTCCGCGGGCACAGGCCCATCCCCGTTGAAGGAGGGCATGGAGTTCACCACCTACTCCCAATCATCCCGAATGAACAGGGGTTCACGAGCACCCTCCAATCTCGCCACGTCTCCCCCAACCAAGGATTGGAGGACCGCGGCCAGATCTCCGTCGACCAAGACTACGGAGCTCGGGCTAAGGGAGGCATCGGCTTCCCCGAGCCTCCACAGCGGGAGCAAGTGTTCCCGAAGCGGAGCCACCCGGTGCTCCAGGAACTCCCTCAGGAGCGATGCCCCGGTTAGCTTCGTTGTTGCCTTGTTGCCTGGCCACAAGTCCGTGTCCATCCTCTCCAGCACTGGCTTCGCGCGGGGATCGACGAGCTCCGCACGGGACCAAGCGTCGACGGCCTCAGGCTGCCTCGTAGGCAGCCTCAGCCGGGGGTGGATGCGCCCAGCATCCCCCATGACCCACTTACTCCGAAAGCCTTCGATCCTCTTCCAGGGCTTCGAGATAGCATTGGAGCTGGAGTATGCAACAAAGCTCGCGCACGCAGTGATGGGGCCGCGAGAAACCCGAAGGTAAAAGTAATGGTGCAGCAAGGCCACCGAGGGCCTTACCCCAACATGAGCCTCGCAGTAATAGGCGAAAATCGCCAGGAGAAGAACATAGTTGGGATGGAGGTGCAGAGCTTGCAAGTTGTAGTGGCAAAGAACAGAAAGAAAGAACTCGGAAAAGGGAGGCACCAGACCGGCGGCGATGGCGCTCACGAAGAGCGGGTAGAAGGTGCTTCATTTGTCCTCAGGAAGGGCAGAGCCAACCTTGAGCATGGCCGCCCCGTCGTTGCCTTGCGCCGCCATCATCTGGCGCGTCCGGGCAAGGTTCTTCTCCGACACGTTTGGAGGATCCAGAGCGGGCGAGTACCAGGCTCCGACCAGGGTCTGGTGAGGCGCCATGTCTTGCTGAGATGCGGGGTTGGAGTAGATTTGAGGATTTCGGGAGCAAGAAGGAGGAGAGCGAGAAAGGGGATCTGGGCGATGACTGGAGAAGGCAAAGAGGGTAAGCCTGGCCGGGTGCCGCTCTCTTGTCAGGTCGTGCAGTTGCCGAGGCGTCATGGGGAAGCAGGGACGCCCACGTCCAATCAACCGCCACCCGGCGCCCAAGGCCGCAGGCTGTTGGGGCCCATGGCGCTTCCCACTTGCCCCTTCGCTTCTCTGCTAAGCAAAGTCCAGGCGTGCCTTGTCAACATAACAAGCATAGATGAAGGGCAAAGACAATCATTGTATCTATTTTGGTTAATGTGCATGGCATGTTGTTCATATCATCAGCCACATCAGTAAGATAAAACAGGATATGACAAGGTGCAAACGTGGGCTACTTCACCCCACACTGGATTATAGATCCACAAAACAAGCATACATATAGGGAGTATTGAGCAATGTGCATGGTATGAATAAGGAATTTGGTTTTACAAGTAAAACTTAGAACTTACAGTTCCTGCGAACATGCATTTTGATAGAAACAGCAAACTAAATAGTAGTAAACGATAGGGAGTGTGAGCAAATTAAACAGCAGTTGAGGATAAAGGCTTTAGAAGGACTGACTTAGATTAACAATTAACACCGGCTTTATAATGCCCTTCTCCATGTAGAGGGAAGGATAACTCAAGAATTTCAGCACATAATCTTCTTCATAAGCATTGCCTATACTCTACATTTTGTAGAGAGTAATTATAGATATGATAATACTAGAAGGGATAGAGGATAATGAAGATAAGACACAGATTGATGCTACATAATCAACTACCAATCCTTGGAAGTACAAGCGTTATAGGACAAAATGTACTGACAAGAGCAATGGGCTACACTTTTGCACTGGCATTGTCTGTGTATTCTACTTTTTGGTAAGATTAAATATAGGTCTGATCTTTTTTAGTAAATGGTGGGCGAGGGAGATAAGATGCAGAATGCTACACAATGAACCAATCCCTCTTCCCATAATATAAGAGTGTTTTGAACACTGGTGTACTATACAAAACGTTCTTATATTATGGGACGAAGGGAGTAGCTGTTAATGTAAGTACAGTGATAGATGACGTTCAGTCCTTACAAGAGGACTGAGAGCTAAACCTCTTCAAAAGCATTGGGTTGATTCTAAATTTATGTAAGAGTCCATACAGATCTTATAATGTCCACCAAATGGACGATAACGAGGCTAACATGTGGAGTGATGCTACATAATCAAACAAATATGAAAGTAGGTATGGTCATACAGGGCAAGAGGTACTCATAAGAGCAATGCAGTGTGCAGTATAGTTGCGAGATTCTGTGGTCCCTTGAGAATGAATGTTCTTCTGCTAATAGTTTTCGTACAAGTGAGACGTTAAGGAAAATGCAGAAATGTAGTTCAAATTGTGATGTGATATCATAGACAGTACCTTACGTTGCAGACGAGACCAATGTGTAACAATATTATTGTAGTCACTGTCAGATAAATGTAGCACCGGAGACTTTACAGAAATTTTGTTTAGAGGCTTGCCATCAAAGTGCGCTTGCCTCGGGTAGGAACGATACTTCATCAATGAGTGCTTGAAAAGCGCAACCAACCCTTGCTCATCCTGACAATCCAGTTTGGTCCTTGCCTATTTAAAAGAATGAAATTTTGTGTCTTCTGTCAGTAGAAACATATGCAGTAATTACCATGAATAACATTAGTACATTACTTACGCGTAAGTTGCAGAGGAAGACTAGAAATTGTTATGTGTCTACGGTATAATCTTTACATGAAGGAAAGATGCGCACAAAGTTCCTGACAACAATATAAGCTTCGTCTTCTAAACTGGGAAGAAATGGAACAGTGGTCCTATTTGCTGCAATTGGGGCTCTCTCTGGTTCGAAAAGGGATTTGGCAACTAGATTTGGTGTACTCTTTGCTGGAATGGGGGTTTTGCGTCGTAGAGCTGGTGCTATGTTAACTGGCATCATCATTGTCGGATATCGGGTTCCGGCAAAACCCTTAAGGTTCAAACTTTGGGGTGCGCATAGGGATCTTCTCCCTACGGATCCATGCCCCAAAGCCTCGTCGCGAATCTAAGCTACACGATGAACAACACAAGGGACACAAGGTTTATACTAGTTCCGACCACCGTTGTGGTGTAATACCCAACTCTAGTGTGAGGTGGTGGATTGCCTCTAGGGCTGATGAAGAACAGTACAGAGGAAGAACAGCCTCGCAAGGGATGTTCTTGAGCTGGTGTGGTGTTCTACTTGGGATGGATTCGATCATCCCGCCATGAGATGCCTCTCCTACTGTGGTGGCTGTCTCTATATATAGAGGCCCTGGTCCTCTTCCCAAATATTGAGCGGGAAGGGAGCTAACAATGGCCATTTTGAAGGGGGGCAGCTAGTATAAGTTATCCTAACTAAAGTTGGTCTTCGACTACCAAAGGCACTGGCGATGACGCCGTCTTGGGCTCCACGGTGACCTCCGTCCTGCCGCACTGCTGGTCTTGGTCTCGGTGCACCAATATGGCAACCTTTGCTTGATGCCTCGGTACTCCGTGCCTTCGCTCGTCCCCCTTGCACCAAAGAGGAAACAAGGACACTGCGCAGGCCGGCGCCCACCTGGCGCCCGCCTGGTCTCAATCGTCATGGCTTGCAACAATGAGCACCTCGTGAGGTACTCCTTGCCTTGATCTCTCCACCTCCTCGCGAGCCTGCCTAGTGATGCCGCCCCTGAGGAAGCCTTGCATCGTACGCCCCGCGAGGCTTGGCCCCTCGCGAGGGTCTTGAGCTTGGGTTGATGAAGACGGGCCGTACTGGGCCACTCCTTGAGCAACGCCGCAGGCCGCAGGCAGGCAAGTCTAGGGACCCCCGTTCCCAGAACACCGACAGTAGCCCCCGAGCCCAAGGCACGCTCGGACTTGGCTTAGCAGCGAAGCCACAGGGCAAGTGCAGAGCGCCGCGGGCCCCAACAGCCTGCGGCCTTGGTTGCCAAGTGGCCATTGATTGGACGTGGGCGTCTCCACTTCCCCACGCTCCCCCAATATCTGCCTGGCTAGGCGCACATGAAGCTGTACATAGTTATTCCCTCCTTGATGCCCGTGTGCTTCTTGTTCCCCTTTCTTCCTTGTGCCTCTGCTTCCACCTCCAATTTGACTTGAGCTCCGCTCCCTTCCGTTGCCATGGCCCCGACAAAAAATGAGAAAGGGAAGAAGCACGCGCCCTCGTCCAGCTCGTCTCCGGCAATCGCGCCCGCCGTCGGCCGGTCGCTGATACTCAATTCGAAAGCATTGTACAAGGTCCGCTCCGCCCTCGCCTCCTGCTTTAACGAGTGCGGAAGGATGACGGCTTGGCCTGCGTCCCATGCCTCCTTCGGCAGGATCGTCATGGAGGTTCGATTCTTCGCCGATGCCCTATGGGCTGGCCTGGTTCCTCCATTCTCTGCCTTCTTCAATGCGGTGCTTTCCCACTATCAGATCCACATGATGCATCTTGACCCTCAATCCATTGCCCTTCTTGATGTCTTCGTCTTTGTCTGTGAAGCCATGGTGGGCATTGCCCCTTCCATTACCTTCCTGCGCCACTTCTTCTTCTTGCGCCTGACCGAACCATCGTAGTGCTCGGGGTGCGTGAGCTTCCAGGCCGTGCCAGAGACGGGCGCCTCGGGGATTTACTTTGGCGTTCCACCCCTTATGAGTGGATTACGGATGCGGTGGTTGTATGTGGATGTTAGGGTGCCCAGCCCCTGCTCTTGCACCCGACATTGCCTGCTATCCCCAATCCTAGCTGAGGCCACGAGAAGCTCGCGAGCCCCCGGCTCTCCTTCGTGCCGATTCGAGAGGTTGAGAACGCTTGACGTGACTGCGCCCAAGGTGGTGAAGGAGTTCCTCCAGTGTCACATCGCTCCTCTCTAGCGTCACTCCCGACCGATGTGGATCCTGACTAGGCATCAGGACCGCATGAGGCTTCAGGAGGAGAAGCTTGCGCCTGAAACACTGAAGAAGGTGCTGGAGGTCTTGACTGGCGACCCCTCTCCGGGAGGCATCCGGCACGGGGGCGGCCTCCTGTATCTTTGCTCGGGCAGGGCCGAGTTCGCGAGGCAGATGCCCCAGTTTGATGGATGGGGGTTACACACGGCCGACCTCGTGGGGCCTCGCGAAAATCCCCTTGACGTGGCTCCTTTCCCCGTTGCCCACGTCGATCTTGCCTCAGGAAGTGGTGCAGGGAGGCAAGCATCACTGGAGGCTGGGGGGTCTGGTGTCGAGAGGCCGTTGTCGCATGGGGCTCCTGAGGCGTCATCCTCCGGAGCTTGCGAAGCTCGTCCTGAGGCGGTCGTTGATGAGGGGGCGCAACCTGCGGTTCCCGAGGTCGGAGCCCCCGAGGCATCGGCAGGCCACCAAGTGGGGCCTAGTTGCTCCTCCCGACTCGACGCGCCTGAGGCAGGCCGCCTTGGAGCTTCTTTGTATGTGCCTCGCGCCGGCCCTCACGTCGAGGGCTTGGGTCGGTTCCGGATAGACTTCGATGCCCTCCGCAAGAGGAAGGAGGCTTCGAGTGGCAGTGATCGCCCCTGTCGCCCGTTGAAGCACAGGAAGTACTTCGCCATGGACGAGTAAGTCCCTTCTTCTTGTAACTCCTCATTCGTTGTTCCCTTTGCTGACTATGGCCTTTCAGGATCCCTCATGTCGAGCCCGCGGAGCAAGCTAAGAAGCCACCCCCTCAGGCTTCATCTCCGTCGCCGACCTTGAGCGTCCCGAGCCTGTGCGCTGCCCCTGATGCGAGTTTGGCTGGAGAGGTGGGCCGACTAGCGGTGTGCCTTGAGCCTGTGTCCTTGCCGCCCTTCCTTGGCGACCTCGCCCGGGACGTGATCAACTTGCCCCGAGCCCCTTCTCTGATCGTAAACAACGAGTGGTTGAAGTCGATCTTCGGCTCTTCTTCTGGGGATGGATCTACGCTGACCTAGGTCCCTTGCGGGGCCCATCCGGTGATTGTGGGGGCACCAGCCCCCTGCCGAGAGGGGGTGAACCACTTCAGGGCACCCCGCCAACACCAGCGGCGGAGGACGATATCGACGACGTGCTCAAGCGTGCGCGGGAGTGCAGCGCCATTCGCCAAGAGTTTCTTCGAAAGGCGACGGACGCGATGGGCCAGCTCGTTGGAGAGCTCGCGGACGTGGACGCGTGTCTCGAAGCTGAAAACCTGCGGCTGGCTGAGGAGCAGCGCAAGCTGAAGGTGGCAGTCAGCCTTGCATGTCACCAGCATGATCTTGACAACGCGAAGGCCAAAGCGTCCCTCATGGCCTCGCGAAAGGCCTGCTCCCGAGCCATTGAGGAGGTTTAGGAGGCAGACCGACATCGCGAGATCGCGGAGAAGCGCGCGTGGGAGCTCCAAGCCTAGAGAACTTCCCTGGAGCAGCAAGTGGAGCTGCACCAAGCTTCCCTTGCGTCGCTGAAGCGGACGCCTGTCGAAGAGGAGGAGCTTCGGAGGCATGAGTAAGCACTGACGCTGGAGGCTGCCGAGCGCAACCACAATCTTGAGCGGTTGGAGACGAGGGAGCGCCAGGTTGCCCAGGCCGAGGATGACGTTGGTGCGCGGGAGGATCAAATCCAAGAAGAGATCGACCGCCGCGTGGCGGAAGTTCACGCGGGCCTTGTGCACGATTACAGCGAGAAGTTGGAGCTGGTCGAAGCCGAGGTTGCGGGCAGGACTGCCGCTCTTAGGACCAAGCTGACTGAAGCGACGCGGTGCGCGTAGGCCACCTCAGCTTCCCTAGCCACGGCGCAGGCTGGGTTGGCCTCCTCCCGCGCCGAGCTGCTTCTTCTCCAACGGAGGGTCAATGACGCCGAGGCCATTGCACGGCGGAACAAAGACGAGATTCGCCAGCGGCAGACGCTGGAGCATATGCACGGCCCCATGATCCAAATGCCCAGGGATAGGGCCAACACGGCCCTAGGCAATATATGTGACGCGACTGCTTTGCAACCTCATGTGACCAACTATGACGGCAATCTCCAATTCTTCACTAACGTGGTGACGCATCTGGAGAATCGCTCTGGGAGGGCTCGCCAGCTTGTCGAGGAGAGGAGTCGTGGCCTACTCACGCGTGCATTCTCTCGTGTCTTCAGCCACCTTCAGGATAGGGATCCCCACTTTGACTTCGATGTTGTCATTGCTCCAGTGCTCGTGGCCATTCGAGGCAACCTGGCGCAGTGGGTGGAGGACAACGTGGATGCACTTGTCTGGGCCTTCACCTCTGATGATGATGGGGTGGTAGTCGTTGCGGATGAAGGTGACGTGGTGGACGGCGGCAAAGACGGCGCTAACAACGGCGATGGTGAAGCCAGTGACAGCGATAGTGGCGGTAGCAATGCCTCCGGAGATGATCAAGAAGATGCGGTGAGCCACATGTCTGATTGATTCTGCGTCCCCCTGTTGTGTATCCTGCGCAGAGAAAACTCGGGCGTGGCCCTGAAGGTTGTAAGAGCATTTTGGGAGGGGAAGCCCCTCATGTAAAAAGGATGGTTGTCCATACGTTGTTAAAAATGACGCCGAACGAGTGCCTATATGGTGTTACGGGCCCCGTGATGGGTTAATTGCTGTGATTTACCTTTAGCCCGGACAGGCCTTGGGTAGGCTCCCGAGGCTTGTAACTCTCCGGGGGCCCTCTGGGTGGACCTGCTGTCCATGCGAGAGCCTTGCGAGAGCGAGTGCCGGCCGTGGGACGGCATACGCACGTGTACTGGGCCCAGCCCCGCCCGCGAGGGGCTCGCGGGGGGGAAGCAGCAAGTGTGAATTCCAACTTGGGCAGAACCGGAACATGAGAAATCACGCGAATAAGACCAGACACCCCTCCCCGCATACGCAAACACAAATTCAACTTCAACTTAAATCCGAAGCGAGAAAGCTTGACCACATAAAAGGAGGCGAAAACAAAAGGCCGCGTCCGGCACCTAGTTTAGTCTTTGACGTCTTCTCACCAGCGCGGAGCTAAGTGCTATCACTGGGCATGGGAGGGAGCCCCCGAGGCCCGAGGGTGGATCTCTGGAGACTCCGGGGCGTGTATAGCCCCAACTCATTATTATGTGAGAGTGTCACGGGCGGCGAGCTTCATAGGCACTGGGCCTTCTTCACAGGTACCGGCCTTGCTTCATATCACCAGATGAGGGCCCCGCCTTGCGCCACCCTCGACCGTCATTGACGGTGACCGGAGACCAAGGACGATGCCAATGGGGTAAAGGGGGCGCCAGCGGTTCCTGCGACGACCACGGGTCCTCTGCAGGGGGCAGCCTTGCGACACCTTCCCAGTAGAGGGCCTACCTCCGAGAAACACCTTGCTCCGTGCACCGTGGGGAGGAGCCTGGCTCCCGGCCCCTCTCCTGCAGCCCCCAGTGCGCCCTTCCTAGCGGAAGGGAGGCTGCCAAGTTGGAGCAGCCTTCCGCTTTAGTGACCTAGACTTCCTGCGACCCATGGTTAGCATAAGCTTGCTCCTGAGAAATTAGCGGTACCCGATAGCTGCTGCCGCTGGTGCGATTAGCGAGGCTTCCCTGAGGCTCCTGAAAGGGCTCAACTTCTGGCATCTCTTCCTCCCAGCCTGGCCCGAGGAACGAGCCGTGGTCTTCATCCAGTGTGAATTGCCGGTCTACCATGTGGGGCACGTACGCCTCCGAGGCTGCCACCCCGAAGGCCTCGTTGTAGTGCACCATGTTTCACGCGGCTTGGCTCGAATCTCCATCTTGGGGTGATAGGGCGGCGGCCCGCCCGAGCCGTAGGCGGCGATGCGCATGCCCTCGCTCACCAGGTGCGGTGATGGTGCCTCTTAACGCCCGGCGCTGATGGCAGAGCTGGTGTTGATGAAGCCTTGGGGTATGCGTGAGGGCACACGGGCATGGATGGGCCCGCCATAGGATCCGCCAGGGGCCGGAGGTGGAAGTTGGATGCAGAAAGGAGGCACCCCTGAAGCTGCGGCATCCAAGAGCTCAGCGATGCGCTCCAGCAACACGTCACGGCCGCTCTCTTGCAGCCTGCATCGTAGGAGTTCGCGAGCCACCGTGAGCGCGGCCTTCATGTTCGCCTGCTCCCGTCGGGTGTGCGGTGCTATGGCCGCAGCGTGGCTTGAGGCCCTCGCTGCTGATCGCACCGGTCGTGGAGTGAGGGCAGGCGGCGCTTGGCCGCGTCGCCCGCGCCCCGAAGTGTTCTGCGGCGCGCGGGCTGCCTGGGGCGCAGGGTTGAGGTCACCTTGGGCAGGCGACGTAGCGTGGGCAGGCCACGCCGCCCGGCGGTCGGCGTTGGCCGTTGGGTCGCCGGACATGGATGTGACGAAGCAGTGGAGCGCAGATTGGCGGGAAGAGGATTTCGGCACACCCCTACCTGGCGCGCCAAATGTCGGATATCGGGTTCCGGCAAAACCCTTAAGGTTCGAACTATGGGGTGCACACGAGGATCTTCTCCCTACAGATCCACGCCCCAATGCCTCATCGCGAATCTAAGATACACGATGAACAACACAAGGGACACAAGGTTTATACTAGTTCGGGCCACCGTTGTGGTGTAATACCCTACTCTAGTGTGTGGTGGTGGATTGCCTCTGGGGCTGATGAAGAACAGTACAGAGGAAGAACAGCCTCGCAAGGGGATGTTCTTGAGCTGATGTAGTGTTCTACTTAGGATGGATTCGATCGTCCTACCATGAGATGCCTCTCCTACTGTGGTGGCTGTCTCTATATATAGAGGCCCTGGTCCTCTTCCCAAATATTGAGCGGGAAGGGAGCCAACAACGGCCATTTTGAAGGAGGACAGCTAGTACAACTTATCCTTACTACAGTTGGTCTTCGACTGCCAAAGGCACTGGCGATGTTGCCATCTTGGGCTCCATGGTGACCTCCATCCCGCCGCACTGCTGGTCTTGGTCTCGTTGCACCAATATGGCAACCTTTGCTTGATGCCTTGGTACTCCGTGCCTGCGCTCGCCCCCCTTGCACCAAAGAGGAAATGAGGACACTGCGCAGGCCAGCACCCGCCTGGCGCCCGCCTGGTCTCGATCGTCATGGCTTGCGTCATGAGCACCTCGCAAGGTACTCCTTGCCTTTATCTCTCCACCTCCTCGTGAGCCTGCCTAGTGAGGCCGCCCCTGAGGAAGCCTTGCATCGTCCGCCCCGTGAGGCTTGGCCCCTCACGAGGGTCTTGAGCTTGGGTTGATGAAGATGGGTCGTACTAGGCCACTCCTTGAGCCACGCCACAGGCCGCAGGCAGGCAAGTCTGGGGACCCCCGTTCCCAGAACGCCGACAATCATACTGGTTGCTGTAGTTGGGGTCTACTTAGTTGGGGCATCAGAAATGACCAGTGTAGTAGGGCTAGAGTCTGCTAGAGTTGGGGTGTTTTGTGGGTCAGGTGATATTGAAACTACACCTAATGGGCTATTTGATTTATCAGGTGTCACTACCTTTTCCAAATACTTTGCTTGTGCTCGTCCGCGATCAGCAATCGCCCTCTTCCTTTTGAACATCTAATACACAAGAACAACATTTGAATGGATAAATATGGTATGATGACAGATGGAATATGTACTAAAAATGGATAGGCAGGGTGTATTCACCTACACGATGTGTAAACTAAACTAATGGTAGTGCAATAAAGTAGAACCAATGCAAAGCATCAGTTGCAAGATATGTGCGACAAATATAACCTTGGAAAGTTAGAGCAAGCACCTTGATGGGTGAATAAGATAGGGCGTCTGCCTCTGACTCCTCCACTAGGGAGCTACATTGACTTAGGTCTCCCTCTAGCTTAGAATCGCTGTTAGGATCATATTCTAAGCATGAATCTGTAGGTGGAGAGGGTTTGCATTGCATTGCATCCAAACTTGATTTCAGTCCCTTAATGCCAAGTTTGACAGCCATGGCATTGTTTTTCTTTATTCTTTTCATGCGCGCAAGCTCATAATCATTATGATGTTGTTCAGAATCTGAGATTCATGAAAACATTAAAAGTAGTCAGATTATCTATGGAATGGATTGTGGATTCAACTTGAAGAGTGTCTCCCTATAAACCCCTGCATATGAAAAGTTCACCCCCCCCCAACTGTGTTGAACAGACCACACACAGAAATACAAACCCCTTATGTCACTATAATAGGGAGACATACATTTCAAAACTGAACTACGAACATTAGAATCATATCAAATTCGTATTTGAACAAATAAACTAAGGAATTATGAGTGGCATAATATTTAGCTTCAAGGGTGGAGTGTTGGTAGTGCGACACAAAGCAAGTAGGCAGATTGTATTCCATATAAAAGATCGAAGCCTATGTAAAAGCTAGAAATGACACTTTCTTTCTATACAATGTAGTGTTTGTTGCCCACACATGATGGAAGAGATCACACAGAGAAATACTATTCACTCATGTCTACGGTTCCAGTATTTTGAAAAAGCGTGGTCCACCCTAAAACAATGTTGACAACAAATATGACAAGGCAAGCATAGATGTAGTGAATCTATCATTTACTTGTGAGCTTACTAGGACAAGTATGCAGAATTGTAACTACAGTAAGAGACCGTCCAAAATCTGAATCAAGAAGTTTGTCTAGAACTTATTGTTTGCAACTAATCAACGTGAATACTTGGATATCATATCGAATGAGTAAGAAAGACAAGTAAAATTGTCAACAAACCTAGACTGCAGTAGTAATCTGGGTCAATGTCACTACGACCAACAATCCAAAATGACTAGTGTCTGTTCCTAGGGCTGGAATTTTGAAACCCTGTGAACTTTATAGGTACTAAATATTACTGAAATACATCTGAACCATTAAGTGTAGGTAGCACTCAGCACACAACAAACCCTAATGACAGTCCTGCCTAATGAGTAATGAATCAATTAGAAAATGGGTGATGAGGAGTGGCTGCTGAGTGTTGGGGATGTATCTCAAGATAAATCGGGTTGGCTTAGTGGGTGATGCATGCCTGAGCCCTGAACTGATTGGGAAGGTAGGCATGGCGGCGCACCCGGGCAGCGGTGACGTTGTTGGGCGAGCGGCTCCTGACCTCCTGTTAGTCTGGCGTCTCCTCCTAGAGTCATGCCGTCCAGGGACGGCAAGTCACCAGCAAGGCATGCGGCTGGGGGCGAGTAGAGGTCGGAAGCGCACAGCAGAACAGAGGGGAATCGGGGCCTAGGACGACCCAAAATCCCAGGGTGGGCCGCGGCCCACCATGGGCACCTTGTAGAGATACACACCCGAGCTGTGAACATGCATTTTCAAAACTAAATTAGGAACATTTAGCTGACCAAATAAACGACTCTATTTTAATAATATCATATTCATATTTGAACAACTAAGCTTGTTTAGCTTGATGGGTGGAACAGTGCTATTATGACATGAAGCACGTATTCTGATTGTATAGTGATCATAAAAGGGGGGAACCCTAAGCATTTTTTAGCAAAAGAGGGTTTCCCCTTCGATTTCTATTAAAGAAACCACCACGGAACTAACATGATCAATTAAACCCTAAGAATGATCAATTAAACCATATTATGACTATGCCATGGCAGATTTAAAGCTGCAACTGGAGAAATGATATTTAGCATCCATTGTTTTCTTCGAACTAAGAACTAAATTCTAAGATCTGAAAAGAAAGTAGAGTAACCAAGTTACGATCTATTTTCTGGTTGAGATCAAAAGGTTGAGGAGATATGAAGTACAACCTCTCTTGCGGCACCGTGTTAGCCCACTAGGGACGCGCGTGAGCGCCACAAAAGCGATCGGGCGCTGAAGGCGCCAGCGAGGAGGTCTCCCGTCCGGCGCGTGGGCCTCCCATGTGGGCTGGGGATGGCACTCGCCGGGGCATCGATGACCGTCGGCTCACCGGCCGCGAGGACTAGTCGGCTCGTCGCTTCTCGTCCGCTGCTACCCCATACCGGTCGTCTCCTGCTCGCGAGAGTGGTCGCGACGAGCGCGGACATGCGGCTGCCGCTGCCTGGATCTCAAGTGGCACGTCGCCGGGAAGAGGTTGAGCGACTTTGTTGTCAGGACACTCGCCAGGAAGAGGAACTCTAAGCGGAGCTGTAGCGTGGACCTTCCCTCATCGCACCTAGCCATTCCTGGATGGAGGTGGGCCAAAGCTCGCGCCATGGCGGTCGTAGCCCCGCTGGTTTAGATGACCATGCAGATGCGCTTGATTGGCGCCCGCATGCATCGAGTTCGCCACGTTACTACCCCTGCCATGTCTCTAGACAAGACCTGGCTCTGGAGAGGCCGACGGCGAAGCGGAAGAAGAACAACAAGAAGAAGCACGTGGGCGGGGCCAGCGGCCCTCCCGCCGGTGACGGTTCCAGGGGCCGACTATTGGAGGGTCGAAGCAGGATGCTCCGGTAGCTCCCCATGTCAGAGCTGGTCGTGCCCGGACTCATGAGGAGACGATGTGGGTGTGCCTGGCACTTTCGCTCAGAGTATCTGGCGCCCCGCCAGTGCCCCACCACTCTTGCCTACCTAGGGTACGGGGTGGAGGGACATGGCTTCTACTATGTGGATGCGACCTTGGAGGAGGAGCCTGTCAGGACGCATCTGCCGACGATCACCCTGGTCCCGGATCAGCAGCCACAGCCAGCGGTTGTGGTTACTGTTGAGATCATACGGGCGGAGCTGACATTGGAGACTATAGGGATAACACTTTTTCCTGGGAGGTCACTTAGACTACTCCGATAGTCTTCCCAGTGCCATTCCCCTCGACCACGTCAAGTGCCCCATCAACAAGTTCATGATCTCAATCCAAAAGACCGATGCAGAACCGGACATGGATGCTCCCCTTTCCCAGGTGTTTATGTTTATCTACTATCTTTTGCCCGGGGACAAGCACGATCACATCCTCAAGGCCATCTAGGAGCCTGTGGGCAAGCTCCTGACAGTTGACATGGACTCCATGGTGGGTAATGGGCCGGTGCGTGTCGAGCTCATATGCCAGGCCCCGACGGAGCTGGACGGCTTGTCTCTGATCTTCTACTTCAAGAACAAGGGCAAGTGTTTTACCTACGAGCTCGACCTGGTCGGCCCGGAGGGGCGTGAAACGTCTCCAACGTATCTATAATTTTTGATTGTTTCCTGCTGTTATATTATCATTCTTCGATGTTTTACAATCATTTTATATCATTTTTTGGTACTAACCTATTAATGTAGTGCCCAATGCCAGTTGCTATTTTCTGCATGTTTTTTTACATCGTAGGAAATCAATATCAAACGGATTCCAAACGCAACACAACTCCTGGAGGAATTTTTTTGGGGAAGAAGAAAGCCAATGGGTCAAGGAAGCACCTGAGGGGCTGCTTGAGGGGAGCAGCACCCACCAGGGTGCGCCAGGAGGCCCATGCGCACCCTGGCGGTTTTGCCCACCTCGGGTGCCCCCCGAACCGCCTCTTTGCTCTATAAATACCAAAATATTCCAGAAACCCTATGGGAGTCGATGAAATATTGATCCAGCCGCCGCAGAGTCCAGAACCACCAGATCCAATCTAGACACCGTCATGGAGGGGTTCACCACTTCCATTGGTGCCTCTCCTATGATGTGTGAGTAGTTCTTTGTAGACCTACGGGTCCGGAGTTAGTAGCTAGATGGCTTCCTCTCTCTCTCTCTCTCTCTCTCTCTCTCTCTCTCTTGATTATCAATACAATGGTCTCTTGGAGATCCATATGATGCAAGTCTTTTGGCGGTGTGTTTGTTGGGATCCGATGAACTTTGAGTTTATGATCAGATCTATGTTTTTATCCATGAAAGTTATTTGAGTCTTCTTTGATCTCTTATATGCATGATTGCTTATAGCCTCGTATTTCTTCTCTGATATTTGGGTTTTGTTTGGCCAACCTTATCTATTTATCTTGCAATGAGAAGAGGTGCTTTGTAGTGGGTTCGATCTTATGGTGCTTGATCCCAGTGACAGAAGGGGACTCGACACGTATGTCTCATTGCTACTAAGGATAACAGGATGAGATATATATCTTCCGCAATAGATAAAAGGATCTCGTCTACATCATTTCATCATCCTTAATGCATTACTCCGTTTTCTCATGAACTTAATACACTAGATACATGCTGGATAGCGGTTGATGTGTGGAGTAATAGTAGTAGATGCAGGCAGGAGTCGGTCTACTAATCTTGGACATGATGCCTATATAATGATCATTTCCTCGATATCATCATGATTATTTGAAGTTCTATCAATTGCCCAAACGTAATTTTTTCCCCGCCATTTGTTAGTGTTCTCGAGAGAAGCCACTAGTGAAACCTACGGGCCCCGGGTCTCTTTTCATCATATTTGCCTTTGCGATCTATTTTCTCTTGCATTTATTTTCAGATCTATTAAACCAAAAATACAAAAAATACCTTGCTGCAATTTATTTGTTCCGCAATCTATTTATCCTATCTACCACTTTTTACCTCACATTTTTGCCTATCTTGAGGCGTCGTACCCGAAAGGGATTGACAACCCCTTTAACACGTCGGGTTGCGAGTATTTGTTATTTGTGTGCAGGTGTTGTTTACGTGGTGTGAGGAGGTTCTCCTACTGGTTCGATAACCTTGGTCTCATCACTGAGGGAAATACCTACCGTTGCTATACTGCATTGTCCCTTCCTCTTTGGGGAAATACCGACGTAGTTCTAGCAGACATCAAAAGGAATTTCCGGCGTCATTGCCGGGAAGGATCTTCAAAATCAACCAGGTTCCTAATAACAAATCTCATCTCCTCGCAATTTACATTATTTGTCATTTGCCTCTCGTTTTCCTCTCCCCCACTTCACACAAATTTGCATTTCATTTGCATTCTTTTTCGTTTGCCTTTTTCTCGTTCGATCTTTTGTTTGCTTGTGTTGTCATGTCTCTTCTATTTGCTTGCATCTTCGCTTGCTAAAAATTTATTGATATGGATCCTCATCCACTTGATAATCCTGTTAAGAGATCCAATTATCATGAACAAATTGCTAGTGATTTGAGTACACTAGATTATCTTTATGAAGTTTTGCTTGAGATTCGTGAATCTGAAAATTGTGATGAAGAACTTTATGAAGTGATTCATGATAGCTCTTGAATGAAAAGCATGATTGCAATGATTTTACTATAAATTATATTAATTTCAATTGTGATAATAATATGCAAAACCGCAAGCTCGGGGATGCTAATTTTTCTATGTCCACTACTTATTGCAATGATCATGATTGGGGTGATAATGATTCTTATGATTTTGAAAATTTATTTAAACTTCATGATGAATATGCTTGCGATAATATTAAAAGTGGGTTTGGAAGAGCGTCAACTTTAGGTAAAAATAATCCCACATATTTGGAGAGTGTTCAATCTTATGAAAATTGAGATAAAAGTGGGCTTGGAGAGGTCATGACTTTATTTGATGATAATCCCACTATTTTGGAAGAGTGTCAACTATGCATGCATGTGGATCATGAAGAGAATATGTTATGTGATAGTTATATTGTTGAATTTGATTACGATCCTACATGTAATTATTATGAGAGAGGAAAATATAGTTATAGAAATCTTTATGTTACCAAGTTACCTCTCTTCATGTCGAGATTGCTATCGTCTCTTTCTTTTTCCTTGCATAAGCTAGTTTTTGCTTGACTTGATAATTTGTTTGCTTATAAAATGCCTATGCATAGGAAGTATGTTATACTTAGATGTGTTTGTCACGTGCTATATGATGCTCTCTTTGTGCTTCAATTCTTGCCTTTCACGAGAGCATCATCAAAATTATCAATGCCTAGCTAGGGGCGTAAAACGATAACGCTTGTTGGGAGGCAACCCAATGAATAAAATTTATTTTTGTTGTCTTGCTTCCTGTTCTTGAGTGTTATCACAATTATTCTACTGTTTTTTTTATTCTGTGTTTTTTGTGTTTTAGTTAGTGTTTGTGCCAAGTAAGGCCTTTGGGAAGACTTGGGTGAAAGTTTATTTGATCTTGCTGAAAACAGAAACTTTTGTGCTCATGAGATTATTTGTAATTTTTTACAGAAGAGTGCTTTTGAGTTGATTCTTTTTGAAGAGGATTAATAGACAAATTCCTCAAGTCCACCAATTTATTTCATAATTTTTGGAGTTACAAAAGTATTCGAAATTTTCAGATTGCTACAGACTGTTCTGTTTTTGACAGATTATGTTTTCTTTGCGTTGTGTGCTTGTTTTGATGATTCTATGGTTTTCTTTGATGAGTTTTTGCCATAGAAAAGTTGCAATATAGTAGATATAATTCAAAGAGAAAATAAGAATAGGTTTTCTACAGTACTTATAGTAGTGGTTTGGTTTCTTATACTAACAGATCTCACGAATATTTTGTTTGAGTTTTGTGTGATTGAAGTTTTCAAGTTTTGGGTTATCTTACGATGGATGAAGGAATAAGGATAATCAAAAGGCTAAGCTTGGGGATGCTCGAGGCACCCCAAGATAATATTCAAATAAGTAGCAAGAAACTAAGCTTGGGGATTCCCCCGAGTGGCACCCCCGCTTTCTTCTAACGACCATCGGTATTTTACTTGAAACTATATTTTTATTCGTCAGATGATATGAGTTTTGCTTGGAGCGTCTTGTATGATATGAGTATTTTTTTTGTTTTGCTTTGTGTTTTAAGTGTTGAATCCTTTCTGGACACACGCTTTTGAGAGAGCCAAAAATTATGCTATGCTTTCTCCTATGCTTCACTTAAATTTTTAGAGCCATGGACTTGCTCTAGTACTTCACTTATATCTTTTTTAGCACGGTGTGCTTTGTTAATTTTGAAGAAATGCTCTCATGCTTCACTTAGATTATTTGGGAGTTAGTAAATTTTTAAGAAATTCTCTCTTGCTTCACTTAGATTATTTTGAGAGAAAGAAAAAATTATGCTCATGATCTTCACTTATATTTATTTGAGCCTATCAAAAGCAACATATGAAAATAGTCCCAAAGTGATAGATATCCAAGGAGGATATAATAAAAACTTTCATGAAGATCATTGGACAAAATAAACTTGATTCTTAGTAATGGTTTTGAGATATGACGATATGATATGTGAGTCATGTTGATGAGTAATTGTGCTTTAGTAAGAATATTGATGTTAAGGTTTGTGGTTCGCTATGCAAGCACGAAAGTCAATAGTTATGCAATGAAATTTATATCCTACTTATGGTGCATTATTCGGTGTTACTTATGCTTAATGCTTGAGTATGATATTTTTTGCTTTCTGTTTGGTCGCTTCTTAATCTTTTTTCTATCCTTCATTTTGCACTAAGTATGATCACTACTTGTGCATCCAAAACCCTTTAAACCAATTTTGCCTTATGAGTCCACTATACCTACCTATATGCGGTATTTCCATGCCGTTTTAACCAAATTTGCATGTGCCATCTCTAATGTTCAAAATAAGTTTCTCTTTTGTGTGCTCTGTTACTTGCGAGACGGTAAAGGGTAGCCATTATTTTCCATGCTAGATGTGTTATTCTTACGATGATTGTTTATTCACTTGTCATTTCACGAGAGTATGACAAAGGTACTAGGGATGCCCAGTCCCGAAATGAATAAATGAATTTACTTTATGTTGTCAAATAATAAATTCCTTGGAAAGTGTTGGTATGGAGGGCACCCGTGGATACAGTTAGCCATGGAAAGTGAAAGTTATGGTGGAAAAAGGAATAAACTTTATTTTATGTTTGGGAACCGCCTATGATGTGTCTAGCATGGAAAGTGTTGGGATGCTCCATGTTGTTTTTGTTGGTAGGAAAAATATGCCTCTCAAAAATAATTTTATCTCTCAATTTAAGCTTTGAGCTCTAGCACCTATACAAATCACTACTTCCCTCCGCGACGGACCTTTCTTTTACTTATGCAATTTTTTATTTTGAATTTGAGTCTCCATCTTCTCTTATAAAGCACCAACTAAGGGGCACTATGATCATATTTGAGCATTGGGTGTAGCTAATATTCGAGTGTGTTTCATGAATGGATCAATGATTCAGCATGATGGGCTAGGGATAACTTGCTTTAGTGTTGATATTTTGAAAGACATGGTTGCTTGTTGGTATGCTTGAGTATTAAAGTCTTCATTTCAAAACTAGACTATTGTTTTGAATCATATAAAAGTCCATATGTCCATGCTATAAAGAAAAGAATGTGATGAACATGTTAGGTAGCATTCCACATCAAAAATTCTGTTTTTATCATTTACCAACTCGAGGACAAGCAGGAATTAAGCCTCGGGATGCTGATACGTCTCCAACGTATCTATAATTTTTGATTGTTCCATGTTGTTATATTATCATTCTTGGATGTTTTACAATCATTTTATAGTCATTTTCTATCATTTTTGGTACTAACCTATCTATAATACCTAAATAGTTCATCCCCACTAACCTATTTCTCTTAACATGCAGGCTATCCACATCAGTAATACTGCCAAATTAGCATTTTGGTAGAGACTTACAAGCGGGACCAGCCACTAAACAAAACGAATACGTTGGCTTCAGTTACTACTGGTAGGACCAAGCAGAGAAGTTGCGGACGGACGTAATACAACCCAGCCCATCGCCCAGCCAAGCCCATCTGTTTCCTTTGTTTTTTTGGCGACGAATAAGCCACCTCCCTCCCCGCTTTCCCCTCTATCCACTCCGACGTGCCGCCCACCAGGATCGATCCGTTGGTCGCTCTGCTTGCAGCTCCCTCCCTGTACGCCGCGCCTCACTCCCACGCCGGCATCCACCCTTCCTCCCGCCGCACACCACTCAAGCCGCAGCGGCCACCTCCTTCCCTCCTTTCCGCTTCACCCTCCTTCTCTATACTCACGCTGCTTGCCACGACTACTTCCCAAGGGAGTAGTGCCCGGTGGTGGCGGCGTTGGGGATCGTTGTCCGGCTCAGAGGTGTTCGGCCACCTCGATCCGGAGGCCATGTCATCGGTGGCGCATCAAGTGGATAGGTTGCAACGTCGACAGTAGCCTGAGTACAACTGAATCTGTCCAAGAAGGCCATATGGAGGCTTCCTTTCCAATTGCTCCTGACTACAGGCGGCTGACGCTATCTGTCAACTTGAAGGTACTGTACTCTCTGTTCTTAACAAGAGTATTTGCCTTTTTTAGAATCATATATACTCCCTCCGTCCGGAAATACTTGTCATTAAAATGGATAAAAGGAGATGTATCTAGATGTACTTTAGTTCTAGATACATCTCTTTTTATCCATTTTTGTGACAAGTATTTTTTGGACGGAGGGAGTATATTCTTATGAAAAAGGCCATAGCAACCTTATACAGCCTACTGCTGCATCCTCTCTGCAGCCCATTGCTTCCACTGGCCCACCCGGTGCATCTTTCCCGGTCACGATGTATAGGGAACAACCAGTAGACTAACTGATGTTTACTCAAAAAAAGAGTAGACTAACTGATGTCTGACGCTCCCTCTCCTAATAATGTTCCAGACGGCGTTCCACTTCCTCTCCCCACCATCTCCATAAGAAACGGATGGATTGCCCTTTAAAGTCTGCTCGGCTCACCTCATTTCTGTCCCATTGGTCTTCCATCTCAGTCCTACATATTTTTTTATCTTATTTGCATTCCAGGATTCACATTATTATTTTGGTCAATTTAGCCATTTGCCATCTTATGCATCATGTTTGTTCATCATCTTTGATTTTGCATCAACAGGTCATTATGTGGCTACAGTCTACGGGCAAGAGATTCTAATCGGTACGCATGAAGCTCGACATTTGGGGCATAATATATGTAACCCTGTTGTATTTTTCACCTCTCCTATTTTATTTTACTACTTGCTTGCAAAGGTCAGGATATATTTTTTATCAACATTCTCATTCCCGAGCCTCTGCTTTCCGAGAGAAGAGAAACCCAGCAGTTCAAAATCTGGACCCCTTGGTTATAACAAACACCAGCTTCAGACATTACAAGAAACTGGAGAAATACATACCAGTGCCTAAAGCCAAACGATGAACAGCGCGCCCTCGAGCAACATACAGAAGGTTGAGCGCCAGATGGACAAAATAGGCTCTGATGAAACAGTGTGGCACATCATCAGTTAGAAAATAATTCAGGTGTCTCAAAATTCTTTCGCACAAATCTATGGTATTTCTACACTGAAAAACTATATCTGCTGCAGATGCATGTGATAACATCTCGGGTTACAATTGACAATTTAAATCTCCAATCATTCTCATGTTTGTCTTTGCAATTGTTTTAACCTGAGGCCTTTGATGAATTGGAAGCAGATTGCGGTAAAAAATAAATCTGGGTAATCTTTATGATCCATCATGTACTCAATATGTCTCTTAATCTTTGCTGCAATCAGTGATAACAAGTTCATTCGTTCATGTAGTAGTCTCATGTTTTGCAATTTTGGAACAGAAGGAGTTCAATAAGTTTTTCTTATGGTTATTAGTTATCTACCTAGCACCCTATGAATAATTTCCGCTGTCTCTTCTTGATAGGTATGATATATGCTATATTCATACTGTTCTTTTCCGTTATAAAGGCTTAAAATATGACATACATATTGCACTGTGGTCCTATATCCTTTACCTTGATGTTCCTGTGAGGGAGGTAAATACAGATCCCAAATTCTTGGTTTCTCTTAATTCCCAATTTCTTGAACCCTTTTATTTAGTGAGTCTGCTTTTGATTATTAATTTTGAACCAATATCCATCCTAGATTAGGATCAAACAATAAGTATTGAGAGAAGCTTTGATTTATACTTTAATTATTGCTACATGTGACATGTCCTCTTTGCAGATTCTTTTTTAGTGTCTATCAATAAGTTTTTGTTGAAAATAGAAACAGGTGAGCATTCTTGCTGAAGTAATAAGTGTATATAATGTTGTCACCTGACATTGTTATTTACTAACGCTAAATTTATTGGCACACTACCAACTATCTTATACCTACAGTTTTATTCCTGCTAATATATGCTTATTCTTCTTACATTCATGTAACATGGTCATCTCTATTTTGTTCTAGCTACCATATATCTCCTTCACAGTAGCATATACATGTGATGCTCAAACTGCTGGAACAAAGATTGAAGCGTGCATACGGAGTTGTCAACCATGGCGGTTTTTTTCTATGTACAAGCTGTCTTTCAGGACAGTATTTTTTTCCAATGGTTCTGATCATCTGTTGTAGATATACCTATATGCAAAGAGTTGGAGCTATATCTCTCTGTGCAACAAACTATGCATAGTAAATTGATTTGTAAACAAGGAATCTGGTTATCCATTCATTTTACTTAAATTTCGCCATCCTGTTTTGTGCAGGTGTTTGTAGTAGATTCAACATCACATCACTACAGGAGAAGCTAATTTGCTTCTGGGTATGCACCTATCTTCTTATAATATATCAAGTTTACATAAATTTATTTCATTATTTATATAAATGTATATTTAAAATATGCCAGAATATCCTCATTACCTCATGCCATGTTGTAAGTGTGTTTGTGTGCCAAAGAAGTTGTGGTCCTCAAAGTTAATTATTGTCCATAACCATATATGTAATTACTGTTGGAATATTGTAATTAAGCTTTGCAGATCAAATATCTTACTATATCAGTTTCATTGGTTTGTAATTTCATTAAGTATGATAGTAACTTCTTATATATTTTACAACGTTGGTTTATGTGAGCTCAAAAACATCCCACTCCAGTGATAAAATTAATTTCATGTCTATCTCTTTATCTGTCCTCCAGAATAGACATCATTAATCTTTTAAGTTTTACACAATAAAATCCCGCAGCGATGCGCGGGGGATTTGTCTAGTTGACATAGTGCCCAGTACCAGTTGCTGTTTTCTGCATGTTTTTTACATCGCGGGAAATCAATATCAAACGGAGTCCAAACGCAACGCAACTCCTGGAGGAATTCTTTTGGGCCAGAAGAAAGCCAATGGGCGAAGGAAGCACCTGAGGGGCTGCTCGAGGGGAGTAGCACCCACCAGGGTGCTCCAGGAGGCCGAGGCGTGCTCTGGGGGGTTGTGCCCACCTCAGGTGCCCCCTGAACCGCCTCTTTGGTCTATAAATACCACAATATTCCAGAAACCCTAGGGGAGTCGAGGAAATATTGATTCAGCCGCCGCAGAGTCCAGAACCACTAGATCCAATCTAGGCACCGTCATGGACGGGTTCACCACTTCCTTTGGTGCCTCTCCTATGATGCGTGAGTAGTTCTTTGTAGACCTATGGGTCCGTAGTTATTAGCTAGATGGCTTCCTCTCTCTCTCGTGATTATCAATACAATGGTCTCTTGGAGATCCATATGATGTAAGTTTTGGTGGTGTGTTTGTTTGGATTCGATGAACTTTGAGTTTATGATCAGATTTATGTTTTTATCCATGAAAGTTATTTGAGTCTTCTTTGATCTCTTATATGCATGATTGCTTATAGCCTCGTATTTCTTCTCCGGTATTTGGGTTTTGTTTGGCCAACTTGATCTATTTATCTTGCAATGGGAAGAGGTGCTTTGTAGTGGGTTCGATCTTACGGTGCTTGATCCTAGTGACAGAAGGGGAACCGACATCTATCGTTGCAACTAAGGATGACAAGACGAGATCTATATCTACCGCAATAGATAAACGGATCTCGTCTATATCATGTCATCGTTCTTAATGCATTATTCTATTTTCTCATGAACTTAATACACTAGATGCATGCTGGATAGCAGTCGATGTGTGGAGTAACAGTAGTAGATGCAGGCAGGAGTCGGTCTACTAATCTTGGACGTGATGCCTATATAATGATCATTTCCTGGATATCGTCATGATTATTTGAAGTTCTATCAATTTCCCAACAGTAATTGTTTTCCCACCGTTTGCTATTTTTCTCGAGAGAAGACACTAGTGAAACCTACAGCCCTCGGGTCTCTTTTCATTATATTTGCCTTTGCGGTCTATTTTCTCTTGCATTTATTTTCAGATCTATTAAACCAAAAATACAAAAAATACCTTGCTGCAATTTATTTGTTCCGCGATCTATTTATCCTATCTACCACTTTTTACCTCACGTTTTTGCCTATCTTGAGGCGTTGTACCCGAAAGGGATTGACAACCCATTTAACACGTCGGGTTGCGAGTATTTGCTATTTGTGTGCAAGTGTTGTTTACGTGGTGTGAGGAGGTTCTCCTACTGGTCCAATAACCTTGGTCTCATCACTGAGGGAAATACCTACCGTCGCTATACTGCATCATCCCTTCCTCTTTGGGGAAATACCGACGTAGTTCTAGCAAACATCAAGGCAGAAAGAGGTGGCCCTGTCGGCGCCCTCGCTGGGCCCTCTGGTGGCGGGGCAGGACGGGGAGGACAGACAGTCTGAGGAAAACTCCACGGACTCAGGGGACGGGCTCCCGCCGCCGGTGCCGTCCGCGAGCTGGTGCTGACATGCCCGATGTCTCTTCCCTCAGCCTGGCCGCCGCTACGACATCTTCGCCGGTCCCTAAGCTAGAGGAGGACACTCATAGTTCTCGGTTGGATGTCTGCCCGCTGTCGTTGCTGCACTCGACTGGGGTGGTGTGCTACACTCGCTTGCCTAGGACCCCGCCTTCAACCTTCGGGTCTCCGGCACTTGTTCCAGCTACACCGCCTCTGCCTGGCGTGGGGCTGGTCACGGCAGCGCCGACTCTCTCGTGCCTAGCCCCGGACCCTAGTTGGTTGCCTCTCCGGCGGTGGCCTCTAGGCAGAGCGCCCATCTCTACCGGTCCCGGACTCTTCCGGATGGTCGGGTCCGACAGTCTGAGTTGGCGGCCATGCATGCGGCGGCTCCCGATCTCACCCCAGGTACGACCGCCACCCCCTCTAGTCCTTCGGGTTCTGGTTCTTGTTTTGTGTTCCTTGATATGGTGCCAGTAGCACATCTCGGCGATGTTGCATTGGATTGTTACATTGTGTTTCGGGGTGAGAAGGGGCCGCGTCTTGAGCAGATTTCAGCCATTTTGTGCCAAAGAGCGACTAGGTGGCGCGCTTGCTGAGGCTCATGCCCGTGTTGTATAGCGGGTTGTGGATGCCTTGTCCCCACTTGACTCCGGGCATAGAGAGCCCAAGGTGGGGTCGGGGTCCCACCAGCCGCTTCCCAAACCTGTTATCCCTGGTGGCCCTTCAGTAGGAAGGGTCCTGAGGGGAAAGCCACCTATGCGCCTCCATCCCTCTGAGCAGCGAATAGTGGTGGTGATAGTGTTTGGGGCCCTTCTAGGGCGAACATGGCAGCGGATGCCCCCGTGTTGAGGGGGTGTCACGATCGTCCGACAAAAGAACTGCCCCGCCCCGCAAGTGGTGGGCGGGCTAGATCGGCTCCACCCGAGGGGCCTAGTAATACTGTCAAGTTCCCAGATGAAGTTCCTATGCTGGAACATGAGGGGCTTCGGCAATTCGGGACGCCAACGCCAATTGACCAACTACATCCGGCAGGAAGATATCGACATAGTAGGTCTTCAAGAGACAATCCGACAAGACTTCTCTATGCAGGAACTATAGGGCTCTCCCGACACCCGTTCGCATGGCAATGGTTGCCAACGGCTGGGCTCTCAGGGGGCATCCTTCTAGGGTTAGGGAGGATTTCTTCTATGTTGAGGATATTGACCAAGGAGAATTCTTAGTATGTCCATCACCGATCTACGTGTGACCTTAATTGGGAGGTGATCATCGTCTATGGCCCGGTTGATCATAGATGGTCAATGGACTTTTTGGCTGAGCTAAGAGATAAGATAGAGCACTGCACTACCCCGATGTTGGTTGCGGGTGACTTTAACCTTATCAGACATGAGGCCGACAAGAGCTTACTGGATGTCGACCGGTTGCGTGTGCGCATGTTCAATGATTGCATAGCTGATATGGCCTTACATGAGATAACCCGGGGGGGCTAGGTTCACATGGACCAATAAACAGGTGGACCTATCCGGAGTGTGCTGGATCGGGTCCTGGTGTCTGTTCAGTGGGAGCTTATGTTCCCACTGTGCTCAGTGAGAGTGGTCACTCGGATGGGCTCCGACCATGTTCCCCTACTATTTGCATCAGGGGAAGGGTCTCCACCACGGTCTAGGTGCTTCCATTTTGAACAATCGTGCCTTCTATAGCCAGGGTTCTTTAAGATAGTCCAGGACCGCTGGGTGCACGCGTCTGCTAATCCATCGCGGGTATTTTGTGCCACGGATATATGGAATCATTGCTCTAAGTTCACCCGCCATTTTATGCGGGGCCGGAGTGCCAACCTGGGTGCCAACCTGAGGGCCCAAAAAGGGGCCCTGTTGGAACAGATTAGGGCTTTAGACGTGGTTGTTGATTCGGTCGGCCTGTCAGCCGATGAGTTTGACTGGTTGGAGCAGTACTCCCTTGAAGCATCCCTAATGGACATCTTCAAGGGGGGATAGATATTCTGGCAACACTCGGGGTGGGTGGGGGTTAGAAATGACTCCATCAAGGCGATGCTAACACTGCTTACATTCAGGCGATCACCAATGGGCGGCGCAGGAAGTGCTCCATCCCGTGCCTCTAGGAGGGAGATACCCTTCAGAGGCACCCGAATGAGATTAGGTCCCACATTTACTCCTTTTTAAGGGGATCTTTTCAATGGAACCCCGTGGTGGAGTGTCTTTGGCGGAGAATTTCTAGCAGATTGCAGACAGGGTATCCGACATTGAGACTGCGGAACTAACTACCCCATTCTCGCCAGAAGAGGTGGGTAGGGCGATTGTCTCTATGAAGGCGGGGTCAGCACAAGGGCCTGACGGCTTGCTGATTGCCTTCTTCCAGAAATTCTGGAATGTCCTTAAGCCAGTGATCATGCCAATGTTCCATGAATTTTACATTGGAACATTTGACATGTCACGAATAAACTTTGGAGTCATCACCATGATCCTCAAAGTAGTTGGGGTGATGGACATTAGGCACTTCAGTCCTATCACAATTATCAACGTTCTCGAAGGCATCTTATCTAAAGTTTGCGCGACTAGACTAGCCCTGGTAGCTGAGCGGTTGGACCACCCACTTCAGACGGCATTTTTGAAGGGTTGCCGGATTCATGATGGGATCTTGGCCCTTCATGAGATTGTCCACGAGGTCCAGACGTGCGAACATAAGGGCGTCTTTCTCAAGTTGGATTTCCAGAAAGCCTAGGATCAGCTGGACTGGACCTTCTTGCGGTTAGTCTTGCAGCATAGAGGCTTTGAGGACAAATGGTGCAATTGTATTATGCAGTTGGTGCAGTCTGGCAAGACGGCGATTAAAATTAATGGTGAGGTGGGGCCATTATTTACGTCCTTAGTGGGAGTGAAGCAAGGGGATCTGATCTCCCCTCTTCTCTTCAATCTCGCGTTGATGCATTGGCGGGAATCCTGGGTAAAGCTAGGAGGGTTGGCCACCTCTCGGGGGTAGTGGGTCACCTCATCCTCGGGGGAGAGTCACTCACCTACAGTACGCTGATGAAACCATGATTATGGTGGAGGGGTCCCCTCTAGACATAGTTAATATTAAGTTCTTACTCCTCTGCTTTGAGACAATGTCGGGACTCAAAATTAACTTTGACAAGAGTGAGTTCGTCATCTTGGGATTCCCTGCGGAGGAACAAGAATGAATTGCGGATAACATAAATTGCAGGTTGACCTCGCTCCCCATTACATATCTAGGAATGCCAATGGCCGACTCAAATATCCTGATGAGTGCATTCGACACATTGGTGGGATGAGCGGCATCTCAGGCTCAGCCATGGCATGGGCGGTTTACCTCCAAAGTGAGCAAATCGGTCCTTATTAGTTCTAACCTAGAGAGCCTCCGCACGTGCATGATGGGGTTGTGTATCCTTCCTGAGGGGTTTCATAGTGCCTTCGATAAGGATCTTGCTAGGTTCTTTTGGCAGGCGGCCAACAGCCGCCAAAAGTATCACATGGTAAAGTGGGCTGATATATGTATGCCTAAGGACCGCGATGGCATGGGCATTGTTGCATCCTCCCGCATGAATGTCACACATATGTTGAGATGGGTGTGGCAGATCTTACGCGGCGAGGGAGGGTTATGGTTATAGCTCATTCAGGAAAAATACCTTAGGGGTGAGCCTCTCCTGCCATGCGCCCGACCGGGAGGCTCGCAATTTTGGTTGTCCATCCAAAGGATCAAGGAGGGCATCCGCTTAGGGATTTCCTTCTCCTTAGGGAATGGGGATGGCATCCAATTTTGGCTGGATCCCTGGTTGGTTACCAAGCCACCGCGTGTTTGCTTTCCTGGTTTGTTCTCGATTTGTATGGACCCATTTGTACTAGTTTCCACGGCCTTCCAAGCTGGAAAGTGGAATATCCGATTCCGTCGTACCTTTGGGCAAGAAGAGAGTAACGACTGGACTAGATTAAGGGTCGCCTTACCACTTGTGCTACCGGACTATCCAAACACGGTGTCCTGGCGGCTCGTGCTGACGGTGGAGTATTCGATGAGTATGGCTTACCATGCCTGTGCCCGCCATATACCATCCTCGGCTGTCTCCATTGTGGAAAGCCCCTGTACCCTTAAAGATTAAGATTTTTCATGTGGAATTTACTGCGGGATCGCCTCCCCTCAGGGACAGAGGTACTTAAGCGGCATGGACCTAGTGATGGCTTATGCCCCCTCTGTGCAGTACCGGAGACTATGAACCATATCCTTTTCTCCTATACGGTCGTGAGGGTATTACGGACTTACGTCCGAGAGGTGCTGGGGCCCGACTAAGAGGACTTGAACCCCGCAGAGTTTTTCCAACATAGAGCTATGCAACAGTCACGACATCGCCGCCTATTTTAGCTTATTTTTGTGGCGATGTCATGGACTCTCTGGACGACTCGCAGTAAGATGGTGATTGAGAAGGCCTTTCCGAGGAAGGCATCTGACTCCTTATAATTCCTTGATTTTCTGCAGCACTGGCACCAGCTCTCGAGACAGCGTGATCGCGACCGGCTCGGCCTCATGTTGGATGCGCTCCTGGCTTTGGCACGCCGTTTATCGTCATCATAGTCCCCGCTTGGCGGATGCCACTAGGTGGCTTTTTTTCTTTCTCTCTCATGCTTTCTTGGGCATGAATGTGTTGTGGCCCCAGCCGTCGTTGTTCTGGTGATGTTCAGATGTTGGTTGTATGGACCGTTGCTTTATTTATAAAGCGGGACGAAAGCCTATTTCGAAGCAATGTGGGCCTCAAGCAAAGTGCCGGCGCCAGTTGGAATGGCACAACCGTGCAAGCATCCGACGCAGTTGGGGGCGTGGATAAGTGGACATGATGCATTGTGTGCAAATGCATTGAGATGAATCAAATAATGCTAAAGCAGAGAAAGTGTGATGGAAAGCGCAGCGGCCGCGGTCATCGATGCTGGAAAGGGGAGAACACCACACAGCCAATTCTGGCTACAATCTCCAAGACTCCCTTTCCCGATTTTTTCATGAATATGCAAAACTTGCGTATCATTCCATTGATAGAAGAAGAAGAATGAGTACAGGGGAACAACACATGATACGAATGCATGCAGGCGTGAACATGGTGCCCGGAGCAGAGAGACAAGGGATGCTTGGCCCAAACACAAGATACATCACAGCTAAACCTACCAAACCCGAGTCAAGAGCGGCACTACCAAACCAACGAGAACTCCAACATCATCCGAGCCAAGACCGGGGACGCTGCAAGAGAGAAAGAGAGTGCCTTCAAGAAGGAGAAGGACGCCGAGACTCCGTCACTATCCGGTCCGGGAGACACGGACCTAGGGTTTCCCCTGAGCTCGAAGAGGGGCGCAGCTGAAGAAGGCCTTGGCAGTGCCTCCATGGAGGAAAGCGACACCCGCGGGCGCCGTTGCTGCCAGCACCGGGGAGCTGAGCGGGGATCTCTCCCTGGCCTGAAGCTGAGCGATCCCATAGCCATCGAATCCGGGATTGTAGATGGGGGCAACGCTGATTGGAGTCACCGAGTCATGGGGGGTTGGTGGGGCTGCACCTGCCATCGGAGGGTGGCACCACCACCGCACCCAGGAGCACCGGGTCTGGCAAAAGGGGGCTTTGAGGCGCACATGGTAGGGCGGGCGATGAGGCGAACCATGTGAGGGTCTTGCCACGACGGCTTTCAGCGACGCCGGCAACCAAGGACTGGAAGCACACAGGTCCGAGTTGTCGTGGCCTTGACTGTTGAGATCTCGTCGAGCCAGGTAAGCTGGAAGGGGTGCAGCTACCCAGTCACCGTCCGGAGCAGCCCGGTGGAGGATGCCGGCAACGAAGGACACCGGAAAGACGCGGGCCTGTGGCCGCCAGGGCCGAAACAACAACAGCAAAGACCCGCCGTGAAGGGCCCCGAGTCAGCCCCAACCGCGTACACCTCGCTGCCACCACGAGAGAGCCACCACCGTGGCTTGGTGAGGGGGAGCGACGCCAGAGACGAGGGGGCCGCCTGCACAGGAGGGTAGGCCGCGAACGCCCCGCAACCGGCCGCCGCTACCGACCAACAGGCTCGAGCAGCAGCTGGGAGGAGAGCTCGAGAATCGCCGGGAGGGGACTGGGTCGCAGGCAGAGGAGGAGAGGTGTGTGGGGAGGGCAGCCACGACGGCCGAGGATGGCGGGGGAGGGGGCGTGGCCGGCCAGCGACGCGCGGGGCTAGGCCGCCCCAGGGGGCGGATCCACCGCCGTCG
>NC_041385.1:725087519-725088076 GCF_002162155.2 Triticum dicoccoides
TGGCGAAGAGGGGTGGCGGGGGGAGAATCGACGGGGGAGTTGGGGGTGCGAGGGGCCTAGATCCGCCCCGCCACCACCTTCCTGGGGCACGGTCCGGCTTCGCCGGCTGGCCCTCTGGCGACGGCGGTGCTGGGAAGGCCGCCGACGGGAGCTCCTAGTAGCAGCGGCTAGGGTTCCCCCCGTGTCGCCAGAGGAGGGCGATGCGGGGGGGGGGGAGGGGAGGGGGCATGCTCGATGTGGGACTACGTGTCACTGGATGCCCTTCCCCGATTTGAAAAATTCATTTGTATCTGTGATATCCTTAATTTTGAAGCTTCTATTTAGAGATATTGTTGCTATAGCTTGCCATTTTATTTGTGCCAATGATGTTCCCTTGCTGGTTGTTGTTTTGATGTCGTTTTTTTTCTCTCTAGGCCTTCTTGTGGTTCTTTATGTTTTGGTTTGTTCTTGTACTCCCTTTGTTTTCCTTCTATTAGTGTTTTTTCTCTCCTAACAATAATTCTACACCTACGAAAGCTAGCATGAGGAGTTACTTATCCTGCCTAACCAATTCTCTC
>NC_041385.1:725088301-725180448 GCF_002162155.2 Triticum dicoccoides
TTCCACCCCCTTCCACCCAATCACAATCCTTCATGTTGCTTGTTACGTAAAAACTATACGTAAGAGCATCTACAGCCGGACACCTCAAACTATCTCTCATACGCCGACGGACGTGCCTAGTCAGTGACCGGACAAGAAAGAGAAGGGAAAAAGTGATCGAACAGGGCCCCTCATATCATATATGTATGTCCGGCTGTCCGCGAACCCTCATCTTCATCTCACATGTAGGGAGGGTATGAGGGCCCGCGGACGCATCAGGGCACGTCCGGTCAGTCCGCCACGTAGGACTTGGCCTCACCCGGACCGCATTTTCTCTCTTTTTTTTAAACAAGGCAAAAGATTTGACATTTCATTGATTAAGAAGGAAGTTGCAGACAAAAGCCGCAAAGTGGCTAAAAGAAAAAAACATTAAGAAGTCTACTCTCGCCGCTTTACAACACTCATGTGCTTCACGCCGGCCATCGCCCAAAGAGACACCTCTGCTTTGATCTTACTGAACAGAACCATGGAAGGAATGGTCGTGTTTCTGAAGACTCTGGCATTACGCTCCGTCCATATCTCCCATGAGATAAGCATCATCGGGAGGCGAGCGCCTTAGGGGATCCAAGGCGAATCTGAAGGTTGCCGTTCCACCATGCTCTCCCGAAGTCATTGTGTGCCAAGCCATCGTAGTGATGTGATGCATTCCAAGCCACGGGAGAATATTGTTTCAAATGCGGGTGGTGTAGCGGCATTGGAAAAGAGATGGATAGCAGACTCTTGACATTGCTTACATAGAGGGCAGAGGCCACGGTTTGGCCAGCCGCGACGTATGAGTCAATCCGAAGTCCAAATCCTACTTTGAAGGACAAGCCAGGCAAAAAACTTGCACCTTGCGGGGCCCAAACCTTCCAAACTGAGTGAACAAGTATCGACTTAGTGAGTCCCTCGAACTGAGTCCCGCGACCGCCTTTTCTCTTTTGTTTATGGGGTCCCTTTGTTTATTCATTTTTTTCTTTCTCTCTCTTTATCTCCACCAATCATGTGCAAGTGACCAGAAATATAAGAAAAAAAATGAGGATTATGGCTGCGCAGATGAATAAATAGGGGCTTAAAACGGACACGTCCGGTCACTGACCGGGCGCGGCCGTGGATGTTTGTGGGGTCAAATTAGAGATACGTGGTCGTAGATGCTCTAAGTTTACCTAGCATTATTGCTCTCCTATTGGGTGCCTAAAGAAAGAAAAAGAGCTGCCGACTTTTGCTTTGCGGCTTTCCCACTCCAGAAATGCTGAGGTGCATACATACAAGTAGTCGATCTCGTAACATAATCTATTCTCGTTTCCGGAACAGTATTGGTCCAATTTGGCGGTATCCAATCATCCTCCTAGTTTTCTACTTAGTTTCCTCCACTGTTCGTGTCACTGATTTGACAGCTCTCGCGGAAACATGATGCTATTTTGCGCTAAAAAAAATGGAAACATGATGGTATATGCCAATTCAACAGGACGAAGGCCGAAGGTAGGCACACGCGTGCATGAAGCCATGAAGGCACAGACCACGTCGCAGTCACGTTCGGTAGACATGCTTGCTGTCAAAAAATCTGCTCCGTCCGCAACATTTTGCGATGCACGTTGTTCATCTGCAGTTCTGCAACCAGTCAGTCATCTCCAACGCTGTACCGTAAAATTTGTTCCGGCGTCCTTTCAGGATTGGGATCAGTTTACGGACACGGATGCGAAGGCCGGCCATTCCACAATGTCTAGATACATTTTAATCACTATTTAAACTAAATAGACAAAATTCATGCAAACATGTTGAATTTCATTCAAGTACGGTCACAATTTACGTAAAAAATACAATATTTTGACCATTTAACAAAAAAAGAAAAAAAAAGTCTAAACCCTGTAACGGACAACCACCTCATAGGTGTGGCCGTCCTGCCCTGCCGCATTGTCCTCCTCGTCGTCCTCCTTCCAGCGGCGGAACGGCGCCGACGGGCCGTGTCAGCTTGTCCGATGGTTGACTGGCGCTCGCGCAGGAGCTGCTCCGCCTCCTGCTGCAGTGTGCGGAGGGCCGCCCCGGCCACTGCTGATGTAGCCTTCGGAGCCCGGGCGGCGGCCTTGCCGCAGCCGGTGTTGGTGGAGCAGTCGTTAAGCTACCACTCGTCGCCGATCTCGACGAGCTCGCCGTCAAGGCGACAGCGACGCTTGGCGGCCATCTTCGCGGTGGTGACAGAGCGGCCGAGGACCCATGTGGCGATGAGATCAGGGTCATTGAGGACCCAATCCGGCGCCATCTCGGTTTTGGCGAAGGGGCGGCAGCGGTCGGCATTGCGGAGGTCGTACCGCGCCAGCTGCCTCGTCGTGCACTCCTCGCCGGAGACGACGACCCTGGAGCCCGAGGGACCGCCGCCGCCTCGGAGGTAGTGGATGATGCGACCCCGCGCCTTCGTAATTGCAGGCGGCACCTGATACGTCTCCAACTATCGATGTTTCAAACACTTTTGTTTTTGTTTTGGACTCAAATTTGCATGATTTGAATGAAACTAATCTGGATTGACGTTGTTTTCAGCAGAACTACCTTGGTGTTATTTTTGTATAGAATTAAAAGTTCTCGAAATTGGCTGAAAATTTACGAAGAATTATTTTGGAATTAATAAAAAATACTCGCGAAAATATCTATTGGAGGGGGCCCACCACAGGGCCACAAGCTCCGGGGGCGTGCCCCCTAGTACGGCCTCCAGGCTTGTGGGCCGCTCAAGCCTCTGTTTGCCCTACCTCTGGTCATATAAGTTCTTTCTCGTGAAGAAAAAATTAAGCGAGAAAGTTTCATCGCATTTTACGATATGAAACCACCGCCACCTCCTGTTCTTCATCGGGACGGCTGATCTGGAGTATATTGGGCACTCCGGAGAGGGGTATTCGTCGCCGTCTTCATCATTAACCCTTCTTCGTAAACAATTTCATGATGCTCACTGACGGTGTCCTGGACTAGGGGGTACTCACCACGTCGTCCCCCAATCAGTTAGATTAGGCCGAGGACCCCCATGACCGTATACTCATGAGCCAGTTCGGACAGTTACCGCATACAAGGAAGATTCCACAAGACTTGGTGATCAAGACAAGGACTCCTCCCCCACCGGCGTATTCGGCTAGGACTCTTGTTATCCTAGGCCTCTGGTGCATTATATAAACCGAGGCTAGGCTAGTCGATAGATTATTATGACATTACTCATCATACCTCTAGGGTTTAGACCACAACATATGATCTCGAGGTAGATCAACTCTTGTAACCCCTATACTCATTATAGTCAATCAAGCAGCATGTAGGGTATTATCTCATCAAGAGAGCCCGAAGCTGGGTAAAATACCGTGTTCATGTTACCATTAATCCTAAGACGCACAGCTTGGGACCCCCTACCCGAGATCCGCCGGTTTTGACACTGAGAGTTCCGCTGTGTGATCGGCAAAAGTATCAATGGCTCGACTGCAGGTCAACTGCGATGTCGGTTTCCTCGTCACCAGCTCGACTGGTCACCTTGGCTTGACCGAGGACTGCGTCCTATCTCCGATCATCATGTTCGGATGAGGGTCTTCATCAACATCAACTCCGATCTCTATCAAGATCATGGAGGAGTCATCCATGGAGCTCGGGGGCTCAACGTCAACATTGCCCTCGGGCGACCGTGCTGTTTTTTTGGACAGCAAACTTGTATCCGCCGCCACCGCCTCCTCGAGTGTCGCCTAAACGATTGCTTCGGTGGAATTATGCGAAATTAAGTCTACAACAACCCTGCAAAAATTTTGTCGAGTTCAGATGGAGGAATCTCCGGCAATCTCCGACATACCGGAGCCCTGTTGAATCTGGACGAGAATCCGGACGAGTTTGTAGCGGGGTGTCTATCATCTAGCTCGGACGTCCTTTGGAAGATCCAACCGTTTATCGGCTGCGGAATTCCCATATCTACCACCTGCCAAAAATTTAGCTCGATCCGACTGTCCGAACTCCGGGAACCTTCCGATTAGTGCATCACTTTTCAAAACTGTTTTCTGCGCGAGAACGAATCCGACCCAAATTCATCTTCTTTACAAACGAGATTTCGAACATCCTTCTTGAAGGACGTTTTCGTATGGGGTATTGTGTTTTATTCTCAAACACATCTCATTAATATTAAAAGTATTTTTACAATACGATTTTCACCATCGCGCCGGTGTCAAACGGCCCGACAACATCACTCCACGGCGGCCGACCTGCGCTAGACACGTCGTCGCTTTGTTGAGCTGAGCTCAACTTCTTCGGATCATCATATCGGCCAGCCGAATAATAGTTCAGCATCGCGAAGGATAAATCGTCACCAACATCGCCGCCCCACGGATTGCACAGAGCGGGCACACCGGCATCGCCGCACGGTCACTTCATCAAGTCATCATTGATCACGTCACATGCTACGACCTGCATCGGCATGGCCGAACTGTTGCTTCATCGAGCCGATGTCCATCACGCCGAACTACTTCAACACCTCGGCTGACACATCTCCTCACCAACCTGCTCCGTCTCCTCGCCTGGACTGGGGGCTTCGTCATCCCTTCATCAACTTACTCTAGAGACTTCGGCGTCACCAGCCGACCAGCTTCATCACATTAGCTGGAATACGGGCTTCGCCGTGGCGAGCCAACCTTTGCCAGGATCGCCATGCCATCGCTTCATCACCCATCAGGCAATGGGTGTGCGGATCGAGTCCCAATTTTGGGAGTAACCTTTCTTCGAACCGCTACAACAGATAAACTAGGTGCTATTAATTCTAGCAATTTTCGCTCGTTTGGGTTTATTTTTTCCAAGGAATTATTACTCTGCTTTGTTCCATCATCTGTACACAGGTCTATCAATTGGTGACCGCATTAGCGATGCTTGCGTGGTGGTTCGATCATTTTCCGTGCATAGTTCGGCGAACACCGTATCCGGAACTCGGACTGACCTGCGAATTCGGGCTTTGTCACACCTTCACTGCGTCACGCTGACGCCCTGCATCGACATTGACTTCGACGCTCAGGCCACATCTCTTTCATTATTTCCTTCACTTGTGTTAGTAGAAGAATTCATATATATATATATATATATATATATATATATATATATATATATATAAACATTATTATCTTTATTTGTCACTTCTTTTGGTTTGCACTATTTTATCTGTGCAGCCAATCGACTCAGACTGAGCCGTGTTGTCGCCTTGGTGCGCCGGCCTGCTCCATTACCGCGGCTGGACTGGGGGCTTCATCTTCTCGGAGTGCCGGACTCTCTGCTCGGCCACCTTGGGACCAGCCTGGGGGCTGGAACCCTGTCCCACATCAAGCTCGGACCACGTCATCAATGCCGAACATATCAATCAGCTAAGTTGCTTTCATGCTCAAAAACTTTCAGTCTTAAATTTTGTTCGGTTTGAACAAGCATTATACCTTTTTGGCAAAAAGTTGCTTGTGAAAAACTTCCCTGTCCAAACTTTGTTTGTGACACACAAATTCAAATACCCTGTTTACTTGGGGCTTCCTTTATGAAGATTTTCCTCTTGCATATGATTATACTTGTACGGCTTCATTCCTTGTTCATGTATTACGCCACAATATGCACCATATTGACCTAAGTGATTTGCAAGCTGGGTTGCCTGGCTCCTGTGCTTACCCCTACGTTCCCGATTGTTTGGCTAGGTAGTAAAGGGAGCACCTCTGCGATTGTCACGACCGGTTCTTCCGAGCTCTGACCTCAGACTGGGTGAAGCCGAAAGCTAGCGCTCTTATTGTTTTCAATCATGGTCGGCACACAACGGAACTCATGAGTACAAAAATTCTATTGCACAAGTCTCATAATGACAATGAGCACCGAAGAAAGGCATCGGTGGGGGTACTATTTTCTTCGAAGATGCTTCTTACACTTTGTCAGTAAAATAGCATAAGTTCCCTAAGCACGCTTTGTCTGTTACAGCCTTATGGCCTGATTGCCTGGTTATCGGAAACACCGTCGATACTCTCGACAGGTGGAGTACATAACACTTTTCGGTCCTCGACCGAAGAGGGAGAAGCCGACAGTTGGTTAAGACGCATATAAAGTTTGGGTGAACACAGACATGATACAAGTACTTCGGTACATACATTCATTTTACATAAAATTCTTTTACCCAAGTCACTCGGGGGCTCTTAAATTTATGTGAGTTGTTTTATAATAAGTGTTCTCCTTCCTAGTCATTGCAAAGTTTTTTTTATCACTCCTTTTTTCGATGCAAGTGCGTGGTCAATAGCCCGATTTCCCTCTCATCCACCTTCGGGATAGGAGGTTGAAGCCGTAGGCTGACCCGCTTGAAGTCTTCAGATAGGATGTGTCATGTTAAAGCACGACAGAAGCACAATTTTTTCTCTACAGAAAAATGGAGTTAAGTTTGTCTCATACACTTCGTCTTTTTAATATCTTTCGTGAGTTTGATGGAAAGGAAAATTGTGCTCAAGTGCTAGAAGAAGAATGCTTTAAAATGCTTGGTACTAAATCTTTGAATGATGAGCATGATTGCAATGTTGTTAGTATAAACTCCTTGAATATCCATAGTACTAATGATGATTGCTCTAGTCATGATGAAAATATATCTTATGAGCATGTCAACTTTTGTGGAGTGCATGTTTGCATGAACACACCAAATAGAGAAGATATATATTGCAAGAAGCATAAGTATTTAGGAACTAAGAGGTTGCAAGAAAGGCTAGATAAGTGTGGAGAATTTAAGATATCTTTCCCGTTGTGAATTTTGCAATAAACAAGATCATTTACACCTCCAATGCAAATTGTTTCATGATCGGATCGTGTCCAAAAATTGTGATGATTTGATCTCCCCTTCTCACTACAATGAACTTAGATTGCTTTTGGGTTGTGAAGAGTTGAAACGTTTAACTAGGCCTATTCCAAAATTTAATCTTAGGCATTTCCTTGATATTGATCTAGAAAAGATTATATGTTTTGTGCGGTGAATTACATTGAAAATCCTTATATTTCCAATTACCTAAAGAAAAGAAAGCAAATATAAGATGAAGAGAATACTAATGAAAGGGAAGAGACTTCCCAACCTCCTCCTATTATTTCTTATGATGATTCAGGTAACGAGGAGGAGCTTTCTATTCAACCAATCCCATCAATAAAGAAGGTTGAACCCACACATAATGAGAAGAAGAAAAGGAAGAGAAGGGACAGCAAAGGTAAAAAGGTGTCCCTCCCAAATGATGTTGCTCCTACTACTCATTGTGATGATTATATTTGCTTTACTATTGGTGCTATCCATATTTTTAATGATGAGAGTGATTATGCTTATGATATGAAAGGGCCCAAGCTTGGGGAAGCTATGTTTGATGAGTATGAAATATTTGAGAATATATTTACTGAAATTAATATTTGTCCCAAGCTTGGGGATGCTATGTTTAATGAAGATGATATTTTTAGCATCCCAAGTTTTGATATGCAAAGTTGTTATGATGATAGCATGCCTCCTACCTATGATGATTATATTGATGAACGTGGGTTTGGAAGAGTGTCAACTTTAGGTAGCATTGATCCCACTATTTTGGATGATGTTGAATTTTATTGTGATGAATATGAAAGTGCATTTGGAAGAGTGTCAACTTTATTTAGTGATTCCACTATCTTGGGAGAGGTTTCAATCGATTATGATGAGAACGAAGTTGCTACTTATGATGATTATTGTGATGAAACTTATGCTATAAAAAGTAGTGATGATTATATTTATAAAACTTGTCATGATTATGACTACCCTTTTTCTGAACATTACTCTTTTAATGTGGAAAAAAAATTTAGTGTTCAAGTCTCTTATGATACTCCCACTATTCTGAATGAGAAGAATTTTGCTTATGTGGAGAGTGGTAAATTTTCTATGCTTGTAGATCATGAAAAGAATTCTTTAGGTGCTGGTTATATTATTGAATTCATTCATGATGCTACTGAAAATTATTATGAGGGAGGAACATATGCTTGTAGGAATTGCAATAATGTCAAGTTTCCTCCCTATGTGTTGAAAATCTTGAAGTTATGCTTGTTGTGCCATCCTATGCTAGTTGATTATTGTTCCCATAAGTTGTTTGCTCACAAAATCCCTATGCATAGGAAGTGGGTTAGACTTAAATGTGCTAGTCATAATCTTCATGATGCTCTCTTTATGTTTCAATTCTTATCTTTTATGTGAGCATCATTGCCATCATCATGCCTAGCTAGAAAGGCATTAAAGAAAAGCGCTTGTTGGGAGACAACCCAATATTTACCCTTACTGTTTTTGTGTGTCCACATGATTATGCTACTGTATTAATCAAGTTTTATAGCTTTTGTTTCAAGTCTTTACGATCTTGCTGTAAAAAACAGAAACTTTTGCGCTCACGAGAATAGCTGCCATTTTTTACTGAAGAGTGATTTTAGGTTGATTCTTTTTGCAGATGATTAATAGACAAATTACTCAGGTCCATAAATTTATTTCATAATTTTGGGGTTCCAAAAGTATACGTTTGATACAGATTACTACAAACTGTTCTGTTTTTGACAGATTCTGTTTTCGTTGTGTTGTTTGCTTATTTTGATGAGTCTATGAGTAGTATCGGAGGGTATGAACCATAGAGAATTTAGAATACAGTATATATTACACCAATATTAATTTAGAATGAGTTCATTACAGTACCTAAGTGGTGGATTTATTTTCTTATACTAACGGAGCTTACGAGTTTTGTGTTGAGTTTTGTGTGGTTGAAGTTTTCAAGTTTTGGGTAAAGATTCGATGGACTATGGAATAAGGAGTGGCAAGAGCCTAAGATTGGGGATGCCCAAGGCACCCCAAGGTACTATTCAAGGACAACCAAGCAACTAAGCTTGGGGATGCCCCGGATGGCATCCCCTCTTTCGTCTTCGTTCGTCGCTTTTGATAAAAAGAAGAGAAACCATGATATAAGAGGAATTAAGGAGACACAAAAGTTCAAGATTGGGGATGCCCAAGGCGCCCCAAGATAATATTTCAAGAAGTCTCAAGCATCTAAGCTTGGGGATGCCCCGGTAGTCATCCCACCTTTGTTCTTCGGCAATCATCGGTTAGTATCGGTTGAGCCTAAGTTTTTGCTTCTTCACATGAGTTGTGCTATCCTTGCAACGCTATTTTATTTTGTTTGCTTGCTGTTTGAATAAGATACCAAGATCTGAAATTCTTTAATGAGAGAGAGTCTTTGCATAGTTGCATAATTATTTGACTACTCATTGAACTTCACTTATATCTTTCGGAGTAGTTTGCCATTTGCTCTAGTGCTTCACTTATATCTTTTAGAGTACGGCGGTGGTTATATTTTGAAGAAATTGCTAGTCTCTCATGCTTCACTTATATTATTTTGAGAGTCTTAAACAGCATGGTAATTTGAATGATAACTATCATAGGAAGTGAATTGGATGCTATGATCAACTTGATGCTTGATAATTGTTTTGAGATATGGAGGTAGTAATACTAAAGTCATGCTAGTTGGGTGATTATGGATTTAAAGAATGCTTGTGTTGAAGTTTGTGATTCCCGTAGCATGCATGTATGGTGAACCGCTTTGTGATGAAGTTGGAGCACAATTTTATTTATTGATTGTCTTCCTTATGAGTGGCAGTCGGGGACGAGCGATGGTCTTTTCCTACCAATCTATCCCCCTAGGAGCATGCGTGTAGTGCTTTGGTTTTGGACGACTTCTAAATTTTTAGAACAAGTATATGAGTTCTTTTGATTAATGTTGAGTCCATGGATTATACGCACTCCTTTCACCCCTCCATTATTGCTAGCCTCTCTTGTATCGTGCAACTTTCGCCGGTACCATACACCCACCTTACTCCTTCCTCAAAACAGCCACCATACCTACCTATTATGGCATTTCCATAGCCATTCCGAGATATATTGCCATGCAACTTTCCACCGTCCCGTTCATATGACACACATTACTTTTGTCATATTGCTCCTTGAATGATCATGTAGTTGACATCGTATTTGTGGCAAAGCCACCATCATATTCTTCATACATGTCGCTCTTGATTCATTGCATATCCCGGTATACCGCCGGAGGCATTCATATAGAGTCATATTTTGTTCTAAGTATCGAGTTGTAATTGTTGAGTTGTAAAAAATAAAAGTGTGATGATCATCATTATTAGAGCATTGCCCCAGTGAGGAAAGGATGATGGAGACTATGATTCCCCCATAAGTCGGGATGAGACTCCGGACGAAATATAAAAAAAAGGTGGCCATAAAAAAAGAGAAAAGGCCCAATAAAAATGAGAGAAAAAGAGAGAAGGGACAATGCTACTATCTCTTTTTCCACACTTGTGCTTCAAAATAGCACCATGATCTTCATGATAGCGAGTCTCATATGTTGTCACTTTCATTTACTAGTGGGAATTTTTCATTATAGAACTTGGCTTGTATATTCCAATGATGGGCTTCCTCAAAATGCCCTAGGTCTTCGTGAGCAAGCAAGTTGGATGCACACCCACTAGTTTTCTTTTGTTGAGCTTTCATATATTTATAGCTCTAGTGCATCCGTTGCATGGCAATCCCTACTCACTCACATTGATATCTATTGATGGGCATCTCCATAGCCCGTTGATACACCTAGTTGATGTGAGACTATCTTCTCCCTCTTTTTGTCCTCACAACCACCACCATATACCACCATAGTGCTATGTCCATGACTCACGCTCATGTATTGCGTGAAAGTTAAAAAAGATTGAGGTTATTAAAGTATGAAACAATTGCTTGGCTCGTCATCGGGGTTGTGCATGATTAAATACTTTGTGTGATGAAGATAGAGCTTAGCCAGACTATATGATTTTGTAGGGATAACTTTCTTTTGGCCATGCTATTTTGAGAAGACATGATTACTTGCTTGGTATGCTTGAAGTATTACTATTTCTTATATAAATATAAGCTTTTATCTTGAATCATTTGGATATGAACATTCATGCCGCAATAAAGAGAAATTACATTGAGAATCATGTTAGGTAGCATTCCACATCAAAAATTCTGTTTTTATCATTTACCTACTCGTGGACGAGCAGGAATTAAGCTTGGGGATGCTTGATATGTCTCCAACATATCTATAATTTTTGATTGTTCCATGCTATTATATTATCTGTTTTGAATGATTATGGGCTTTATTATACACTTTTATATTACTTTTGGGACTAACCTATTAAACGGAGGCCCAGCCCATATTGCTGTTTTATTGCCTGTTTTAGTATTTCGAAGAAAAGGAATATCAAACGGAGTCCAAATGACGTGCCAATTTTTGAGGATTTTTTATGGACCAAAAGAAGACCACGGAGCATCGGAGTTGGGCCAGAAGAGCTCCGGGCTGCCCACGAGATAGGAGGGCGCGCCCCTAGGGGGGCGCCCCCCTGTCTCGTCGACGGCCCGGAGACCCCCCTGACGTGAAACCAACGCCAATAATTCCTATAAATACTGAAACTTTCGGGAATTAACCTAGATCGGAAGTTCCGCCGCCGCAAGCCTTTGTAGCCACCAAAAACCTCTCGGGAGCCCTTCCTGGCACCCTGCCGGAGGAGGGAACCATCACCGGTGGCCATCTTCATCATCCCGGTGCTATCCATGACGAGGAGGGAGTAGTTCACCCTCGGGGCTGAGGGTATGTACCAGTAGCTATGTGTTTGATCTCTCTCTCTCTCGTGTTCTCTCTCGTGTTCCCTCTATGGCAAAATCTTGATTATCCCGAGCTTTGCTATTGTAGTTGGATCTTATGATGTTTCTCCCCCTCTACTCTCTTGTGATGAATTGAGTTTCCCCTTTGAAGTTATCTTATCGGATTGAGTCTTTTATGAGAACACTTGATGTATGTCTTGCCGTGTTTATCTGTGGTGACAATGGGATATCATGTGCCTCTTGATGTATGTTTTGGTGACCAACTTGCGGGTTCCGCCCATGAACCTATGCATAGGGGTTGGCACACGTTCTTGACTATTCAGTAGAAACTTTGGGGCACTCTTTGAAGTACTTTGTGTTGGTTGGATGAATCTGAGATTGTGTGATGCATACCGTATAATCATGCCCACGGATACTTGAGGTGACAATGGAGTATCTAGGTGACATTAGGGTTTTGATTGATTTGTGTCTTAAGGTGTTATTCTAGTACGAACTCTTTTATAGATCGATCCGAAAGAATAACTTTGAGGTGGTTTTGTACCCTACCATAATCTCTACGTTTGTTCTCTGCTATTAGTGGCTTTGGAGTGACTCTTTGTTGCATGTTGAGGGCTTGTTATATGATCTATCTATGTTATTATTGTTGAGAGAACTTGCACTAGTGAAAGTATGAACCCTAGGCCTTGTTTCCTATCATTGCAATACCGTTTACGCTCAATTTTATCGCTTGCTACCTTGCTGTTTTTATAATTTCAGATTACAAAAACCTATATCTACTATCTATTTTGCACTTGTATCACCATCTCTTCGCCGAACTAGTGCACCTATACAATTTACCATTGTATTGGGTGTGTTGGGGACACAAGCGACTCTTTGTTATTTGGTTGCAGGGTTGTTTGAGAGAGACCATCTTCATCCTACGCCTCCTACGGATTGATAAACCTTAGGTCATCCACTTGAGGGAAATTTGCTACTGTCCTACAAACCTGTGCACTTGCAGGCCCAACAACGTCTACAAGAAGAAGGTTGTGTAGTAGACATCAGTCCCCAACTTGAAGACCGGTTCAGGGGGCTACTGAAAGTGTCCTGGACTAGGGGGTCCTCACCACGTCGTCCCCCAATCAGTTAGATTGGGCCGATGACCCCCATGGCCGTATACTCATGGGCCAGTTCGGACAGTTGCCGCATACAAGGAAGATTCCACAAGACTTGGTGATCAAGACAAGGACTCCTCCCCCACCGGTGTATTCGGCTAGGACTCTTGTTACCCTAGGCCTCTGGTGCATTATATAAACCGAGGCTAGGCTAGTCGATAGATTATTATGACATTACTCATCATACCTCTAGGGTTTAGACCACAACATATGATCTCGAGGTAGATCAACTCTTGTAACCCCTATACTCATTATAGTCAATCAAGCAGCATGTAGGGTATTATCTCATCAAGAGAGCCCGAAGCTGGGTAAAATCCCGTGTTCATGTTACCATTAATCCTAAGACGCACAGCTTGGGACCCCCTACTCGAGATCCACCAGTTTTGACACCGACACTCACCACCAGGAGTGAGTAATTCCTTCATAGGATTGCTGGACGGTGATGGAGTTGGATGAGATTTGTCATGTAATCGAGTCAATTTGTTAGAGCTTTATCCCTAGTATCCATTATGTTCTAAGATTGATGTTGCTATGACTTTGCTATGCTTAATGCATGTTGCTAGGGCCCGAGTGCCATGATTTCAGATCTGAACCTATCATGTTTCCATGAATATAAGTGAGTTTTAGATCCTATCTTGCAAGTTGTATGCACCTATTACGTGTTCTGATCCGCAGACCCCAAGGTGACAAAAATTGGGATTCACTCCGGTGATGATCGTAGTATGAGGAGTTCATGTATTCATTGAGTGTTGATGCTTTGTTCCGGTTCTCTATTAAAAGGAGGCCTTAATTACCCATAGATTTCCTTATGGACCCAGCTTTCACGGGAGGGTAGGACAGAAGATGTCATACAAGTTCTTACTATAAGCACATATGACTATATACAAAATACATGCCTAATTGAACTAATGAATAGGAGCTATTGCGTATCACTCTAGGTTGTGACTGTTACATGATGAATGTTATCCATACATATACCCATCGTTGATCCAATGCCTACGCTTTGCTCATATTGTCTTTTCTAAGTTAATATTGTTGTTGCTACTGCTGTTACAATCACTATAAAACTTCTACTGTTACTATTGCTACGGTTACTGATACTGTTAAACTATCATAATATTGTGCCTCTAAATACTTTGCTATAGAGAAAATAACTTTTCAGGTGTGGTTGAATTGGCAACCCAACAACCAAGACTCATAAATATTCTTTGACTCCCCTTGTGCCGAATCAACAAATTTGGGTGAAATACCATCCTCGAAGACTGTTGCGATCCCTTACACTTGTGGGTCATCAGTAGCTCCTCCTTGATGGCGTGGCAAGGCAGTCTCGTCATTGCGGGCGTACCGGCTGTGCGGCGGCGACATCGGCTCGTCGTTGACCCCACGTCCGAGCTGCTCGCCGCGGTAGGGTAGTGGCGACACCGCCTCGCCCTTGACATGGTCCACTCTAGACGCCATGTTTGCACTGGGGCGGGGGCGACAACTCCTCCTTGACGCACACCGATGATGATGGCTACGGGCCCAGGTTGAGGAGCAAACACTCCGTCATTAACTCTATCTGATGGACGAATTCTTTGTCCGTCACAGCGGCCTCCGAGAGGAGGCGGGGCCTCTACTTCGGCTGTTGCGATGTCTGGTCCTCCTCATCACTGCAGGAGATGAAGATCTCCTCCTTGGCCAAGGATTCGTGCGTGTGGATGCCGATGGGCCTGGAGAGCGAGGATGGCGGCGCCAAGAACCATCAGACGAAGAACTTCCTCCGCCTTCGCCTGCAGGCATGGAGAACCAGGACTTCGACATCATCGTGGGGCTCAGAGAGGAGTGCTACCTCTTGAGCTTGCGTTGGTTTTCCCTTGAAGAGAAAAGGGTGATGCAGCAAAGTAGCATAAGTATTTCCCTCAGTTTTGAGAACAAAGGTATCAATCAGTAGGAGACGACGCACAAATCACTGAATACCTACACAAACAATCAAGAACTTGCAACCAACACGATAAAGGGGTTGTCAATCCCTTCACGGTCACTCGCAAAAGTGAGATCTGATAGAGCTAATAAAGTAACTATTTTTGGTATTTTTGATATATAGATTGGAAAGTAAAGATTGAAAAATAGTAAACGAGATTCAACAATATGGAAAAGAGATGCAATATAATGGAAAAGAGACCCGGCGGCCATAGGTTTCACTAGTGGCTTCTCTCGAGATAGCATGTATTATGGTGGGTGAACAAATTACTTCCGAGAAATTGATAGAAAAGCGCATAATTATGATGACATCTAAGGCAATGATCATGAACATAGGCATCACGTCCGTGTCAAGTAGACCAAAATGATTCTGCATCTACTACTATTACTCCACACATCGACCGCTATCCAGCATGCATCTAGAGTATTAAGTTTATAAGAACGGAGTAACACATTAAGCAAGATGACATGCTGTAGAGGGATAAACTCAAGAATATGATATAACCCCATCTTTTTATCCTCGATGCCAAAAATACAATATGTGCCTTGCTTCCCCTACTGTCACTGGGAAAGGACACCACACGATTAAACCCAAAGCTAAGCACTTCTCCCATTGCAAGAAAGATCAATCTTAGTAGGCCAAACTAAACCAATTATTCGAAGAAACTTGCAAAGATATCAAATCATGCATATAAGAATTCAAAGAAGAACCAAATAATATTCATAGATAATCTTGTTCGTAAATCCACAATTCATCAGATCTCGGCAAACACACCGCAAAAGAATATTACATCGAATAGATCTCCAAGAACATCGAGGAGAACTTTGTATTGAGAATCAAAGAGAGAGAAGAAGCCATCTAGCTAATAACTATGGACCCGAAGGTCTATGGTAAACTACTCACGCTTCATCGGAGAGGCAATGGTGTTGATGTAGAAGCCCTCCATGATCGATTCCCCCTCCGGCAGATCGCCGGAAAAGGCCCCAAGATGGGATCTCACGGGTACAGAAGGTTGCGGCGGTGGAAAAGTGGTTTCGTGGCTCCCTCTGATGTTTTTAGGGTATAAGAGTATCTATAGGTGAAAGAACTAGGTCAGTGGAGCTATGAGGGACCCACGAGGGTGGGGGCGCGCCTACCCCCTAGGCGCGCCCTCCTGCCTCGTGGACGCCTCGTTGCGTCTCTGACTTCAACTCCAAGTCTTCTGGTTTACTTTTGGTCCAAGAAAGATCATCGCGAAGGTTTCATTCCGTTTGGACTCAGTTTGGTATTTCTTTTCTGCAAAACTCTAAAATAGGCAAAAAAAAACAGAAACTAGCACTAGGCCCTCGGTTAATATGTTAGTCCCAAAAATAATATAAAAGAGCATATTAAAGCCCATTAAACATCCAAAATAGATAATATAATAGCATGGAACAATAAAAAATTATAGATATGTTGGAGACGTATCAAGCATCCCCAAGCTTAATTCCTGCTCGTCCTCGAGTAGGTAAATGATAAAAACATGTTTTTTTGATGTGGAATGCTACCTAACATATTTATCAATGTAATTTTATTTATTGTGGCATGAATGTTCAGATCCGAAAGATTCAAGACAAATGTTTAATATTGACATAAAAATAATAATACTTCAAGCATACTAACAAAGCAATCATGTCTTCTCAAAATAACATAGCCAAAGAAAGCTATCCCTACAAAATCATATAGTCTGGCTATGCTCTATCTTCATCACACAAAATATTTAAATCATGCACAACCCCGATTTCAGTCAAGCAGTTGTTTCATAATTTAATATTTTCAAACTTTTTCAATCTTCACGCAATACATGAGCGTGAGCCATGGACATAGCACTATAGGTGGAATAGAATGGTGGTTGTGGAGAAGACAAAAAGGAGAATATAGTCTCACATCAACTAGGCGTATGAACGGGCTATGGAGATGCCCATCAATAGATATCAATGTGAGTGAGTAGGGATTTCCATGCAACGGATGCACCAGAGCTATAAGTGTATGAAAGCTCAAAAAGAAACTAAGTGGGTGTGCATCCAACTTTCTTGCTCACGAAGACCTAGGGCATTTTGAGGAAGCCCATCATTGGAATATACAATCCTAGTTCTATAATGAAAAATTCCCACTAGTATATGAAAGTGACAACATAGGCGACTCTCTATCATGAAGATCATGGTGCTACTTTGAAGCACAAGTGTGGAAAAAGGATAGTAGCATTACCCCTTCTCTCTTTTTCTCTCATCATCATTTTTTTTATTTGGCCTCTTTTTTTTCTCCTTTTTTTATTTAGTCTGGAGTCTCATCCCGACTTGTGGGGGAATCATAGTCTCCATCATCCTTTCTTCACATGGGACAATGCTCTAATAATGAAAATCATCAGACTTTTATTTACTTACAACTCAAGAATTATAACTCGATACTTAGAACAAAATATGACTCTATGTGAATGCCTCCGGCGGTGTACCGGGATGTGCAATGAGTCAAGAGAGACATGTATGAAAAATTATGAACGGTGGCTTTGCCACAAATACGATGTCAACTACATGATCATACAAGGCAATATGACAATGATGGAGCGTGTCATAATAAACGGGACGGTGGAAAGTTGCATGGAAATATATCTCGGAATGGCTATGGAAATGCCATAATAGGTAGGTATGGTGGCTGTTTTGAGTAAGGTATATGGTACCGGCGAAATTTGCGCGGTACTAGAGAGAGGCTAGCAATGATGGAAGGGTGAGAGTGCGTATAATCCATGGACTCAACATTAGTCATGAAGAACTCACATACTTATTGCAAAAATCTATTAGTTATCAAAACAAAGTACTACACGCATGCTCCTAAGGGAAGGGTTGGTAGGAGTTAACCATCGTGCGATCCCGACCTCCACACATAAGGAAGACAATCAATAAATAAATCATGCTCCAACTTCATCACATAACGGTTCACCATACGTGCATGCTACAGGAATCACAAACTTTAACACAAGTATCTCTCAAATTCACAATTACTCCACTAGCATGTCTCTAATATCACCATCTTCATACCTCAAAACAATCATAAAGTATCAAACTTCTCATAGTATTCAATGCACTTTATATGAAAATTAGGACTAATTTTATACCCATCTTGGATGCCCATTATATTAGGACTAATTTTATAACCAAAGCAAATTACCATGCTGTTCTAGAAGACTCTCAAAATAATATAAGTGAAGCATGAGAGATCAACAATTTCTATAAAATAAAACCACTGTCGTGCTCTAAAAAGATAATAGTGAAGCACTAGAGCAATATTGCCTAGCTCAAAAGATATAAGTGAAGCACATAGAGTATTCTAATAAATTCCGATTCATGCGTGTCTCTCCCAAAAGGTGTGTACAGCAAGTATGATTGTAGTAAACTAAAAAGCAAAGACTCAAATCATACAAGATGCTCCAAGCAAAACACATATCATGTGGTGAATAAAAATATAGCCTCAAGTAAAGTTACCGATAGACGAATACGAAAGAGGGGATGCCTTCCGGGGCATCCCCAAGCTTAGGCTTTTGGTTGTCCTTGAATTTTACCTTGGGGTGCCTTGGGCATCCCCAAGCTTAGGCTCTTGCCACTCCTTATTCCAAAATCCATAAAATCTTTACCCAAAACTTGAAAACTTCACAACACAAAACTTCAACAGAAAATCTCGTGAGCTCCGTTAGTATAAGAAAATAAATCACCATTTTAAGGTACTGTAATGAACTCATTCTTTATTTATATTGGTGTTAAAACTACTGTATTCCAACTAATCTATGGTTCATACCCCCCGATACTACTCATAGTTTCATCAAAATAAGCAAACAACACACGAAAAACAGAATCTGTCAAAAACAGAATAGTCTGTAGAAATCTGTAACTTTTGAATACTTATGTGACTGCAAAAATTCTGAAATAAATTTTTAGATGTGAGGAATTTTTCTATTAATCATATGGAAAAAGAATAAACATAAAATCACTCTTTTGTAAAAAATGACAGCTATTCTTGTGAGCGCAAAAGTTTCTGTTTTTTACAGCAAGATCGCAAAGACTTCACCCAAGTCTTCCCAAAGATTCTACTTGGCACAAACACTAATTAAAACATAAAACCACATATAAACATAAGCATTTATTACTAAACAGGATCAAAAATCAAAGAACAAAAATAAAATTGGGTTGCCTCCCAACAAGCGCTATCGTTTAACGCCCCTAGCTAGGCGTAAAAACAAGAATATATCTAAGTATTGCATCTTTGGTATGCAATCCATAAGTGGCTCTCATAATAGATTCATAAGGCAATTTAATTTTCTTCCTAGGAAAGTGTTCCATGCCTTCCCTTAACGGAAATTGAAATCTAATATTTCCTTCTTTCATACCAATAATTGCACCAATCGTTCTAAGGAAAGGTCTACCAAGAATAATGGGACATGTAGGATTGCAATCTATATCAAGAACAATGAAATCTAAGGGCACATAATTCCTATTTGCAGCAATAAGAACATCATTAATCCTTTCCATAAGTTTCTTAATGGTGGAATCCGCAAGCTGCAAATTTAAAGAACAATCATCAAATTCACGGAAACCTAGCACATCACATAAAGTTTTTGGAATCGTGGAAACACTAGCACCCAAATCACACAAAAGCATAACATTCATAATCTTTAATCTTAATTTTAATATTAGGTTCCCACTCATCATAAGTTTTCTAGGGATAGAAACTTCTAGTTCAAGCTTTTCTTCATAAGATTGCATCAAAGCATCAACGATATGTTTAGTAAAAGCTTTATTTTGATTATAAACATGAGGAGAATTTAACACGGATTGCAACAAGGAAATATACAATCTATTAAAGAAAAATTATCATAATTAAATCCCTTAAAATCCAAAATAGTGGGTTCATTGCTATTTAAAGTTTGACCTTTTCGATACCACTTTTATCAATTTTTGCATCTAGATCTAAAAACTCCGAATCATTGGGACACCTTTTAACTAAAGTTGACTCATCTCCAGTCCCATCTTTATCAACATTCATATTGGAAAACAAAGATTTAATAGGAGTCACATCAATCACTTTTAGATCTTCATCATTATTACCATGAAAACTAGAAGAACACGCTTTCACAAACCAATCTTATTTAGCACGCATCCTAGCGGTTCTTTCTTTGCACTCATCAATGGAAATTCTCATGGCTTTGAGAGACTCATTGATATCATGCTTAGGTGGAATAGATCTAAGTTTCAAAGAATCAACATCAAGAGAAATTCTATCCATGTTCCTAGCCAATTCATCAATCTTAAGCGATTTTTCTTCAATCAAAGCATTAAAATTCTTTTGCGAAATCATAAATTCTTTAACACTATTCTCAAAATCAGAGGGCATCTTATTAAAATTTCCATAAGAGTTGTTGTGGGAACTACCATAATTATTAGAGGAATTACTAGGAAACGGCCTAGGATTAAAATTGCCTCTATACGCGTTGTTACCAAAAAAATTCCTACCAACAAAAAATTCACATCCATAGATTCATTATTATTATCAATCAAAGTGGACACAGGCATATCATTAGGATCAGAAGAAACACTTTTATTAGCAAACAATTTCATAAGTTCATCCATCTTTCCACTCAAAACATTAATTTCTTCAATCGCATGAACTTTTTTACTAGTGGATCTTTCGGTGCGCCATTGAGAATAATTAACCATAATATTATCTAGGAGTTTAGTGGATTCTCCTAAAGTGATTTCCATAAAAGTGTCTCCCGCGGCCGAATCTAAAAGATTTCTAGAAGCAAAATTCAATCCGGCATAATTTTTTTGTATAATCATCCACAAATTCAAACCATGTGTAGGGTAATTAAGTATCATTAATTTTATCCTCTCCCAAGCTTGTGCAACATGCTCATGATCAAGTTGCTTAAAATTCATAATATCATTCCTAAGGGAGATGTTCTTAGTGGGAGGAAAATATTTAGAGATAAAAGCATCTTTGCACTTATTCCATGAGTCAATACTATTTTTAGGCAAAGAAGAGAATCAAGTTTTAGCACGATCTCTAAGCGAAAACAGAAATAGCTTCAATTTAACAATATCATTATCCACATCTTTCTTCTTTTGCATATCACACAAATTAACGAAGTTGTTTAGATGGGTTGCAGCATCTTCACTAGGAAGGCCAGAAAATTGATCTTTCATAACAAGGTTCAAGAAAGCGGTATTAATTTTATAAGATTCAACATCGGTAGTACGAGCAATTGGAGTGCTAATAAAATCATTGTTGTTGGTATTGGAAAAGTCACACAATTTAGTATTATCTTGAGCCATCGTGACAGCAATCAATCCAACACACAAGCACACAAGAAGCAAGCGAAAAGAGACGAACGGAAGAGGGGCGAAGAAAAGGCAAAGGTTTTCAAAAATCGTTTTAGAAGTAGGGAGAGGAAAACAAGAGGCGAATGCCAAATAATGTAATGCAAGGGAGAAGAGTTTATGATGGGTACTTGGTATAGCTTGACTTGGCGTAGATCTCCCCGGCAATGACGCCAGAAATTCTTCTTGCTACCTCTTGAGCTTTGCGTTGGTTTTCCCTTGAAGAGGAAAGGGTGATGCAGCAAAGTAGTGTAAGTATTTCTCTCAGTTTTGAGAACCAAGGTATCAATCAGTAGGAGACGACGCGCAAGTCACCGAATACCTGCACAAACAATTAAGAACTTGCAACCAACGCGATAAAGAGGTTGTCAATCCCTTCACAGTCACTCGCAAAAGTGAGATCTTATAAAGATAATAAAGTAAATATTTTTGGTATTTTTTATATATATATTGGAAAGTAAAGATTGCAAAATAGTAAACGAGATTCAACAATATGGAAAAGAGATGCAATATAATGGAAAAGAGACCCGGCGGCCATAGGTTTCACTAGTGGCTTCTCTCGAGATATCATGTATTACGGTGGGTGAACAAATTACTGCCGAGCAATTGATAGAAAAGCGCATAATTATGATGACATCTAAGGCGATGACCATGAACATAGGCATCACGGCCGTGTCAAGTAGACCAAAACGATTCTGCATCTACTACTATTACTCCACACATCGACCGCTATCCAGCATGCATCTAGAGCATTAAGTTCATAAGAACGGAGTAACACATTAAGCAAGATGACATTATATAGAGGGATAAACTCAAGCAATATGATATAAACCCCATCTTTTTATCCTCGATGACAACAATACAATACGTGCCTTGCTGCCCCTACTGTCAACGGGAAAGGACACCGCTAGATTGAACCCAAAGCTAAGCACTTCTCCCATTGCAAGAAAGATCAATTTAGTAGGCCAAACTAAACCGATAATTCGAAGAGGCTTGCTAAGATATCAAATCATGCATATAAGAATTCAGAGAAGAACCAAATAATATTCATAGATAATCTTGTTCATAAATCCACAATTTATCAGATCTTGGCAAACACATCGCAAAAGAATATTACATCGAATAGATCTCCAAGAACATCGAGGAGAACTTTGTATTGAGAATCAAAGAAAGAGAAGAAGTCATCTAGCTAATAACTATGGACCCGAAGGTCTGTGGTAAACTACTCACGCTTCATCGGAGAGGCAATGGTGTTGATGTAGAAGCCCTCCGTGATCGATTCCCCCTCCGGCAGATCGCCGAAAAAGGCCCCAAGATGGGATCTCATGGTATAGAAGGTTGCGGCGGTGGAAAAGTGGTTTCGTGGCTCCCTCTGATGTTTTTAGGGTATAAGGGTATATATAGGCGAAAGAACTAGGTCCGTGGAGCTACGAGTGGCCCACGAGGGTGGGGGCGCGCCTACCCCCTAGGCGCACCCTCCTGCCTCGTGGACGCCTCGTTGCGTCTCTGACTTCAACTACAAGTCTTCTGGTTTGCTTTCGGTCCAACAAAGATCATCGCGAAGGTTTCATTCCGTTTGGACTCCATTTGGTATTCTTTTTCTGCAAAATTCTAAAATAGGCAAAAAAACAGAAACTGGCACTGGGCCCTCGGTTAATAAGTTAGTCCCAAAAAAATATAAAAGAGCATATTAAAGCCCATTAAACATCCAAAACAGATAATATAACAGCATGGAACAATAAAAAATTATAGATACGTTGGAGACGTATCAAGGAGGAAGGGCTCGAGACGATGACCAGGAGGGGGACAGTGCTCGGGGAGAGGGAGTGTGGTTCTGTACGTCACTGGCGCGCGACTTAAATAGCCGCGGCCAGGTCAGGCGAAGGGGCGTCCAACCCGCTTCAATGCACCATAGCGGCTGGATTTAGTTTCTCGGGACGCGGCGGTTGCATTGAAGCGGCGACGCTCGAGAGGTTACGTCCGTCAGCGTCGCCCTCCCGTCCAGTCAAATCACGGGCATTAATGTCGGTCGCTACATGCCCTGGCCCGGCATGAATGCGGCGCGATAAATGACACGGGTGTTCGATGGAAAGCACCGGAGAGGCGGGTGGGGGTTTGTGATGGCCAGGGCAGTCAGACACGGATGTGACAACGAACCGGACATCGGCAAAGCCCCCCACTTTATCTTCAGTTTACTGCGGGCCGGTAAGCGGATCAATACAGATGCGCGCTGAGGATCGGCGTTGGAGTCAGCGTATGCTCTTTAAAAAAAAGCGTACGCAGACATGTAAAATAATCTACCGTATGCTACACACAGTGACTAGTATATACAGTCAGATGAGATGTCAATCAACTAGATTTTCTGTGATTCTGCAGCTAGCACAGCAATCTTCACTCGGTCAACTGTTGCGCTTCACCCATCCATGTATCAACTGATTAATTATTACTCCTCTCAGATGGCTCCTGTCCTCACTAATCATGCTCTTCTCTACACAAATCTGGCTCAGCTCTCCGAGCCTGATCATTGTGTTCTCTTTACCCAATGGAATCATGCCAGCCAGACCGCCAGCTGACCGTGTGAGGGGAGATAATGCATCGATAATCTATCTGCACCGGCCGCACGCCTATCTAATTAGACGTTAACTAGATAAGATTGTAATTTTTTTTATAAAGTGACGATTCTGGGAAAAGCTGAGGAAAGGGACGATTCTGAGGCCATGTTCGGCAGCTCTCCAGCTCCGTATAATACGGGGAGCGGACGGAGCGCCAGTTTTCCAACTCCAGGAAAATGCACTGCGGGCCGCTCCGCTCCGGCCGCTCCAGGAGCAGAGCCGCGGAGCGGAGGGCTGCCGAACACGGCCTGAGAACTGGCCAGAGCAGCCCTCGCCACCACAAACCCCCACCCGTGTCAGAGATCAAGATAACCATGCATGCAGGGCTATTATACTCGCCTCGTGATGGACGTGGAAGCTGGCAGCACGTAAAGTCCTTGTTCATGGGCAACTAGCTAGCAGCCTAGCAGATCCGTGCCATCCGGACAGATAGCTTAAAACTGATAGCACCAGATTTGGGCGCTTGCTGGTTGCTTGATCGTGTGAGTTTGGAGTTTTCCGTCGTGTGTTATTGGCTGACGTGTTTTAGGGCATGCATCCTTATCAGGCCACGCCCTGGGATATGCATCGGTGACTCAGAGGCAAAATCGCAAAGTGCCACAAGAGATCAGAAGTGGTAGAGCAGAGCACGTAACGATCGAGCCGCTGGCCAGCTTAGCCATCCCTCGGTTGGTAGAGCCGAGCGTGGCGTTCGTGGACTAGCCGCAAAGCTCGGGGTTGCTAAAACGCATGGCACGAAGAGCTCTGTTGCTGTAAAACCATCTTCAACCGGACCCTCCAGGAGTCCAGGTTGTCCGGGCAGATACAAGGCCATCTCATATTTTTGTATAAGCAAAATGTCATTGGATGCACATTTTAGAAAATGTGAAATGGCCGACCATGCATGCATAGAGATATACTCCGTTACATCCGTTATCTTTGATTTATTTAAATACAAATATAACTTGGGACGGAGGGAGCACAAACTAAAATTATAGAGCACAAGCACTTCATTCGTCTCAAAAAGCTTGACTTTGATTTATCTAGATACGGATGTGACTAGACATGTTTCAGTGTTAGATACATATGTATCTAGATAAAACTTTTTGGGACGAAGGTAATATTACAAATTCATTCCAAAAATGAGTAGTAATACGATTTTTTTAGGGAAGTATAGTATTTTACGAATTAAAGTGCCAATTTCCTGCTACGAAAAATGCAAAGCTGCAGCGTCCGTTGCACACGCAGACACACACGGGATGACGGGACGGTCCGTTTGGCGTGAGCCGGTGGCGTGCGTGCGCGCCTACGTACGCGCTCAGGCCAAGACGGACGGCTCACGGCTGCGACCGCGAGGCCGCGGACGGAGACGCGCCGAGCCACCGCCACGGACCGCTCGCTGCGTCGCCATCCATCCACCGTGCCAGGGTCCAAGCTTTCTCCAACCCCAGTTCGTGGACGGATTGATCCCGCCCGCCACGTAGGCAGCCGCATTAGGGCATCTTCAATAGGTTGTATGTTAGTCCTGTTTGTAAAATGTTCATGTCATCAACCAACTAGTTATCATACAACCACTCCAATGGGTTGTATGTAAACTATCCAATCGATGGTGAGAAAATAAATGTGATTTCTTTCTATTTCATCTTGAAGCTTGTGCAAAGGTTGTTGGTTAATCTACATACAACTTTACTCTCTCTCCACATTCAATGCATGCCACATCATCATTATGTCCTAGATGGCAAATTTATCAACACCTATCTTACAACTGTTGGAGATGCCCTTATCGTCCAGATACGACGACGCCTTGCCCACGCCCCGGGCCCAGGTTCACTCGCCACGCCTCCCTTTTCCCCTATAGCCACCCGCACGCATCGCGAGGCGCGTCTCGCGGCATCCCCTCCGCGCACGTGGCGGCCTAAGTTAGCCTCCCCTCTATAATTACCCCCGTCTCCCGGGCGGGCAGTCCCACCACCACCGTATCTCTTCTCTCCTCTGTTCCTCTCGCACAACAGAAGAAAAACCAACTACCTCCTCCTACGCTCCGGTGAGTCAGCACTGAGCTCGGCTCTCTCCTCCGTCAGCTGCTCTCCGGCGGCCGCGTTTTCCTACCGGCAGAGGGTTAATTATTTCGGGCGTCCTGAGATCGCAGATGGCCGCAGCGGTGGTCGACGCAGCGGTGCCGGTGGCGGCGAAGGCGAACGGCGCCGGGGCGAGGTGCTGCGCGGCGAAGGGGCCCGGGTACGCCACGCCCAGGGAGGCCATGGAGAAGGGCCCGCGGGAGGGGCTCCTCTACGTCACCTGCGTCTACAATGGTACTAATCCTTCCTTCCGCCCGACCCTCCTCTTCCAAGTTCCAAGTTCCAACCCCGGAAAAAAGGCTACTCATACGCACGGCCAACGCACGCGCACACCGCTGACACCCGCAGTGCGGTTTGCGCCTAGATCTCGGCGAGCAATTAGGATTCAGTTACAATTTTTTATAATTAAGTATCGAGACGTAGAGTAGTACAACAACAGCAGCAGCAACAGGAGCTTGCACGGGCTTAACTTAACCAGGACTGGACTGAGAATCTGAGATGGACATGCCACTTAATTTAATCCTGGAAGTCTCTTTCTAATATACTCAGATTCCATATTACTCAATTTAATCCTGGAAGTCTCTTTCTTAATATACTCAGATTCCATATTACTCCTAATTGAGAAAGCGAGACTTCCAGGATTAAATCCTAATATTTGAATCAAATGAGTAAACATATTAAATTCCTAACATGGGTGTCAAAAATGACTAAACGAGGACAGCAAGAATATTGGCATATGCTTTGCTATTCTAACTTCCTAATAATAAGCCTTGGTCCACGCTAAGAAAAAAAGAGCCTTGGCTCAGATCTCCAATTACTCCGCAATATGGCATCTTTTTTCGTCAGAGATGTGCAATTTTTCGTGCTTTGGTGTAGATACTGGGCTGGAGTATTTTTAGCCCGTCGAACTTAATGTAATGGGTAGCCATATAGACAGTCTTAATTCTGATATGTACTGTACATATGCACGCAGCATGCATGTGCCCTCCATGGCAGAGACTGCCATTTGCTGTTACACAAGAGTCCAAGTAGGCTGTGTCGTGGATCATTCAGAACCGTCTAGTTCAGTCCCTGTCTGTCTCTGAGCTTCACATGGCCTCTCTTCATGGCAGTTTCTGAAGGCAGAACAAACCATGTGAACATGAGAAGAGATGTACCGGTGTGCCTTTGTACAGGTTGATTGCCTGATTGTGTGAAGTTTTGCTGATTGCCTGATTGTACTGAATTTTGCAGGTACTGGAATCGACAAGCCGGATTACCTGGCCACGGTGGACGTCGACCCAAATTCAGCGACCTACTCCCAGGTGATCCACAGGCTCCAGGCGACCCACATCGGCGACGAGCTGCATCACTCTGGCTGGAACGCCTGCAGCTCCTGCCACGGCGATCCATCCACGAGCCGGCGCTTCTTGATTCTTCCTTCGTTGCTGTGAGTATTTATGGAGCGACGGCGATCAAATGGATGAACGGTTGAATTTTAGCTGAGTCTGTAATGCTGCTTTGGTGGCTGTTCACAGGTCTGGCCGTTTGTATGTGGTCGACACTGCGAAGAATCCGAGGGCGCCTGCTCTGCACAAGGTTGTCCAGGCTGAGGACATTGCTGAGAAGACCGGGCTTGGGTTCCCTCACACATCCCATTGCCTTGCAACCGGTGACATAATGATTTCTTGTCTGGGAGACAAGGAGGGAAATGCTGCTGGCAATGGCTTTCTCTTGCTGGATTCAGAATTTAACGTCAAAGGACGGTAAGATTTTTGCCCACAATTTGGGTACCAATGACTTGGAAACATAACATATTTCAAAATGCATACTGTAGCATATTATCACTTCATCATGAAACCATCTCAGCATATCAGAATCATCCAACCACCCCATGCTTATTTACATCTTACAAAATCTTCAGTAATATTTCAGCTTTGAAAAACTTTAGTATTCCTATTATTGATGCCTTATTTTTCCGAAATAGACAGCTTTTAGTGGCTCCAACTGTACTGATTTAACTATTTGCTACTTGTAGTTGGGAAAAGCCAGGTCACAGCCCCTTGTTTGGCTATGATTTCTGGTACCAGCCTCGTCACAAGACGATGATCAGCTCTTCATGGGGAGCCCCGGCAGCTTTCAGGACAGGTTTTGATCTCCAGCATGTCCAGGATGGTCTCTATGGAAGGCACCTGCATGTGTATGACTGGCCTGGTGGTGAGCTCAAGCAGACACTGGATCTAGGGAGCACAGGTCTTCTTCCGCTGGAGGTGTGTATCAACTATCAACTTATCAAGTAGGAGTCTAATAATGCACCCATGTATCATATAACCATAGTCCTCTTCTTATCTTCTCTGCAGGTGAGGTTTTTACATGATCCATCAAAGGACACTGGCTATGTTGGCTGTGCTTTAACAAGCAACATGGTGAGATTCTTCAAAACTGCAGATGGATCATGGAGCCATGAGGTTTGTCCGCAACTACGTTCTAATAATGCCTACTTCTTTTCTACATAGTGTGAAGTTCATTTTCCATCTTATTGACACTTCTATATGCCTGTATTTGTAGGTAGCTATATCCATAAAACCGTTGAAGGTGCGCAACTGGATACTGCCAGAAATGCCAGGATTGATAACTGACTTTGTCATCTCTCTCGATGACCGTTATCTCTACTTGGTCAATTGGCTTCATGGGGATATCAGGCAGTACAACATTGAGGACCCTGCAAAGCCTGTGTTGGCTGGACAAGTGTTTGTAGGTGGGCTTCTTCAAAAGGGCAGTGATGTTGTCTATGTGACCGACGATGACAAAGAAGAGCAGTATGCTGTGCCTGAAGTCAAGGTAAACTCTACAGTACTCTTAAATCTTAATTGCTTCGTACTCCTACATAAGTTACATTCTTCAGGATATCTTGTGTATCTTTTATACAAAAATAACCAGATTTTACAAGTCAATACTGGTTACATATAGTTCAACTGATGAGTGATTCAAGTACCTACTGGAACACATCCGGCTTGCAATGCTGCTATATTTGTCTCAACTAAACCGAATGATCCAATGAAACTGCAATATTTGGAACATAGTTATTTCTAGTCACTCAACATTACTCTGACATAACATCTGTCTTGTATTCAGGGGCATCGGCTTAGAGGTGGGCCGCAGATGATTCAGCTGAGCTTGGATGGCAAGAGGGTGTATGTGACCAACTCTCTCTTCAGCCGGTGGGACGAGCAGTTCTACGGCCCTGACCTTCTCAAGAAGGGATCTCACATGTTGCAGATCGACGTCGACACTGAGGAAGGAGGGCTGGCTGTCAACCCCAACTTCTTTGTTGATTTCGGGACCGAGCCTGAAGGTCCCTCCTTGGCCCATGAGATGAGATATCCTGGTGGAGACTGCACCTCTGACATATGGATCTAGGAGGAAGGGTGTAGGACACAGGCAGCTGGAGATCCATGGTGTTGAGCTCACTGTAATTAAAATGGTCTCTTCCCCGCCTGCGGTGTTGTATGTGATGTGGTATCAATTGGAATAAGTTCCTGATAGAACCTCTGACATTGGCTTCATGGGAGCTTTGGGCCCTAATAAGAGTTGCCTCTGATTCTGAAATTTCTGATGCTGTTGAAGGCCTTGTTATATCTTCTGCTTGAAATTTTCTAATCGAGAATGATTGAGCTGGAAGCAAAGTAACGCATGCAATTGCCCTATATTAATCAGAGATATAATGCTATTTCACCAAAATCAAATAGTCTTTCTTGCAACCAACAGCATGCATGATCTTGTAACCAAAATTACATATGTCAGTTGATTGCTCTGACTGAATTTGAGTTTTCACCAACTAAAGCAGCCCATTTTCGCTGCTGCAGACCTTGTAAATATATTTGCAGGTGTTTTTGCCTCAGCTTCTTCTGTGGCCTAACCCCTCAGGACCCCTTGAACGGCGATGCGGCTTCGCTGATGATTCACGACGAGAGTGTGAATGACCAGAAAGTCACAAGGTTTGATTTGCACCAGCACCTCTGTATTCCATTTTATCTGATCAAATGTATTGTTTTTGTCTTTCTCAACGACGAACTCATAATCTCTGTTCAGAATGTTGTGGGAGGTACGCCAAGCCTGAAGATATAGGCATATCTCCGGAGGCGGAGGAGAGTGATATGAGATTATTATTGGCCACGCATGGTTAGCTCACTCAGTAACTCAGTGTACAAGATCATCATGTATCTCTATCTGTTTGTACATGCTGAAGAAAGTCATCAGCCATCGGTCTGTCTCGCCTGAAATCAGTTTCAGTCCCAGCTCTCGTATGAAATTGTGAATAACTTGCCATTTGGTTATGTTGCCCTTCAATTTGTAGGAGATATCTGCCTGTGATTTCCAGTTCATGTTACTAGTAGTATATGTTTTCCTAGCCTCAACTGTAAGTTAACATCGCCATTGGGAAGAGTGCAAAGATTGCATCTTATTCTCGCGTTGCTAAGATGTAGTAGTAGCATATGATTCAACCCCGAACATGAATTCCGACCATAAGCACAGCAAATGCATTCGGGTGAGAATAGATTCATTAGATCCTGAAGTGTTCGAGTGCGGAGACGCCGTCGAGACCCTTGGCCCTGTAGTGCCTGCCCATCTCGTCCACCGTCGTGTTCCTGTACCGCGCGGCGGCGCCGTCGGCGACGATCGGCGCCAGCACCCTCGTCGACCCGTCCGCCCGGAAGAAGCAGGCCACCGACACCCTCGGCCCCGCGCTCTTTGCCACCACGCGGTGCTCCACGCTCTTGAACCTGTCGTTGGACAGGAGCTGCAGGTAGTCGCCCACGTTCACCACCAGCGCCCCCGCCACTGCCGGCACATCCACCCACGCCGGGTTCTGCTTGCCGTCGTCGTCGACGAGCACCTGGAGGCCGCCGACGGCGTCCTGGAGGAGCACGGTGAGGAAGCTGGGATCGGAGTGCTTGGTGGTGCCCAGCGTGAGGTGCGGCTCCGGGCACGCCGGGTAGTAGTGGCAGGCGAGGCTCAGCCCCTCTAGGCACGCGGCGTCCTTCTCCAGGTGCCCTCGCGGGAGGCCCAGCGCCTCCGACAGAAGCCCGAGCAGCGTGCTCCCCAGCCGCTGCACCAGCCCGGCAAACTCTGGTGCGATGGCCCTGCACGCCGGTGGGATTTCCTCGGGTGCCGGCGGCTCCGGTGCCATATCCATGAACAGGGTGTCGCGCCAGTTGGCCGCCGGCGAGTGGAACAGGTCGAAGTTGCTCTGGTACCTCACGCGCTGGCCGTAGTCACGGGTGTAGTACGGCGCCTTGGCCTCCACCGGCTCCTCGATGAAGTTCCGCAGCGCCGCGAGCATCGCCGACATGGCCGCCTCCGGCACGCCGTGGTTCACCACCTGGAAGAAGCCCACCGTCTCCGCGGCCGCCTTCACGGCGCCAACCACCGAGGCTCGCTCCGACGGTGTCGCGAGGCCGGCAAGGTCGATGACCGGGACGGCGAACTGGTGGTCATGGTGATGCGGCGCGTCGTTGAGGGATTCGGGCGCGTGGTGGAAGATGGCGGGGACGACCGTGGCTCCCGCGTCGACGAGGCCCTTGACGCCGGCCTTGGTGTCGTCGAACGCCTTGAGCGCGCCGAGTCGGTGGTCGGAGGCCATGGATGGTTGGAGCTAGCTTCTGCAGTGTGTCGATCCTTTGAATTCAGTTTGTGTATGTGTGTGTGGGGGAAGTGAGCGATGTAGTCGTGGCTCTTTACTGATCGTACATACCATGATTGCTGACAGGCAGTGTATACGTCAACGTCTATCCCGATTTGCTGAAAAACCAAACAAAACTCTTGTGGATTGTGGAACACACGTCTCAAAGCGTCAATGTCTTCGGTTGTGTTTGATTTTAGCCTAAGCTTGCCTTGCCAAATACATTTGGCTTGCTAATATTTTGGTCAAGATTTTACTCCCTCCAATCCTAAATATAAGTCTTTTTAGACATTTCAAATGGACTACAACATACGGATGTATGTAGACATATTCTAGAGTGTAGATTCACTCATTTTGCTCCGTATGTAGTGACTTACTGGAATCTCTAAAAAGACATATATTTGGGAACGAAGGGAGTACTAGTCAAATGATTTAGCAAGCACCGGCAAGGAAAATGAACTAGGTGGGCAAAGAAGCATTGGCATGCCAAAAACCCCCCATCAAACTCCCCTAAAAAACCATGATCAAACTAAGAACAAGTTTATGGTCATGACTAAAATTGGTAAGGTGTCTTTTGGCCACAATCCAACACACAACCTTCTTCTCATGTATCGTCGGCGTTTTCTTCTTTTCGACGTGCCCACGGTTTGTGGGGAGCACCTTGTTTTTGAATGCCCATTGTGCAAAACTGAACATGCAGAAGAGAATAGCTAGGAGCAATGTGAGGAGGTGTTAGTGGTGATGCCAGGATCTAAACCTTGTGATGTCAAGTTTTAGAAAACTCAGTACGAACATAAAAAGTCATACTTTATTACTAACATATTTTTGTAGCAACTATTTGGGATCATGCATATTTTGATATGTAGGCATCGTCGGCGCTAATAGGCTGGAATACATCGGTTTCAATATATGTAACAAGATAACAATACATGAAATCATCCACTATTCTATTGTGCAAACTAGACTATTTCACTGCAGAAAATGCTCTCTCAATTGCTGGCGTGGCGACCGGCAAAGTCAATGCTAGCTTCAAAATAAATACTAAAGTAAAACTAGTATATTTCTTTGTCTCAACTAGTTTTCTACAAAGATCACTAACCTCTTTAAAATTGGAGTGTCTTGAATCATCACAAACATTTCAAGCAAGTTGTCAAGTTGGATGCTAACCTCCACCGCTAACCTCCAAGTTGCTAGCGCATGGCGGGGTAATCCTTTTGCGTTGCAATCTTTTTTTGTAATTTATCATTGAATTGACTTATTTTTGTTTCCATGCCACAAATTGAGGCATAAGCTCTTATATACCGCAGTTTATTGCTACCAACATTCACAACCTATCATCACATATAATGAATAAATGCTAGTAAGAAACTACGGGAAAGTATCAGGTGATACCAACTCTTACATGCTCCCATGCTACCAATAAAAAAAACAAATTTGAACGTTTCAAAAAAATCCATAAAAATTGGAATGTTGAGATTACATGTGTCCAAACCCCTAAGAAATTCAGATCAAACTTAAAATACACATTGAGAAGCAAAAAAAAAAAACAAATCCATGATGAATAGTGTCAAAAGAAGACAAAAGCAAAATGGCACTTTCACACCTGAATTTCTCTTCTTTTTTTTCTCCATCTGTATTTTGAATTTTGATTTGAAGGTAGACACATGTCTAGTGAACACTCGTATTTTTTTTAGAATTTTGTGAAACATCTATATTTGATTTAAAAAAACTGGTATCATGGGAGCATGTAATGGTTGGTATCACTAGATACTTTTCCATGAAACTGTGATGACATACTATTAAGCTTCCGGCATTTGACAATAAGAACACGTTATAAGTCTACAAAGGTCTTTGAGGGATTCCATCTTAAATGTTCCTAACACGATCCCGTATGACTACTCGACGAGCATAAGGGCGTGTTTGAAAACTGTCTAGAGCCACACACACACTCCTAGACTCCAGCTCCTCCAGCCGAAATCTAGCTCCTCGAACGAACGAAGGAGCGGTTGTGCCTCACCGCAAGCGTCGCTACTACTGGTCCGACCCAAGTAGCTTCATGTCGGTTAGTTTATTTTTCTTCTCTGTTTTTCTTTTTTCTTTTTGCAAAGAATCATAGGGTATTTTATTCCAGAGTGATAGAGTTACAATCTTCAGCAACTAGCTTGCTAATGCATGGGGATGGATGACCCAACCAACAGGCTGTGCTATCCCCACATCTACCAAAATTAGCTAAACAATATGCAACCCTATTCCGTTCTCGAAGAATTTTAACAGGAATAACTACCCTATCATTCAAAAACCTTTTGATCTATGACACCAAGTGCCCATAAGCCGACCTGTCCAATGAACCATCCCCAAGCATCTTGAGAGCCACCGCACAATCAGACTGAATTACGATAGTGGCTTGAGAATGCTCTACCACCAGCTTCAGCCCTTCCACCATGGCTTGCAGTTCTGCCTCGAGAGCTTCATTGCAGTGGAATAATTTGCGGTAGGATGCAAAGACAACAGCCCCAGTCGTGTCTCTAAGAATCATTCCCGAGCCTGCTGACCCGTCTGTAGGGCCGTAAGAGCCATCAACTGACAACGCCACCTGAAGCACCTGTGGAGGAGGCCACGGTTTGCGAAGTGCATGTGTCACAGATGGGGGCCTTTGTGTAGGTTCATGAACCAACGGTGCTTTCCCTTTCATAATTTCCTCAACACTGAGCGAGATTTGTTGGAAGGTGTTATAGTAGCTTGCCAAGAACGAACATGAGGCCTCGAGGGGAGGGATAGATTTACCATGAACGAGTTCATTCCGCAGATACCATATACGCCATAGCACCATAATAATTTTGCTCCTGATTTGCTCGTGTGACTCCGCTAGGAGGTGGACCAGCCACTCCGAGCCCGTACATGGAATATCTGATCTGGGAGGGAGTGGCCAGACTAGCCGCATGGAGTCCCAGAGCATGGCAGCATTAGAGCACAGGAGTAACGCATGGAACGAGGACTCCTCCTCCCTCTGACAGAGATTGCAGCAAGCGGATGTGTCGATGTGTCGATGAAACTTCTCAGCGTTTGTTGGAAGTGATCCCGAAATGACCTGCCATGCAAAGTGTCTCATCTTGGGGGGGGGGGCATCCACGGACCAGACAAGCTTCCACAATGGTCGATCTCCTGTTGGGGCAGAGCTCGAGGCACCCACATCGAGATGATCTCTTATTGAAGTCATTGCAAAATGGTAGGCTTTTGACAGTAGACTGCCCCGATCTTTCCTAAGACCACGACACAAAGTCCTCCTGTTGGCGCGGAGAAGTCCGAATCTTTTGTATTGCTTCTACATCAGCCTGGCAGAAGAACTGTTGTAGCAAGTTTAACTTCCAGTTGCCATGATCATCAAGGAAATCCTGAACTCTATTGAGGCGACAATTTTCTCTTGGCAAGATAGGAGTAAATGGGGGGCCCTAGGGATCCACGGGTCCCTCCACGTTATGATGCTAGCGCCATTGCCTACTCGCCAGAGTATTCCTTTTTTCACCACTTCTAGTCCATGCTCAATGCCCTTCCACACCGCCGAGGAGTTCGGCGGAAAAACTATATCTACCAAGTCCCGTTGGGGTAATACTTGGCTCGGAGTAGTCTGGCACATAACGATTCTGGATTGATGAGAAGCCTCCAGGCTTGTTTAGCCAACAGAGCCTGATTGTAAGCTCGCATATCCCTAAAACCAATACCTCCTTGAGATTTAGGGAGAGTCATATGCTCCCAAGCAACCCATGCCATCTTTTTCTTTCTGTTTTCCACCCCCCACCAGTATTGTCTCATCATCTTTGTCAACTCGTCACATACCGACATGGGAAGCTTGAATATACTCATAACATAAACTGGGATGGCCTGGGCCACTGCTTTTATAAGCACCTCCTTACTTGCAAAAGACGAATATCGTTCACTCCAATCCACCAAGCACTTACTCAATCTAAACTGCAGAGACTCAAAACGTCCCTTATGCATACGCCCCTCTGGAACCGGAAGGCCTAAATACTTTGGTTAAAACTCCTGTTGTGTAACATTCAGAATCTGTTTCACTTCCTCCACAACTTGATTTGGACAATTGTCAGCAAACATGATGGAGCACTTTGATGGGTTGATAATTTGACCCGTAGCTGAAGCATAAGTACTCAACACATCCTTGACAATCATCGCCGAATCCGTAGTAGCACGGAAGAACAGAAGGGAATCGTCTGCAAACAATAAGTGTGATATAGCAGGAGCTCTCCTACAAATTTTGATAGCCTCAAGCCCTCTATGTTGGACTGCCTCATGTAATAAAGAAGACAAAGAATCAGACACAAAGAGGAATAGTAAGGGTGATATGGGGTCACCTTGACGTAAACCACACGAAGGAGAAAACTGCTCCAATAGCCGACCATTAAACTTGACAGAATACTTGACCGATCTAACACACTCCAGACTAGATCAACCCAACGTGGGGAGAAGCCCCACTTCAACAGAGCACGCTCCAAGTAGTCCCAGTCAACATGATCATAAGCCTTCGAAAGGTCCAGCTTATAAGCACAAAAATCATTACTTCAGGAAGAAGTTTGGATATGGTGAATACACTCAAAAGTAATCATCGAATTATCTGAGATTAAGCGCCCTGGGATGAACGTGCTTTGATTTTCCGAAATAAGATCCGTAAGGCACGGTCTGAGCCTATTCACCATGCATTTAGAAACTATCTTGTATATCACATTGCACAAAGAAATAGGACAAAAATCCTTCAACTCACCGGGTGTTGAATTTTGGGAATCAGTACAATACAAGTATCATTGACCCCTTCTGGCATATGGCCTGTGACGAAAAATAGTCAAACATCAGCTATAATTTCCTCTTTCAAACAACCCCAGTTCCTCTGATAAAACCGAGACTGGAACCCATCCGGACCCGATGCCTTTAGGGGTCCGATTTGGAACAAGGCATCTGATATTTCAGCATCAGAGAAAGGCGCGAGAAGACGGTTATTCATCTCATCCGAAACCCTCGGCACAAGAACATCTAGAACTGCATCCGGGTTTAGAGTAGGATCTTTTGTATATACCTCTTTGAAGTACGAAGCGGCCATATGCTCCATCTCCGAAGGAGAGTTACACCACGAGCCGTCAGGTTTTAGTAACCTCCGTATGTTATTCCTCCTAGCACGCCAAACTGCCTACCGATGAAAATAATTTGTATTGCGATCACCCTCCTTCAACCAAACAATACGACTCCTTTGCAGCGACATCATCTCCTCACGGTAGAGAAGCTCATCCAACTTTTCCATCTTCTGCTTGATCAAGAGACGGTCCGAGTTGTTTAGCTGTAAGTCTCCCAGTTCTGTTCGGAGTTCCTCAATTTGTTTCACAACTTGGCCAAAATTTTCTTTACTCCACTTGCGAAGATCAGCCATAACAGACTGCAGGGATGTAGCTACGTTTCCCAAGTCAACCACAGGCTGAGACCGATCCCACGCCTTTGAAATTATCTCTGGCAATTTTTTGTCACATTCCCACATGATCTCATATTTAGGCAACCCCTTCCGACGGCGATCTTCAGTATCATCCACGAAAAGTATAATGGGACAATGGTCCGAACGAGGGGAAACAAGGTGATGTACCCTTGAAAACGGAAACAACTCCCTCCACTCATCACACGCACATGCCCGATCTAACCGAACTCGAACATTCCCATGTCCAAGCTGGCCGTTATCATATGTATATGGAGCACCTGAGAACCCCAAGTCAAGCAATTCGCACACAAAAAGAGTATCTCTGAACGCCTCCATCTGGCTCTCTCCTCTACTGGTTCTCGAAAAGTGTTCATGTTGCCAGAGAGCTTCATTAAAATCTCCGCATACAACCCAGGGTAGCTCTGAGACCCCCTTTAATCTGACTAGGTGATCCCACATGCGCTGCCGATGTTCCACACGTGGTTCCCCATAGACAAAGGTGGACCTCCAAGTTTTCCCGGAACCTTGATCCAGAACACTTACATCAATGTAACTTTTACATGAATCAAGCACTGTCACCTGGAGGGATTCATCCCAAAACAACGCTAGTCCTCCTCCCCGGACTTCACAATCCACGCTGCAAAATCCTTTGAGACCTAGTTTCCACTTCATTCTTTCAACTTTAGCACTTGTCTGTCTCGTTTCAGCGAGAAAGACCAAGCTTGGGGAATGGGCTTTTACAAGAGCCCCAACTTCACGAACTGTCCGGCGGTTCCCCGCCCCCGGCAGTTCCAAAATAGATGACTCATTAGGACTGGTGGCGCTCCTCCTGGGAGCCCGCCAAAATTTTCTCTGAGTTTGAGGTCTCACCATCTCGTTTTGCACGTTTGCTTCTAGAATTGTTAGTAGGCGATACCGGTTCTCCATCAACTTTCCCGTCTGTAAGCAGCAACACTTCCCTATGCGCAGCAGAGGGTACAGTTGTCACAGGTGTTTCTATGCCACCATCCATGTTGAGACGCTTACGAGAAGATCTATCCAATTCCATATCATGGGGCAGGGTAGTTTTTATAGGGCTAGTTGCCGTATCCTTCAGCTCTCCCTCCAGCCTGACTTCTCCCTTACCCGCAACAGATTTGGTAACCGGTGGCTCTGTGTAAGTCTTCTTCTCACCCCTCCTTGCTTCCCAGTCCGAGCGAGCTTGTGCCGGAGGGTCAGCGTAGAGGTAATCACCAAACTTGAGATCCTTCTCAGCAAACACACCATTACCACACTCCTTGTGCCCATGGCCAATGATACCACATGCACTATAGAACTTTGCCAGCTTCTCATATCTCACTGCATAAACCTTACGTGTTTCACCCTTGACAATGCTCACAAACTTGGTGAGAGGCTTCCTGATGTCATGTTTCACTCTGACACGGACGTAATCTCCTCTGGAGTTACCATTAAGCCTGGTTTCTAGGACCTCTCCCGCAGAACGGAGCAACTTGACGATTAGATCATGTCTGCAATACCCGTCCGGTAGCTTATGGATCTGGAGCCAGATAGGCATGTACTCTATTGGCACCTCTTCAGCGTTCGTGAACCCATCATATGGCACTAAAAGGACCGCCATGTTGCGGAACAGCCAAGGTCCTTGTCCCATGATGTGATCCCAATCACCAAGACAATAAACTTGAACCACAAACAGATTAGGGCCAATTGGCCGGAATCGAACCACCTGGGAGCAATTCCACGCCGCCCGCATGTCTTTGTAGAAGGCCGATTGGCTGAAATTTTTCATGGTCTGAACCCTAGCTAGGGCTACCCATCGAATCTCTTCTGGCAGCTCTGAAGCTTCCTGTTCAACCACAACATCATCAAACTCCTCCTCATGGAGGTCCAACTTATCGAAGAAGTCACCGAGATCGTCATCTCTCCCTTGGGACCCGAGGTTCGTTCAAGAAAACGCATCTGATGCCGCCGCCATGGGAGCGACTCGGACGTTCCAACATACGCACCACGGAGACGGAGCGGGGAAGGGAAGGCTCGGGTAGGGAACCCTACACAAGTTAGATGGAGGCAATCTCACGGAAGGACGGCGCGGGCGCCGGCTGTGGTGGTCTTACGGCGGGGAATCGCCGTAAGGAGATGAAACCCTAGCCGCGGCTAGGGAAAAAAACTTCCCTTGAAGGTATCCAGCCTTGAACGTCATTCTTCTTCTTCTTCTTCTTCTTCTTCTCCTCTGTTTTTCATTCGTTCATTTTTTGTTTTCTTGTTTTGTTCATATTCTAAATACATATATTCCAAAGCTTAAGTTTACCTAAAAAATGTACGAATATTAAAACTGTTAACCCGGTCTAACCAGTTTAGTAGTGTACTTTTCAAAAAATGTTTATAGCATTCAGAAAAATGTTATGACATTTAAAAAATGTTTACCGTTTCAGAAAAATGTATGTAACATTTAAAAATATTTATACAATGTAAGAAAATGTTCGTGTAATTCAAAAAAATCGTATTGTTCAAAGAATGATTACATTTAAAATAATTTATGGGTTTTAAAATATGTTTGTACAAAGTAAAAAAATTCACATAGTTTAAGAAAATGTTTTATACCATTTAAAAAATATATTGAAACATGTATTTGGAGTATGTTTAACATATATTCAAAACCATGTATTTGGAAAAATGTTAATCATGTATAAAAACAGTTTTAGATTTATACCAAAAATGTACATGTGTGTAAAACAATAGGCATCAAAACGGAAAAATGTTAATCATGTACTTGAAAAATGTTCAACGTATGTAAAAATGTTCTTGATGTATACTAAAAATGTATAATGTGTATGCCAATTTAGACATGTGTTAAAAAAGGAAAAGCTAGAAAAAATGAAACAAAACAGGTGAAAACAAACAGAGAAAATAGATAGAAAAATAAGAAAGGGTAAAAAGAAAAAAGATAACATTATTCCGTGAAATTGCCCTGCCGTACGATCGAGGCATCAAGAAAAAATGTCCCACATCCGAGGTCCGCTCCCGATTCTGGGGTTGGGCCCATAGCCCAATACACCCACTGGTGAGACATGCCAAGTTTTTGGTTTGTTCGGACGCGAAGAGCTTCCATCTTGTACGATGTGGGTGTCCTCTTTTCACGACGGTGCTCTTCACTGCCTACAGTGTCGCGACAGTGCTCTTTACTCTTCGAAGCCCACAGTAACCACTAATCAGTGGCAGCTCGCCGAAAGCCTAACGGTGAGCTCCCTGAGCTGGTCAATGGATATGTCCTTCCAGCTTCCGAAGATGGCTTGCAAACACCAAGGATGCGTTTGGTTGCTTGCATTAGGCCCAACCAGGTCCAGACGGGCAGTTTTCGGCCTGTTTGATTGCCTGGCCCACATCAAAATGTCGGCCCGCACGAACCTCAAAGCACTGCTCAGCCAAGCCCGCTATGAACAGCCGAATTGGCCGTTTCCAGCGAGCTAGACTCGAGCGATGCAGGGGAGGGAAACACCACAACACGCAGCTACAGGCAGGGAGATGGCGGGAGCGATGGCGCATCCCCAAGAAAGTGTCGAGACGAATTCGGGTCACCGCTCGCCGATTCGGTCACCCTATATATCTAGGGTGACCGCCGTGACAAAACTCACGCCACCATTTCCCCCCTTTTGAGCTTTCCCTCCTGCGCGAATCCACTTCGATGACGAGGTAAGCGACGCAACTACTCCGGCAATCGGCTGACTACGGCGGCAGATCGACTGCTCCTCTTCTCCGACGTGCTAGGCACCTCCTCCGCGGCTCCTAAGGGAGTCCTGGACTAAGGGGTCCTCGGACAGCCGGACTGTTGGACTATGAAGATACAAGATAGAAGACTTCGTCCCGTGGCCGGATGGGACTCTCCTTGGTGTGGAAGGCAAGCTTGGCAATTCGGATATGTAGATTCCTTTCTCTGTAACCGACTTTGTACAAACCCTAGCCCCCTAGTGTCTATATAAACCGGAGGGTTTGGATTTCTAGGGTTAAGCCACAACAATCACAACCTCATAGGCTAGACTACTAGGGTTTAGCCATTACGATCTCGTGGTAGATCAACTCTTGTAATACTCATATTCATCAAGATCAATCAAGCAGGAAGTAGGGTATTACCTCCACAGAGAGGGACCGAACCTAGGTAAACATTGTGTCCCCCGCCTCCTATTACCATTAGCCTTAGACGCACAGTTCGGGACCCCCTATCCGAGATCCGCCGGTTTTGACAGCGACATTGGTGCTTTCATTGAGAGTTCCGCTGCATCGTCATCAGAAGGCTTGATGGCTCCGTCAATCATCTACAACACTGTAGTCCAGGAGGAGATCTTCCTTCTCGGACAGATCTTCGTATTCGGTGGCTTCGCACTGCGGGCCAACTCGCCTGGCCGTCTAGAGCAGATCGATAGCTATGCCCCTGGCCATCAGGTCAGATTTGGAAGCCTGAATTTTGTGGCTGATGTCCGCGAAGACTTGATCTTTGACGGATTCGAGCCCATGATGGCTATTCTCGTCCACTATGATGAACATGACCTAGATCTGTCATCTGGCCGCACACAGGAGATAGCGTTTGTGACCGACCGCCCTGGCCCTAGAACCAGAGCAGACTGCTTCATCCGAAGACGGGAAGCTCAACCCCGCCGCGGAGGCCGCAGACTCAACGGCGCTCGAGCCACACACAGACCCAACATCAGGCTGGGCTTGTGTTACGGGAACCCCGGACCCGTCTCCGGACATGGGTTCCGGACCGCATGCATCCGCGTCCATCGAACCTGATTGGGCGCCGGTCTTGGAGTTCAGCTCCGCGGACATCTTCCGGCACTCGTCTTTTGGCGACGTGTTAAATTCATTGAAATCCCTCTCCCCGTCAGGAGATTCTCGGCCGAACTATGTCCGGTTCGAATGGGAAGCGGACGGCGAAGAACTTTGTTTCCCACCCACCACCCACTTTGTAGCCACTGTCGATGACTTAACCGACATGCTTGATTACGACTCCAAAGACATCGATGGTATGGACAACGATGCCGAAGAGGTGCAAGAACCACTGCCTACAGGGCGTTGGACAGCCACCTCCTCGTACGATATATACATGGTGGATACACCCAAAGAAAATAACGGCGACGATGAAAATCCAGTCGATGATAAACCTCCTGAGATAGACGAAGCGCCGATGTCAGCGGCGTCGCTCTAAGCCACGCCATAGTAATCACAGAAGAGGATAACACTCCGGACGGTGCCGAAAACAATGAAGACCCCGTTGAGCCAACCTCCGAACAAGAGGAACGGGAGGGTGGGCGAGTCAGCCCTGGCGAACATGCCATGAACGAAGACTCGGAGGATAGCAACTACCTTCCACTCTCCGAGGACGAGGTTAGCCTCGGTGACAAAGATTTCATCGTGCCTGAAGAGCCCGCCGAACAGGAACGCTTTAAGCATCAGCTAATTGCCACTTCAAGAAGCCTGAAAAGCAGCAGCAGCAGCTTCAAGCTGATCAAGATCTGCTCAATGAAAGATGGACTGAGGTCCTGGCAGCCGAGGAATATGGCCTCGAGTGCCCAACCAAAAGCTACCCGAAGCGCAAACTGTTACCACAGTTCGATGATGAGGCGCTGGAGCCCGTCCTACCAAGGTACAATACGGCTGACCAACCACCATGTGGCCGGGACAAAGCGGCACGTCAAGCCGAACACCAGCCCACACTACCTCGCTGAACAAACAGAAATACAACAGCTCGGGGATATACACATGGCCTGCGACGCGATTTGGAAAACAGAGCAGGTCAGACAAGATCGATCTATGGATCACGAGGGGGGGCCTCGACATGCGACAATGGCCATCTGGCTGGACGTGACAAACATAACCACGTCCAGGCCGAAAACCGCAGACGAGCTCCATCCGACCTACGTCACGACTTGGCCCGATATAGAGGCACCGCACACCCCCTTTGCTTCACTGACGAAGTAATGGGACATGATTTCCCAGAAGGGTTTAAACCCGTAAACACCGAATCATATGATGGCACATCAAACCCCGCGGTGTGGATTGAGGATTTTCTTCTCCACATTCATATGGCCCACGACGATGATCTTCACACCATCAAATACCTCCCGCTCAAACTCAAGGGACCAGCTAGATATTGGTTAAACAGTTTGCCCGAAACTCCATTGGCAGCTGGGAGGAAGTGGAGGGCACCTTCCTCGACAACTTCCAAGGCACATATGTCCGACCTTCGGATGCCGATGATCTAAGTCATATAATCCAACAACCCGAAGAGTCAGGTTGTAAATTCTAGACTCGGTTCCTAACTAAAAAGAACCAGATCGTCGACTGTCCGGACGCCAAAGCCCTAGCGGCCTTTAAGCACAGCATCCGCGACGAATGGCTGGCCAGACACCTCAGCTAGGAAAAACCGAAGTCCATGTCAGCCCTTACGACACTCATGACCCGCTTCTGTGCGGGCGAAGATAGCTGGCTAGCCCGCTGCAACAACAATACAAGCGAACCTGGAACCTCTGAAGCCAGAAACAACAACGGCAAGCCCCAACGCAATAGACATAAGCGTCGAAACAACGGTGACAACACCAAAGACACGACGGTCAACGCCGGATTCAGTGTCTCTAAGTCTGGTCAGCGGAAGAAGCCATTCAAAAGAAATAATCCGGGCCCGTCCAGTATGAACTGCATAGTAGACCGACCATGCCAAATCCATGGCACTCCTGATAAACCAGCCAATCATACCAACAGGGAATGTTGGGTCTTCAAACAGGCCGGCAAGTTAAATGCCGAGAATAAGGAGAAAGGGTCGCAAAGCGATGACGATGACGAGGAACCCCGACCACCGAACACAGGGGGACAGAAGAAATTCGCCCCAAATCAAAACAGTGAACATGATATACGCCACCCATATCCCCAAGAGGGAGCGCAAGCGTGCACTCAGGAACGTCTACGCGATGGAGCCAGTCGCCTCAAAGTTCAACCCATGGCCCTCCTGTCCGATCACCTTCGATCGTAGGGACCATCCGACCAGTATCCGTCATGGCGGTTCAGCCGCACTGTTCCTTGACCCAATTATTGATGGATTCCATCTCACGCGAGTCCTCATGGATGGTGGCAGCAGCCTGAACCTGCTCTATCAGGATATAGTGCGCAAAATGGGTATCGATCCCTCAAGGATCAAGCCCACAAAAACCACCTTGAAAGGTGTCATACCAGGTGTAGAGGTCTGCTGTACAAGCTGAATCACACTGGAATTGGTCTTCGGATCCCCTGATAATTTCCGAAGCGAAGAGTTAATCTTCGATATTGTCCCTTTCCGCAGTGGTTATCATGCACTGCTTGGACGAACCGCATTCGCTAAATTCAATGCGGTGCCGCACTACGCCTACCTCAAGCTCAAGATGCCCAAACCACGCGGTGTAATAATGGTCAATGGAAATACGGAGCGCTCCCTCTGTAATGAGGAGCACACAACGTCCCTTGCAGTAGAAGTACAGAGTAGCCTTTTTAGGCAGAACCTCAATTCGGTAGTAAAGCCCCCAGACACCGTCAAGCGAGTCCGAACTACTCTGCAGCAGGACCGTCCAGCTCGTCCAGAGCTCGACTAGCAATTCGGCCTCCGTCCCAGTCCCAATCAAGTGGTGAAATTTGTGCCGCGCGTACATAACTACGCACTCAAAATACCATGGGCATGGACGGACGCACAGCCAGACCGTGGTCCACAATGCGGCTCAACCGCTCCCGGACCCGTATACCTTCACCTTTTTTTTTCAGGTTTCTCTCTTCTCGAGGCTTTTTCTGATAACCTGATCATCGGACCCATCACGGGACGGATACACAAAGGAGGCAAGGAGCTTTGACGTACAAGGGAACCCCTAGGTGGTCCTAGATAACGATCGTTATACCTGTTTTGAATACCCGCACGCAGCTCGCCCTTGGTCATGGCATGTCAAATAGCCTTCCTTGCTTATCGCATTACTTGTACAAGTATGCCTCGACGTATTAATCAAATTACAATGGAAAATAATTTGCAGCGTCAGCTTATTACTTGATTTTTTCCTTGTCTTTGTATTTATTTTTATCAATTGCACCCGTACACTTTGGTACGCATTACTTCGCCAGGGGCTTCATTACACCCTGCAATACGGCAATAAAGTCCGAACACTTTTACAATATTGTTCGGCACCCCGAACTTGTAGCATTATATGCATCGGCTCCGAATCATGTCTTTGGTCAATAGTTGGATTGCCCGACTCCTGTGCTTACTACCTTACGTTTCGCTATATCGGCTAGGGTAGTAAAGGGAGAACTACTGCGATTGTGTCCCGGTTCTTCCAGACGAGCACCTCAGTAGAGAAAGCCGAAAACTGACTGTCATGATGCGGCGAGAGCTGGTCAGCTGATCGATAGGTTTCAAATCCTTAGAGATTTTTTCCGCTTTATGCGAGGAATCAGTTTTCATCTGATTAGGCGTGTATAGCGCCCCAAGTCCAGCCTTCCGAATACCAGGGGCTTCGCCAAAATTCTCATTGTCAAACTCCTATGGCTAAGTGAGGGTGATAAAGCCGTATAGTCTGACTGCCTTGTTTGTTGCACTAAACACCTCCTTTAAGGACCATAATGTGGAGTAAAGAGTGTTTAGATTTATCCCAAACACCCCCGTACTATCTACGTGGGGCAGAAGCCGACGACTGGCCAACTCTCAGATTTCATAAATGGCCGCACATGAGGTAAAATTTTAAAGTAACAAGCATTATATTACATAACGACGTTGTTTCATATTACAGGACAGGATAGCATGAATGTTTTCATGGTAATATAACATCCTTCGCACATTGCTCCGCCACAAGGCAGGATCCCTCCAGGACACTATCAAAATATAGCTCAGGTCGGCGGTGCTCCTTGCCCTCAAGCGCGGTCATCAGCTTCTTGGCATCCATCTTCGCCCAGTGCACCTTGGCGCGGGAAAAGGCAATCCGCGCACCTTCAATGAGGACTGACCGCTTTATAACTTCAAGCCGTGGGCAGGCACTCACAAGCCGCTTCATGAGTCTGAAGTAGCTGCTGGGCATGGGCTCGGCAGGCCATAGCCGGACTATTAGGTCCTTCATGGCTAGTTCGGTCCCCTTGTGCAGCTCGACTATCTGTTTCAGCTGGTCGCTAAAGGGCACTGGATGTTCTGGTCCAAGGTATTAAGACCAAAACAGCTTCTCCGTAGAGCTCCCTTCTTCGGCTCGATAGAACTCTACAGCATCTGATATGCTGCGCGGCAGATCCACAAACGCTCCTAGAGAGCTCCAAATCCGGGTAAGTAAAAGGAATGTTTCCTTCACATACTTGCTTTGCATAATAAAAGCCTTACCCGCCGCGATCTTCTTGGCCGCCTGGATTTCCTGGAGGGTGCTTTGGGATTCAGCTCGAGCCTCTTGCGCGCTCTGGCGGGCCTTGGCAAGTTTGGACTCTTGAGTCTTAGAATCACGCTCCAAGGACTCGTACTTCTTGACGGTGTCCTGGAGCTCTTGCTGGACCTTGCTGACCCAGGCCTCTTGCTTCTTGCGCGTGGCGCGTTCCTTGGCGGCTTTCTCCTCGGCTTTGGCTAACGCCTTCTTGAGGGCCGCCACCTCAGTTGTGGCCCCTAATAAAGTTCATGATACTTTAGTCAGCACGAACCATTCATCCTTCCTAAATATACACACAGGTTACTACATACCTTTGCTTTCTTCCAGCTGCTTCTTCACGAGGCCGAGCTCTTCTTCGGCCCGCTCCAGATTCTGCTTCAGTCCGGAGACCTCCGCAGTATGAGCGGCAGCAGCCAGCAGCGATGCCTGCTTACTCACATAGACATCTTATGTTAGACTCCAGCGAAAATCATTTTGATCCTATGTTCGACTTTTCTTTCCGAACACTGAGCAGAGCATCAGGGGCTACTGTCTACATTGTGATATTGTTTTTACAATTACATTACTTACCTCAAAGCATGTTAGAAGGCTAGTGCAGCCTTCGGTCAGACCGCTTTTGGCGGACTGGATCTTCTCAATCACGATACTCATAAGAGTACGGTGTTCTTCAATAATGGAAGCGCCTCGCAGCGCTTCCAGCAATCTATTCGGTGCCTCTGGATGGACAAAGGACACCGGTGGAGTTGGCTCACCCCCCTCGTTCGGAAGAGGGGGCCTGCTTGAATCCGGAGCCACATGGGTCTCTGGAGCTGTATTCGGCTGGGGGCTGAATTGGATATGGCCCCTATCGCCGGTGTTTTCGGCAACCGAGGTTTTACCCTTCGGCACCACCGGGACGGCCTCTTGAGCCTTCCCCTGGCCTGGGATCCTTCGAGACAACACCGAATTTTACCCTTCGGCACCATCGGGACGGCCTCTTGAGCCTCCCCCTGGCCTGGGATCCTTCGAGACAACACCTCGGTGTTGGCCGCAACCTTGGGGGAGGAGGCCGTCGGAAGGGACGTGTTGTTCATCACCGACGGGTCTAGCGACCCCTCCAAAGAGGAGGACAGCGCGATGTTGGACTGGGCCGGGCTGCAAGTGCATGATCCAGCACATTAAAAACGATAAAGTAAAAATGCCAGATATATTACTGTGTTCGGACACTTACGAGTTGGCTAGGGGCTTGACCCTGGGCTCCCACTCCCCGCCGCTGTTGGTGGCCGCTGCGGAGTTGTCCGGAAGGGAAGTTTTCCCCTTCTTGGATGCCTCGGCCTCCCCATGTGTGGAGGCCTTCCTCTTCTTTCTCCCCCCAGCAAGGGGGAATGGATTTCTTCTTCCTCCTCCTTTTTCTCGTCGTCTTTAGTGGAGGAGTGCATCTCGGCGTCTTCGGACGTCACGTCCGAAGTGCCCTTGCGACGGAGAACACTTCTGGTCCTCGTGGCCTTCTTTTTGGCCTTCTTCTCCGGCACCTCATAAGGCGCCGGAAACAGCATCTTCGTCGAAGCGGGGTTTCTTGGTCTTCGGGTAGTAGAGCCGGGCAGTTAATTTGTTGGAAATATGCCCTAGAGGCAATAATAAAAGTATTATTATTATATTTCCTTGTTCATGGTAATTGTCTTTTATTCATGCTTTAACTGTATTATCCGTAAATCATAATACACGTGTGAATACATAGACCACAATATGTCCCTAGTGAGCCTCTAGTTGACTAGCTCGTTGTGATCAACAGATAGTCATGGTTTCCTGGCTATGGACATTGGATGTCGTTGATAACGGGATCACATCATTAGGAGAATGATGTGATGGACAAGACCCAATCCTAAGCATAGCACAAAGATCGTGTAGTTCGTTTGCTAGAGCTTTGCCAATGTCAAGTATCTCTTCCTTTGACCATGAGATCGTGTAACTCCTGGATACCGTAGGAGTGCCTTGGGTGTATCAAACGTCACAACGTAACTGGGTGACTATAAAGGTACACTACAGGTATCTCCGAAAGTATCTATTGTTTTATGCGGATCGAGACTGGGATTTGTCACTCCGTGTAAACGGAGAGGTATCTCTGGGCCCACTCGGTAGGACATCATCATATGCGCAATGTGACCAAGGAGTTGATCATGGGATGATGTGTTACGGAACGAGTAAAGTGACTTGCCGGTAACGAGATTGAACAAGGTATCGGTATACCGACGATCGAATCTCGGGCAAGTAAAATACCGATAGACAAAGGGAATTGAATACGGGATCGATTGAGTCCTTGACATCGTGGTTCATCCGATGAGATCATCGTGGAACATGTGGGAGCCAACATGGGTATCCAGATCCCGCTGTTGGTTATTGACCGGAGAACGTCTCGGTCATGTCTGCATGTCTCCCGAACCCGTAGGGTCTACACACTTAAGGTTCGATGACGCTAGGGTTATAAAGGAAGCTTGTATGTGGTTACCGAATGTTGTTCGGAGTCCCGGATGAGATCTCGGACGTCACGAGGAGTTCCGGAATGGTCCGGAGGTAAAGATTTATATATGGGAAGTCCTGTTTTGGTCACCGGAAAAGTTTCGGGCGATATCGGTATTGTACCGGGACCACCGGGAGGGTCCCGGGGGTCCACCAAGTGGGGCCACCTGCCCCAGAAGGTTGCGAGGGCCAAGTGTGGGAGGGGACCAGCCCCTAGGAGGGCTGGTGCGCCCCCCACAAGGGGCCAAGGCGCAAGGGAGAGTGGGAGGGGGCAAACCCTAGTCCAGATGGGGCTTAAGGCCCATATTGGTGCGCCTCCCTCTCCTCTCCCCCCTTGGCCGCCTCCCCTTTGCCATCTAGGGCTGGCCGCACCCCTTGGGGGTGGGAAACCCTAAAGGGGGCGCAGCCCCCCCTTCCCCCTATATATAGATGAGTTTTGGGGCTGTCATACACAATGAGTTCTCTCCCTCTTGGTGCAGCCCTACCTCTCTCCCTCCTCCTCCTCTCCCATGGTGCTTGGCGAAGCCCTGCGGGATTGCCACGCTCCTCCACCATCACCACGCCGTTGTGCTGCTGCTGGATGGAGTCTTCCTCAACCTCTCCCTCCCTCCTTGCTGGATCAAGGCGTGGGAGACGTCACCGGGCTGTACGTGTGTTGAACGCGGAGGTGCCGTCCGTTCGGCACTTGATCATCGGTGATTTGAATCACGACGAGTACGACTCCATCAACCCCGTTCACTTGAACGCTTCCGCTTAGCGATCTACAAGGGTATGTAGATGCACTCTCTTTCTACTCGTTGCTGGTCTCTCCATAGATAGATCTTGGTGTTTCGTAGGAAAATTTTGAATTTCTGCTACGTTCCCCAACAGTGGCATCATGAGCTAGGTCTATTGCGTAGATTCTTTGCACGAGTAGAACACAAAGTAGTTGTGGGCGTTGATGTTGTTCAATATGCTTACCGTTACTAGTCCAATCTTGTTTCGACGGTATTGTGGGATGAAGCGGCCCGGACCGACCTTACACGTACTCTTACGTGAGACAGGTTCCACCGATTGACATGCACTTGGTGCATAAGGTGGCTAGCGGGTGCCAGTCTCTCCCACTTTAGTCGGAACAGATTCGATGAAAAGGGTCCTTATGAAGGGTAAATAGCAATTGGCATATCACGTTGTGGTCTTGCGTAGGTAAGAAACGTTCTTGCTAGAAACCCATAGCAGCCACGTAAAACATGCAACAACAATTAGAGGACGTCTAACTTGTTTTTGCAGGGTATGCTATGTGATGTGATATGGCCAAAAGGATGTGATGAATGATATATGTAATGTATGAGATTGATCATGTTCTTGTAATAGGATTCACGACTTGCATGTCGATGAGTATGACAACCGGCATGAGCCATAGGAGTTGTCTTTATTTTTTGTATGACCTGCGTGTCATTGAAGAACGCCATGTAAATTACTTTACTTTATTGCTAAACGCGTTAGCCATAGAAGTAGAAGTAGTCGTTGGCGTGACAACTTCATGAAGACACGATGATGGAGATCATGATGATGGAGATCATGGTGTCATGCCGGTGACAAGATGATCATGGAGCCCCGAAGATGAAGATCAAAGGAGCTATATGATATTGGCCATATCATGTCACTACTCTATTTGATTGCATGTGATGTTTATCATGTTTATGCATCTTGTTTACTTAGGACGACGGTAGTAAATAAGATGATCCCTTACAAAATTTCAAGAAGTGTTCTCCCCTAACTGTGCACCGTTGCTACAGTTCGTCGCTTCTAAGCACCACGTGATGATCGGGTGTGATGGATTCTTACGTTCACATACAACGGGTGTAAGACAGTTTTACACAGCGAAAACACTTAGGGTTAACTTGACGAGCCTAGCATGTGCAGACATGGCCTCGGAACACGGAGACCGAAAGGTCGAGCATGAGTCGTATAGTAGATACGATCAACATGAAGATGTTCACTGACGTTAACTAGTCCGTCTCACGTGATGATCGGACACGGCCTAGTTGACTCGGATCATGTAATCACTTAGATGACTAGAGGGATGTCTATCTGAGTGGGAGTTCATAAGATGAACTCAATTATCCTGAACATAGTCAAAAGACCTTTTGCAAATTATGTCGTAGCTCACGCTATAGTTCTACTGTTTAGATATGTTCCTAGAGAAAATTATAGTTGAAAGTTGATAGTAGCGATTATGCGATCAGTAGAAAGCTTATGTCCTTAATGCACCGCTCAGTGTGCTGAACCCCAATGTCGTTTGTCGATGTTGCGAACATCGGACATACACGTTTTGATAACTACGTGATAGTTCAGTTAAATGGTTTAAGTAGAGGCACCAAAGACGTTTTCGAAACGTCGCGGAACATGTGAGATGTTTCGAGGGCTGAAATTAGGATTTCAGGCTCGTGCCCACGTCAAGAGGTTTGAGACCTCCGACGATTTTCTTAGCCTGCAAACTAAGGAGAGAAGCTCAATTGTTGAGCTTGTGCTCAGATTGTCTGAGTACAACAATCACTTGAATCAAGTGGGAGTTGATCTTCCAGATGAAATAGTGATAGTTTCTCCGAAGTCATTACCACCAAGCTGCTAGAGCTTCGTGATGAACTATAACATATCAGGGATAGATATGATGATCCTTGAAATATTCGCGTTGTTTGACACCGCGAAAGTAGAAATCAAGAAGGAGCATCAATTGTTGATGGTTGGTGAAACCACTAGTTTCAAGAAGGGCAAGGGAACAAAGGGATACTTCATGAAACGGCAAATCAGCTGCTGCACCAATGAAGAAACCCGAGGTTGAACCCAAACCCGAGACTAAGTGCTTCTGTAATAAGGGGAACAACCACTGGAGCAGGATTACCCTAGATACTTGGTAGATGAGAAGGCTGGCAAGGTCGATAGAAGTATATTGGATATACATTATGTTAATGTGTACTTTACTAGTACTCCTAGTAGCACCAGGGTATTAGATACCGGTTCGGTTGCTAAGTGTTAGTAACTTGAAATAAAAGCTACGGAATAAATGGAGACTAGCTAAAGGTGAGCTGACGATATATGTTGGAAGTGTTTCCAAGGTTGATATGATCAAGCATCGCACGCTCCCTCTACCACCGAGATTGGTGTTTGCGTTGAGCATAGACATGATTGGATTATGTCTATCGCAATACAGTTATTCATTTAAGGAGAATAATGGTTACTCTGTTTATTTGAATAATACCTTCAATGGTCTTACACTGAAAATGAATGGTTTATTGAATCTCGATCGTAGGGATACACATTTTCATGCCAAAAGATATAAGATAGTAATGATAGTACCACTTACTTGTGGCACTGCCATGTAAGTCATAATGGTATAAAACGCATGAAGAAGCTCCATGTTGATGGATCTTTGGACTCACTCAATTTTTGAAAAATTTGAGACATGCGAACCATGTCTATTGGTATATATGCATGAAGAAACTCCATGCAAATGGATCGTTTGGACTCACTTGATTCTGAATCACTTGAGATATGCAAATCATACCACATGGACAAGATGACTGAAAAGCCTCACTTTCAGTAAAATGGAACAAGATAGCAACTTGTTGGAAGCAACACATTTTGATGTGTGCAGTCCAATGAGTGCTGAGGCATGCAGTGAATATCATTATGTTCTTACTTCACAGATGATTCGAGTAGATGTTGAGAATATTTACTTGATGAAACACAAGTCTGAATTATTGAATGGTTCAAGTAATTTCAGAGGGAAGTAGAAGATCATTGTGACAAGAGGATAAAATGTCTATGATATGATCATAGAGATGAATATCTGAGTTACGAGTTTTGGCACACAATTAAGACATTGTGGAAATTGTTTCGCAATTAATACCGCCTAGAACACCATAGTGTGATGGTGTGTCCGAACATCATAGTTGCACCCTATTGGATATGGTGCGTACCATGATGTCTCTTATCGAATTACCACTATCGTTCATGGGTTAGGCATTAGAGACAACCACATTCACTTTAAATAGGGCACCACGTAATTCCGTTGAGACGACACCGTTTAGAGAAACCTAAGTTGTCGTTTCTTAAAAGTTTGGGGCTACGACGCTTATATGAAAAGTTTCAGGTTGATAAGATCGAACCCAAAGCGGATAAAATGCATCTTCATAGGAAACCCAAAACAGTTGGGTATACCTCCTAATTCAGATCCGAAAGCAATATGAATTGTTTCTACAATCGGGTCCTTTCTCGAGGAAAGGTTTCTCTCGAAAGAGTTGAGTGGGAGGATGGTGGAGACTTGATGAGGTTATTGAACCATCACTTCAACCAGTGTGTAATAGGGAACAGGAGGTTGTTCCTGTGGCACCTACACCAATTGAAGTGGAAGCTTATGATATTGATCATGAAACTTCGGATCAAGTCACTACCAAACCTCGTAGGACGACAAGGACACGTACTACTTCGGAGTGGTACGTAATCCTGTCTTGAAGGTCATGTTGCTAGACAACAATGAACCTACGAGCTATGGAGAAACGATGGTGGGCCCGGATTCCGATAAATGGCTCGAGGCCATAAAATCCGAGAACGGATCCATGGACTTTGGTGGACTTGCCCGATGATCGGCAAGCCATTAAGATAAATGGATCTTTAAAAAGAAGACGGACGTGGATGGTAATGTCACCGTCCTTGAAGCTCGACTTGTGGCGAAAAGTTTTTCACAAGTTCAAGAAGTTGACTATGATGAGATTTTCTCATCCGTAGCGATGCTTAAAGTCCGTCGGATTCATGTTAGCATTAGCTGTATTTATGAAATCTGGCAGATGGATATCAAAACGAGTTTCCTTACCAGTTTTCGTGAGGAAAGGTTGTATGTAATACAATCAGGAAGTTTTTTGTCGATCCTAAGGATGCTAAAAGGTATGCTAGCTCCAGCGATCCTTTTAAGGACTGGAGTGAGCATCTCGGAGTTGGAATGTATGCTTTGATGATGATCAAAAATTTTTTTTTTGGGTTTGTACAAAGTTTATGAGAAACTTGTATTTCCAAAGAAGTGAGTGGGAGCACTATAGAATTTCTGATGAGTATATGTTGTTGACATATTGTTGATCAGAAATGACGTAGAATTTCTGGAAAGCATATAGGGTTATTTGGAAAGTATTTTTCAATAGAAAACCTGGATTAAGCTACTTGAACATTGAGCATCAAGATCTATAAGGATAGATCAAAATGCTTAATAATACTTTCAAATGAGCACATACCTTGACATGATCTTGAAGGTGTTCAAGATGGACCAGTCAAAGAAGGAGTTCTTGCCTGAGTTGTAAGGTACGAAGTTAAGACTTAAAGCTCGACCACGGCAGAATAGAGAGAAAGGACGAAGGTCGTCCCCTATGCTTCAGACGTAGGCTCTATAGTATGTTGTGCTGTGTACCGCACCTGAAGTGTGCCTTGCCATGAGTCAGTCAAGGGGTACAAGAGTGATCCATGAATGGATCACAGACAGCGGTCAAAGTTATCCTTAGTAACTAGTGGACTAAGGAATTTTCTCGATTATGGAGGTGGTAAAAGAGTTCGTCGTAAAGGTTATGTCGATGCAAACTTAACACCTATCCGGATAGCTCTGAGTAGAGATACCGGATACGTATAATGGAGCAACAATTTAGAATAGCTCCAAGTAGAACAGTTATTTGGATTAGCTCCAAATAGAGCGTGGTAGCTGCATCTAGGAGATGACATAGAGATTTGTAAAACACACACGGATCTGAAAGGTTCAGACCCGTTGACTAAAACCTCTCTCACAAGCAACATGATCAAACATAAAACTCATTGAGTGTTAATCACATAGTGATGTGAACTAGACTACTGACTCTAGTAAACTCTTGGGTGTTAGTCACATGGCGATGTGACCTGTGAGTGTTAATCACATGGCGATGTGAACTAGATTATTGACTCTAGTGCAAGTGGGAGACTGTTGGAAATATGCCCTAGAGGCAATAATAAAAGTATTATTATTATATTTCCTTGTTCATGATAATTGTCTTTTATTCATGCTTTAACTGTATTATCCGGAAATCATAATACACGTGTGAATACATAGACCACAATATGTCCCTAGTGAGCCTCTAGTTGACTAGCTCGTTGTGATCAACAGATAGTCATGGTTTCCTGGCTATGGACATTGGATGTCGTTGATAACGGGATCACATCATTAGGAGAATGATGTGATGGACAAGACCCAATCCTAAGCATAGCACAAAGATCGTGTAGTTCGTTTGCTAGAGCTTTGCCAATGTCAAGTATCTCTTCCTTTGACCATGAGATCGTGTAACTCCTGGATACCGTAGGAGTGCCTTGGGTGTATCAAACGTCACAACGTAACTGGGTGACTATAAAGGTACACTACAGGTATCTCCGAAAGTATCTATTGTTTTATGCGGATCGAGACTGGGATTTGTCACTCCGTGTAAACGGAGAGGTATCTCTGGGCCCACTCGGTAGGACATCATCATATGCGCAATGTGACCAAGGAGTTGATCATGGGATGATGTGTTACGGAACGAGTAAAGTGACTTGCCGGTAACGAGATTGAACAAGGTATCGGTATACCGACGATCGAATCTCGGGCAAGTAAAATACCGATAGACAAAGGGAATTGAATACGGGATCGATTGAGTCCTTGACATCGTGGTTCATCCGATGAGATCATCGTGGAACATGTGGGAGCCAACATGGGTATCCAGATCCCGCTGTTGGTTATTGACCGGAGAACGTCTCGGTCATGTCTGCATGTCTCCCGAACCCGTAGGGTCTACACACTTAAGGTTCGATGACGCTAGGGTTATAAAGGAAGCTTGTATGTGGTTACCGAATGTTGTTCGGAGTCCCGGATGAGATCTCGGACGTCACGAGGAGTTCCGGAATGGTCCGGAGGTAAAGATTTATATATGGGAAGTCCTGTTTTGGTCACCGGAAAAGTTTCGGGCGATATCGGTATTGTACCGGGACCACCGGGAGGGTCCCGGGGGTCCACCAAGTGGGGCCACCTGCCCCAGAAGGTTGCGAGGGCCAAGTGTGGGAGGGGACCAGCCCCTAGGAGGGCTGGTGCGCCCCCCACAAGGGGCCAAGGCGCAAGGGAGAGTGGGAGGGGGCAAACCCTAGTCCAGATGGGCCTTAAGGCCCATATTGGTGCGCCTCCCTCTCCTCTCCCCCCTTGGCCGCCTCCCCTTTGCCATCTAGGGCTGGCCGCACCCCTTGGGGGTGGGAAACCCTAAAGGGGGCGCAGCCCCCCTTCCCCCTATATATAGATGAGTTTTGGGGCTGTCATACACAATGAGTTCTCTCCCTCTTGGTGCAGCCCTACCTCTCTCCCTCCTCCTCCTCTCCCATGGTGCTTGGCGAAGCCCTGCGGGATTGCCACGCTCCTCCACCATCACCATGCCGTTGTGCTGCTGCTGGATGGAGTCTTCCTCAACCTCTCCCTCCCTCCTTGCTGGATCAAGGCGTGGGAGACGTCACCGGGCTGTACGTGTGTTGAACGCGGAGGTGCCGTCCGTTCGGCACTTGATCATCGGTGATTTGAATCACGACGAGTACGACTCCATCAACCCCGTTCACTTGAACGCTTCCGCTTAGCGATCTACAAGGGTATGTAGATGCACTCTCTTTCTACTCGTTGCTGGTCTCTCCATAGATAGATCTTGGTGTTTCGTAGGAAAATTTTGAATTTCTGCTACGTTCCCCAACATAATTCACCCTGCTATCTCTATCCAGGCCTGAAAAAATTGGTAGGGAGGCTTAGATTCTCTCCTCAAAATATGCCAGTAAAGGATATACCTTGAAAACATGAAAGAGCTTACTGAATTAGCCTGGTGTTTTAAGCTAAGCCCATGATCCTTGCTCGTGGGCGGTGGTGTCTCGCCAGCCTTGAAGAGCACCTTCCAGATGTCTTCATGCGTCGTGCCGAAGAGCTCTAGTAGCGTCTGGTGCTTGGCCGGGTTGAACTCCCACAAATAGAAAGTCCGGCGTTGGCAGGGAAGGATCCGGCGAATAAGCATAACCCGGATCACATTGATAAGATTGATTCTCTTGGTTATCATGTTCTGGACGCACGTCTGGAGCCCAGTCAGCTCGTCTGAAGAAACCCAGGTCAAGCCTTCTCTTGCCAGGAGGTGAGCCGCATCAGAACGCTGGATCGGAACGCGGGGGCCGCCGCCCAGTTGGTGTCGCGTGGTTCGGTGATGTAGAACCACCCCGATTTCCACCCTTCCATAGTCTCCACAAAGGAGCCTTTGGGCCAAGTGACATTGGGCATCTTGCCCACCATGGCACCCCCGCACTCAGCTTGTTGGCCGCTCAGCACCTTGTGCTTCACATTGAAAGTCTTCAGCCATAGGCCAAAGTGAGGTGGGATGCGGAGGAAGGCCTCGCACACGACAATAAATGCCGAGATGTTGAGGATAGAGTTGGGGGCCTAATCATGGAAGTCCAGCCTATAGTAAAACATCAGTCCGCGGACAAACGGGTGGAGAAGGAATCCCAGCCCGCGAACGAAGTGTGTGAGGAACACAACCCTCTCATGGGGCTCTAGGGTAGGGACGATATGTCCCTTGACCGGAAGTCAGTGAACGATCTCCTTGGCCAGGTACCCAGCTTCCCGGAGCTCCTTGATATCCTTCTTCTTGACGGAGGAGGCCATCCACTTGCCTCCATCTCCGGATCTAGACATGATTGGAGTGCTTTTTTGGGCGGAGAAGGCGAGAGCTTGGGCGTTGGAGCTCGAGAATGGATGGGCAGTGGAAGGAGAAGGCGTGGGTGAACGAGGATGAATCCTTATCCCTTTATAAAGGCAGTAAAAGTTATGCGCCTCCCTGCTCGCCTTAAAATCTGCCTATTCCCCAAGCGCCGTGCAGATGACACGGTTGGGTTACCCATGCCCATATTGATGAGAATCCCATGATAAGGGGACACGATCTCTGCTTCGACAAGACGTGCCAGTGAAACCGCACCTCGAAATACGGAGCAACAGGCTACAAACGGTTCGAATAATGACCGGACAGTGGCGTGATGTCATGCTACAAAAAGTTGTCAGCGGATTGGACTCGTGAAATATTATACTCTCTATGGTTGTGTGTGGTACTTGTTTTGCAGAGCCGGACACGTTTTCTATGTTGGGAAGACTATGTTAGAGTATTCGGAGAAGGAACCTGCCTTGCAATGCCGAAGATAATTTGCGCGCCTGACTCATAATCATTGAAGACTAAGGGGTCCTCGGACAGCCGGACTATATAGTTTGGCCGGACTGTTGGACTATGAAGATACAAGATAGAAGACTTCGTCCCATGTCCGGATGGGACTCTCCTTGGCGTGGAAGGCAAGCTTGGCAATTCGGATATGTAGATTGCTTTCTCTGTAACCGACTTTGTACAACCCTATCCCCCCGGTGTCTATATAAACCGGAGGGTTTGGACTTCTAGGGTTAAGCCACAACAATCACAACCTCATAGGCTAGACTTCTAGGGTTTAGCCATTACGATCTCATGGTAGATCAAATCTTGTAATACTCATATTCATCAAGATCAATCAAGCAGGAAGTAGGGTATTACCTCCATAGAGAGGGCCCGAACCTGGGTAAACATTGTGTCCCCCGCCTCGTGTTACCATTAGCCTTAGACGCACAGTTTGGGACCCCCTACTCGAGATCTGCCGGTTTTGACACCGACAGCTCCTCCGATGGTGTCTGTAAGTCAATCACCTCTCCTCTCTGCCAGTTCTAGCTAGGTATGTCGATGTGGTAGGTTTAGATCTTTTGATCTGTTTGACTATGATGTTGTAGTATCTAGTTGTGATGGATTTGAAGCATGCTAGGGTCGTTTCCATGTCGTCAAGCGTTGGTAGCTAGTGGTCATGGATGGGTTGGTAGTATGCTTAGATGTGTGGTATGCTAGTGTGCAAGTGTTGAACAAGATCATCCATGTGTCCATGATTAGTGCTGTGTTGAGCTGTGGTATGCTTTGATGGATTTGCTAGTGATGTCTTCAACTAGATCATCCATGTTATACTGCTAGTTCATATTGTCCATGTGTAGTGTCTTGTGGTGTTGATGACGCTTGTGTTTGTAGGACATGACCATGCAAGAGTTTAGTCAGGCCCTCGTGCTATCTAAGTGCAAGTTCCTGCCGTCGTACGTCGAGGACTCCGAGCCTCCCATCAACCAGATACCTCCTAAATCAGACATTTTCTAGGTGCCTCCTGCAGTTACTCCATTTGTGCTGGCTCAACCCAATGTTGTTGCTCATGTTACTGCTCAAAAGTCAGCCGCAAAGGAGAAGGATGCTAGGGGGAACAACATGAAATGGCAATCGTTCCTCTCCATGTTTGTGCTTAACAAGATGTGTGATATCATAGCTAGTGGGGTGAGGACTGACAAGGGCTTCAAGGAGGTGCAATTGAACCTTGTTGCAAAGCAGGTGTTTCAAGTTCTATGGACAAGAGGTCACCTCGACCCAGGTGTACATCCACCTGAGGAAGTGGAGAGCGAGGTGGATCACCGCGTCCAAGCTCATAGACCTCAGTGGTGCTTCATGGGATGAGTACACCTGCTTAATCCTCTTGGAGGCAGAGCACTACCAAGGCCACTTCACAGTTAGCTCACAAACCATGCCATTCTAACTAACCAGCAGTTTAAGGCTATGAATCATTGCCATACTAACTAACCTCTCTGCCCTGTTTATTCTTAGGCTCACCCCAAGGAGGCAGAGTTCCTCAACACACCTATCTAGAACTACCACCAGATGCAGTAGATTTTATCCTTTGGGCTGGCAACTGGCAAGCATGCTATGGGATCTGGTCAGCTGCTGGGCTCGCCTATGCCCGAGTATCCGGACACCTAGGAGTCAGACACCATTAACATTAATGCTCCTAAGAAGGATGGTGATCATGTTCCTGTGCTTGATAGGAAGAGGAAGCGGGCATGCTTTATGGAGGAGGACCTGGGCGTCTTCAGCAGCATGACTCAGGTAGTGAAGGAGGTGGCCACCGCCACCAAGGAGAGAAAGACTGTGGACGTCCACCCTCAGGTCTAAGGCGTCGTCATGGAGCAAATTGGCTTCAGCCCAGAGGCTCTCAGCCACCTGTTGGACAAAAAAGCCCATGGTGCTGGATTTGTTGCCATGGGAGCTGTCCATAGGGTACTCTAGCTGAGGACCTGGCTGGGCAAGCACTACTACCAGTGTTGCTTCTGCTGGTGGCGATGGCATACACTACAAAAAAAATACACTTCCATGATGATACGTATTTGTCACAGTAGGTCGCGTTTTTTGTCATGCATGTACATCCATGACAATTTTATGACAGAATCAAGATAGTCATACCTGTGCTGTCCTAGAAGTGTTCCATGACATTACCAAAATTATCATCACGGAAGTGTCCACTTCCATGATGATAAATCGCGTGTCACAGAAGTGCTTTCATCAAGGGTGACCGACATGTGGCATCCACTGTAACGGAACACCGTTAAGCTATCAGGTCGGGTTTTGGATCCGATAACCCGTTAACAGCCCCGACCAATGGGGATTTTCCACGTGTAAAATCATCATTGGCTGGAGTAGACACGTGTCGGCTCCGTGTTGGCACATGTGTCACTCATCCAATGGGCGAGACGCGCCTATGATATGTTGACACGTGGACCGGCCCATCAAGTTTAAATGGGCCGGCCCAACTAAAGGCCCACAAGATTTTGCGGACCATAATGGGCCAACCCAGCTAAAGGCCCACGAGATTTTGCGGACAATAATGGGTCGGCCCAGCTAAAGGCCCACAAGATTTTGCGGGCCATAATGGGCTGGCCCAGGTAAAGGCCCACAAGATTTTTGTGTGCCATAATGGGCCGGCCCAGGTAAAGGACCACAAGATTCTTGCGGATCATAATGGGCCGGCCCAGCTAAAGGCCCACGAGATTTCACCGACATTAATGGGTCGGCCCAGCTGTAGGCCCACAAGATTTTGAGGACCCTAGTAGGCCGGCCCATTAACTGGCTACCATGTTTTGGGCCAAATGCCGGCCCATATTTGATCCGGTCCATTAATGGCCTGCCACATTCCGGGCCTAATAATGGCCCATATGAGATCCGGCCCGTTAAAAGCCTACCACGTTCTGGGCCAAATTACGGCCCAGATCAGGTCCGGCCCTTTAAGAGGCTTTGGGCTAAATTATGGCCCATATCAGATTCGGTCCGTCAACTGGACGCTATGCTTTTGGGCCCACTTGCTAAAGGCCCATTTAGTAATTCAGCCTGATATTAGCTTCGGCCTCTTAAGGGCCCGTTTAACATTTTGGCCCTATATTAATTTCGGCCTGTTAAAAGCTCGTCATATAGTTGTGCCTAACTACGGCCTGGTTTGTATCCGGCCTGCTCGCAACCGATATCTGATTGGACCAAAGAAGGACCGAGACAATTTTGGCCTGTTAAAATCTCGCGATTTGATTTGCACAATCATGGGCCAGGGTCCATTTTGGGCTGCTGCCGGCCCGTGAGCTGTTCGGCACGTTTCAGGCCCAACCTACTTCTCAGCCTCCTAAAAGCCCAATGAGTTTTCTTGCAAAAAGAGGGCTGGGTGTTACTCGGCCTATTAAAGGCCCGAATCTACTAGTGGGCCAGTTTACTTTTGGCCTTTTAACGGACCAAGATGACGGGGCCCATGATGCGGATCATACATCGTGATTGCATGACGGCCCGATTATGTATCATAATCTTACGGTTTGGCCGGTTTACTGCGAAGACAATATATATATATATATATATATATATATATATATATATATATATATATATATATATATATATATATACAGTAAAATAACTGCAACATCGTGAATAAGAAAAAACCTAGACTATATAATAAAGAAATTATGGCATATTACATCCACTGGGCATCAAAGTTCGCCACTATGATAATAACGCACAAGCAGACATCACATTATATACACTGGGCATCAAAGATCGCCACCAGTGCAAATAAACATGCCGACAAAATAATATACAAAACCGACAACACTTCAATAGAGTTAAAGAAAGGTTAGCCCTGCTGGGGAGCTGCAGTGCAAGCAGCTGGGCAAGCTGATGAGACTGCGCTTGTTCAACACTTATATCTTCCTCACTCTGAAAGATAAACAAGCAGGCAGATGACAAGTTTTGCACATAAAAGTATCAGTGCTGACAATTCATCACATTTCTTACTGATGAATAAAGTGACATAGTTTAAAATTGCATTAACACAATATGGTATTGTTCAGGTCAAGACATGGCAGGAAATGACATTGTGAAGGAGTTGATAGCTTCACGACACCACTGGATTCCAGATCAACAACTCAGAAGTATCAATGGTTAGTGTGCTTTCAATTTATCCCATTTCAGATTGGCAAATAAAGAGACGGTTTAAATAATAGTAGAATGATATGACATTGTTCATAGTTAAGACATTGCAGAATGTGACATTGTGCTGTAGTGGGTAGGTTCACCACACCACTGGATTACGGATGAAGAACAGAAGCATACATGTAGTGCAAAAGAAGATCACTTGCTCTGTATAGTTTAATTTACATGGTATGAAGAAGTAACTTGGTTGTATAACTGAAAACTTAAATTGAGAAGGACAAACTTTTGTTTATGAACTACATAATAAACTTTAAACATGAAATTTGATGCAAACACCAAAAATAAACAGCTGTTGCAGTCATGCCTAACCAAATATACACAACAAAGTTTGAAGGCCTGAGAAGGACAAACTTACATTATTGGTGAAGACAGGCTCGATAAAGACCTTGTCCATGCTGATCGGGGGGCAATTCAAGAAGTTTACCACAGAATCTTCTTCATAAGAATTGCCTTTATTCTACATTTTGTTAAGAGTAAATATAGATGTGATACTATACGAAAAAAAGGAGAATATTTAAGGTAAGATGAAGAGCGATTCTACATAACCAAGTAGCTATAAATGTAAGTGCAGCGATACAGGCAAAAGGTACAGCCAAGAGCAATGCACAGCTAAACTTCTTCAGTACCAACCTTATGGTAAGAGTAAATATAGATCTGGTGTGTAGAAAGTGGAGGGCAAAGGAAAATAAACTGCAGAGTGATGGTACATGAACAACTACTAGTCAATATAAGTACACTGATAAAGGACAACATGTACTTACAAGAACAATGCAGAGCTAAAAAAGTTCATTGGCATTGTATATATTCTACACTAATGTAACCATTCATACAAATCAGATAATTTGGAGCGAACAATTGATAAGCAAGCTATCATGCGTACTGCTGTCACATAATGAACCAGGTATGTATGCAAGTACAGTGATACAGGACAACAGGTATTAACAAGAGCAAAGCAGCGGCAACATATCTGCGATATCCTGTCGTTCTTTTCAAACCAGAATTCTTCTTAGAGCAGATTTCCTGCAAAAAAGATCCATAAGGCACATGTGGAAAAGTAGAAGTTCAAATTGTCATGTGATTTCGTAGACAGTACCTCATCCTGGGAACGAGACCAGTGCATAACAAGGTTTTTCCATTCAATGTCTTCTAAATTTAGCACAGGAGACTTCACCGGAAATTCATTTATAGACTTGCCATCAAAGTGTGATTTCCTCAGGTAACACCGATACTGATGCAATGCTTCCTTGAAAAGCACAAGAAAGCTTTGCTCGTCATGACTATCCAGATTGACCCTCGCCTAGTTACAACAATGTAATGTAAATCATTGATGTGTTCAATCAGCAGAAAACAGGAAAATAATAACCATGAACAATAGCACTTACATGTAAGTTGGACAGGAAGATGTGAAAATGGTGTTTGTCTTCACTATAATCTTCCCATGATGGGAATATATCCACGTAGTCCCTAACAACATTGAAAGCATTGTCTTTTAAACTGGGAATAAATGGAATGGTGTTCCAATCTGCAGGAATTGGCCGTCTCTGCAGTTGGGATAGGTCTTTGGCCGGTGGACTTGCTGTACTTTTTGCTGGAGTGGGATTTTTCTGTGGTATGGCTGGTGCTATGGAAAATGAAATCGGTATACCTTTTGCTAGAGTGCAGGTCCTGTGTGGTGGGGCTAGTGGTGTGGCCAGTGAAGTATGGGTACAGTCTACTAGAGTCGGTCCTACGTTTTGTGTCACTGGTTGTACAACCAATATAAGTGGGGTGCTGTCTGATTTCTCCGGCACCACCATGTTTTTCAAGGACTTTGCTGGTGCTCCTTCAGATTCGGCAATCACCCTCTTCCTTTTTGATGTCTGATGCACAAGAACAACATTTGAGTGGAAAAACATGGTATGATGACAGATGGAATATGTATTGATAATGGATGGGCATGGCATCTCGACATATATGATGAGTAAACTAAGCAGATGGTGGTGCAACAAAGTAGAAGAAATGCAAGACAACATATGCGAGATATGCGCAATCAATAAAACCTTGCCAAATTAGAACAGGCACCTTGATGGGTGAATAGGACATGCCATCTGCCTTTGACTCCTCGAGGTTAGAATAGTCATTAGGATCATATTCTGAACAAGAATCAACTGGTGGGGAGCGTATGAGTTTCATTGCATCCAGAATGGCACTCAACGCCTTGGTGCCAATTTTGTAAGTCATTGCAGTGTTTAGCTTCAAGAGTGGACTGCTGCTAATGTGACACAAAGCAGCTACACAGATCATAGTGTAGATATAACGGGGGAAACCGTAAGCATCAGAGTAAAATCAGCAAAGTGGAACTTGCTGGAATATATGTTCTAGTACTGTCGGTACGGCTAGAAAGGCTTCAAATACCAGTTCTCTTCAACTGAAGGTGAGGTACTGTTAATATCAGTGTAATTCTCAAAGGCGACACAACTCCCTGCATTTCCTTGCTATTCTTATAGGATTCAAGTGGGCAGGTCACTACAAATCCTATTCCTATGTTTCCAAAATCCTACGAATCAAAGAGGCTCAAAGTGTCCATCACAACCGACCGTATAGACCTCTACACTACAAATGTCCCTGCTCATCTTCATACAAGGAACATACAGTATTACTATCATACTCCCTCTGTTCCAAAATATAAGTCTTGGTAGAGATTTCCACTATGGATCACATACAGATGTATCCAGATACATTTTAGAGTGTAGATTCACTCATTTTGCTCCATATGTAGTCCATGGTGGAATCTATACAAAGACTTGTATTTAGGAACAAAGAGAGTACATATTAAAGAAGAATGGAAGAGGAACATGGTAAAGAAGAGCAAGCAGATTTTGGATAATAAAATGTTGGTTGCGCAGTGCCCACACATGATGAACCAGAGCGCATTAAGAATGCAACTCCCAGCTATCTCTCGACCATTTCAGGCGGTTGGATGAAGATCCTACGTCTCCTAACCCTTCTTCTTCCTCGTCTCTGATTCTTTCCATACAGAACACCGCACGGGCCGCCGGCCGGACCACCGACCATCACCGCCTGTGTTCCTCTGCCACCCCCACCCCCACCCCCGCCCCAACCCCCACCCGCGTCGAGTTTTCTTCGTTCGGCAAGGCCCCACAACCACCCGAGCCCCTTCGTTCGCACCGGCAAACTCCGGCGAGCTCTGAAAAATCGACTGACCCAATTTTGAAATTTAGTCTACTGTGATTTAAGTAGTGTGGAATATAAAAGGGGAAAACCATAAGCATTGGGAGTATAGTGTTGAGTGTGCCATGGCGGATCTGAAGGTGCAAACCGGACAAAGGCAACTTCGCAACCAAGACAAGAAATCAGAGTAAAGCAGTGGCGATCTATTTTCTTGCTGCGATAAATAAGTTGACCAGATACGAAAGAGTACCGCCTCTGGTGTGGCACCGTGTATGCATTTGCTGAGAATTTGACGGTGTTGCGGTAGCGATGGTTGTCTGCAGCGTGGAAGCAGATCTAGGAGGGTAGATGGTGGCGGCAGGGCACGGTGGACGAGACGGTCGTAGGAGCGGCGCCGGCAAGGTGGACGACGGCGGGGATGAAGTGAGAGGATGGGATGCAAGGATCCCGGTCCGAAGCCGTGGATGAGAGAGGTCGATCTCTTGTAATGGACGGCGACGTCGGGGTATCAGCTCCGGCATGGTGGAGGAGGACGGCGGTGGATGGGGTGGCGGACGACGATGGACAGAGGAGGGTGGGGTGGAGATGGTGTTTTGGCGCCCACGGAGTACGAATGGGGAAAAGGGAGGTAGAGAGGAAGGGGGAACCATGTATTCAGGGCACGCTTGTCTCAAATGCGAGGAAATTTACAAACTTAGCCCCTGTTACAAATTTCCTACATCACAGCAATATTAGTCGGTTGGGGATAGGACGGTAATCTCGCATACACCGAATATTTGCCGACGAGAGTTTGTTTTTGGCGCCCATTGTGTATGAATATGAATCAGGGAGGGAGTCAATTTCGGCCGAGGACACACTGTGTTTTGGCGCCCACCGTGTATGAATCCGGGTGAAAGGCGGTTATGTCACGTTTGGGTGAAATTACAAACCTACCCATATCAAAACCTATAGAGATCTAGAAGATAGGCTTTGCGTGGCAGGGATAGGCAGTAGTAATTTCCATCTCGCAGATTTTGGTTTCAGGCGGTTACTACGACTTTCCCCGCTTCGTTCAAATTTTGCAGAGTGCACATTTACCGTGCCAACTCAATTTGAATCCCGTTTGTGTTCTATTTTTTCGGAAGGGATCCATTTTCAATTGGAATTAAATTCTATATAAATCATTTTTTATATATACTTTCAAAAGCACAACAAAGAATTCTACTCCTTTATATGTATAATATGATTTACAAATACAATGATCTCAAAATCTTAAGGTTGAATTCAAAAAAATTTAACCAAATTATGTTCTACTAAAATGTATAGATCAGTAATATCTACGTATTAAATAACATATATGTGCGTGAATTCATATGAGTACGCATGTTTGATAGATCAATTTTGGATGGAGTATGGATTACATGTATCATCATCTCAAATTCAAATATTTGAATCCCTTTTATGTTCACTCCTTTCACGCCCATCTCTCTCGCATGCATGCTCCTTCATGTAGCTATCACTCTCTTTTCTCCAGCTCACCCGCACGCTCACTTCATGTTTATCCTATCCTTGCAAACATGGTCTCTCGACGTCTCCCTTGAGAAGTGTCACACTCTCCCTATCATTATACATTACACGGGTTTCATTGTCTCTCACGTCTCTACTATTCTCTAGTATCACTCGGTACCTAAGCTTTCTTTTTCACCGCCACACACACAGTCTCCACTCGTCTTTCACTTTGTCTTTCTCTCTATGGGATTCTCTCACACACCCTATATGTCTTTGCATATGACTCATACCACTAAAATTACTCTCTCTCTCTCTCTCCTGTAGATACAACATTTGTTGTGGTCTCCTTTTCGTCTTCATCCCAGACTGACATTATTCATTTGTTTAACGATTAGATAACCCCCCCTCTCTCTCACACATACACACACACAACTCTTACTTCCACTCCCCTTCCCAACTACCGTCTCTCTCTCTCTCTCTCACACACAAAACTCTTGCTTTCGCACCCCGACTCGTATTTCTCTCACAAACATTTGTCGACTAGCCTCTAGATAGGTTTATACACCCACACACTCGTGCTTCCACTATTGCATACATGTCTCTCTCCTGCTCCTTGTATCTATGTAGATTTTTCTTCCCTTCTTGAGACACGCCCTCTCGATCGTGCAAATACACACACTATCGCCTCATTTTAAGCTGATACCCATCGCACACACACTCCTTGTGTCTTTGTCACACATGCACTCCGTCCTCCTCCACTTTTCCTCTCTCTGACACACACATGGGCTTTTTGCAACAACTAGCAAGATGCCCATGCGTTGCACGGAACATCAAGATGCATTTCTATGAGTAGTTTTTCTTGTGGGGGAAAGGATGAACGAGGGAAGGCCTTATTTGCAAATGTGGAGAGGGGTGTGGGTATCTTTTTGCAAAATTTCCAGAGTTTCCTTCCTATCCCTCAGATATAGATCGGACGGCCTATATTGCAGGATGGCAGGCACACGATCATCACCAACAATGATTTTTATAAGAGTAGGGATAAAAAACAGAGTTGGTGATGATGGTGGACCTGCCATCCTGCAATGTAGGTCGTCCGATTTATATCTGACGGATAGGAAGGAAAATATGGCAATTTACCCGCACTCCTCACCACATTTGCAGATAAGGCCTTACCTCGTTCATCCTTTTCTCCCATAAGATCTTGATGTTCCGTGCAACGCAGGGGCATCTTGCTAGTAAGAGTAGAAATTAGACATATACCACTTCTCAAATCTTGAAACCAACAACATTCTATCTCATCAAAACCGCCAAAGGAATATATTTTGAGTGAAACATAACATATTTTTAGTGATATACGTATTTCAAAACTAGATTTTTTCTATCAAATCGGTGAATATGTATTAGTCTACTTTGATCGTGTGGCAACGCATTGGCACATTGCTAGTAGTTATTATAATTTTTTGGACACCAGACAAACGGTGGAGTACATATACGGAGAGAAGAGGCACACACACGCAGTCGGCCTCTCGCTGTCTCGCACACATGAGTGTTACGTAAAGGCGATGTTAACAAATAAATCCTAAAACCCTAGGTGCACGATTGCTGCATTCTCGGGTACCGGGTACGTGGTGGAGCACCTTTGTAGGAATAGTCAGCTCGCGTGATAATTTGATCCGTAGGAGTTGATGGTCGGGACCACAGGTGAACGACTTGGAGCGCGGTGGCTCGCCAGTTGCCACAGATCGAGTAGCCACGTTTAAAATATCATTTTTTAGCGGGGTTAAGAGTTCCGATTTTCAATGGCGCGTTATAAGTACTAAGTAGTTTTTGGAACGATTGGTATGGAGCGAAAATGGAATTCATAGTACTACGTACCTCGTTGGCGTATGGTTGTATGGGTTTATGTTGCGAGATGTTGAACCTGGTAGTTCTAAGGCAAATACTATGGTTTAGATTTAGATGCTGGTTTTTAGTAATGAAAATCGGAAGGGGAAACCCTTCTTTGATTAAAAAGACTACTACCTCCATTCTGGTTTACTAGTCCCCATCGTATTTTGGGTCAAAGTTTGTCCACGAATTTTACTTGTAAAATGTGAATGGAAAATGAGATTTTGTTATACCCAAACAAAAAAGGACTAGAGGGAGTGATTGCTCTGACACGGACCCGACCTCTCATAGCACAAGCATTGAACCGGCGCACCAGCCAAGAGGGCCCCACTCGCTACAGGCCCGGCTGAGCACGCCTCCTCGCCGCGTGCAACCAGCTTAAGACTGCCCCTCATGCGTTTGTTCAATCCGCGCATGTGCCGGTAACACGTCCTTCCGTGAGCCGGCAAGCATTTTAGAACACAAAAAATGACTAAAATAAAATTAATTTACGCACGGTCTTGACTTGTTGTGCTCGCACTGGTAGCAGGAACTAGTAGAGGTTTTTCTTTATTTATAACTCTCCTCACATTTTTTTGGCTTTGAAGTGAATCATGGTTGTGGACATTATGTATGAATGTGCAGATATCTATGAACATGAGTTTGATGTGGAAGTTGAACTTGGAATGTCGGGCTTGCGCGTGAACTATACCATGTCCAATGCTTCGTTGTTATTGTTTGGAAAGTAATTGATGTTATTACATGACCCGAAAAAATTATTTTGTGCCACATCAGTAGATGCACGGACATCACAACAGGCATGCTAACTGGATAAACATTTGAACCTAGCTATTATGAAGGAAATTTTGTATTGACAACAGTTTTAGATAGCAGGAGACGCCTAGCCTGCTCTGCCTCTGCTAGCTTATTTCTGGCTTCTTCCATCTCTTCTTTGGCTTGGGTGAAGAGATCATCTGATTGCTCTTTTCGCTTCTTCAGGAACTCAACTACATTCTCAAGGGCTGCTGCACGCTTTCTTTCAGCCTTTACTAGAGCCACGAGGACACGAACAACTGACGACTCCACCTGGCTTGTGTGTAATCCAGCATCATCTGGGAATTTGCACCTTATGTCTAATCTAGCATCATTAGGGAACTCGCACCTTGTGTGTAATCCAGCCTCATTTTGGAAACATGATCTCGAGGTTGACCATACTTCCCTCCTCGCAAGAACTGCATCCTGACATGAAGTTACTTCTTTTTTAGATCAATACTCAGAGTAACCCAGATCCATTTAGTAGAAGCCAGATAAACAGAACTCGGAGAAGTGAATTCAAAAGGAAAAAATATATAAAAACAAACTACAAGGTGATAACACCCACTTCCTACATCAAGCTAAAAATGAAAGCATTAGGACGATTAAGACTCTTCTTATTACACATTGAAGAACACCAGACTTAAGAGAAACAGAAACTACAACATATACATCGAAGAACACGAGGCTAAACGAAAGTAATTGATAGGGTGTTACTTACCAAAGCTTGTTTTACAGGTTTGGTGCAGCTCCTATTTAACTTTTCACGCTCCTTGAAGATGTCCCCAATATCCCGTGTTTGGTCTTCATTGCTCCTATGCATGTTCGCACTTGTGATTTTAAAATCTCAACATGGCCAGAAAAATATACTACTAGTAATACTTGCGCATCTTGTGGGCAACATTAAAGCACTCGTCTGCCATGTTAGAGCATCTCCAACAGAATCGCAATGCGCGGTGCTTTAAAAAAGCGTTTACAGTGCTGAGATCGAGAAGTAGAGATAGAGAGTAGAGACTAGAGAGTAGAGGATAGTTCTCAGCGTAGATAGATAAAAAAAGATATTTCAACTACTCCTCGTCGTCTGACTCCTCCTCGGTGATGTCCTCCTCTGACATCTGACTATAGGCGTGAAGATACCGATCATCGTCGGATTCCTAGGGCAACGCTGCTCCTAGCCTCATGTTGAATTGAGCATCCACTTTTCGCCTACGCTTGTCCTCGTGATAGGCGGCTCGCTCCGCCCTCCTCTTATCCCTCTCCACCATCCTTTGCGCGTAGAACTCACGCTCGTTGATGATGTCCCGCGGGAAGTGTTGGCGCCACAGCGCCATGGCTTCCTCGTCCATCTCGGCGATGCCGAGATGGTGCTGCCGCCTCCGGTTGTCCCAACGATCCTCGTCGGTGCTAAGCCGTGGCAGAGGCGCGAGCTCCTGCGCCCGCTCCCACGTTGGCACGTTGGGGAAGTCAATGTTCTATGAGGCCACCGGAGGCACCACGCCACTGTGTCGTACGTGCGGGCGGCCTCGTTGGCGGTGTAGAAATTGCCGAGGCCGAGGCGCATCCTGCGGAATCGGATCTTGGCGGAGAAGCCGCCGGAGGGGCGCACGCGGACGCCGCGGTATCCCCAAGTTTCCTGGCGACGCGGCGGCATGGTGGCGCAGCGGCGGCGAGGCGAGAAAGAGCGGGAGAGAGCGGTGGCAAGGCACAGAGCGGTGGGAGGGCGTTGGATTTTATGAAGCACGCCAGACGCTGCGCGCCAAAACTAGCGCACGCCCGACCGCTTTTTCCCGCCCGCGCGCGATCCTTTCCCGACGTCTCTGCTATCTCTACTCTCTTCTCTACTGTTATATTTATTTTATATTTAATATTTAATATTTATCTCTACTTCTCTACTGTCTACTTTTTTTCTCTATACTTTTTTTCTTATAAAAAAACAGAGTTGGTGATGATGGTGTGCCTGCCATCCTGCAATATAGGCCGTCCGATTTATATCTGACTGATAGGAAGGAAATAATGGGAATTTTGCAAAAAGATACCCATACCCCTCTCCAGATTTGCAAATAAGGCCTTCCCTCGTTCATCCTTTTCTCCCACAAGATAAACTACTCATACAAATGCATCTTGATGCGTGCAACACATGGGCATCTTGCTAGTTCTAAAAAACTTTCCATCATTTGCCACACTACTGGTTGCAGATGAAAAACCTACCCAAGCACAGCGCGATACATGAGCGATGCAACGCACAATTACAAGATGTTATTCTGTTGGACAATGGAGGCTATAACCAATTACTTTTATGGGAACAATAGCACCCAGGAAATTTGAAGGGTAGGTATGAACAAAATTGGAACTGCACATGTACTGCTAAGTGATTCGATACACACATTACCAATCGAGGAGGAGAACGATCGTCATGGCGATCTCTGTGAGTCATGGTTGGCAACGAGAGTCAGTTCATTGTCCATGATGGTGGTGCTTCTGCGCTTGGCGTCGGCTTCCAGGAAGCAGATCCAAGACCGTGGAAGACGATGCCGGGGAAGAGGCTCAGTGTACGACGACGATGGTGGACCGGCTCCAGTGCGGCGTATGAGGTCGTCGATGAGGCAGATGTGCTGCGGTGGACGAGTGCACCGATGTAAAGGGGAGGAGCACGAAGGTTGAGGTGCCGTGGAGAAGTCTATTTTGCGGTGGGGATAGAAAATGGGGAGTATTCAGGTGTACTACTCTGGGTGCCGGGTGGGGTTGGCTGGGTAGAGTGAACCTGAAGTTACGAAAATAGCCCCCTACCAAGCGTCATCTATAGGCCTATTACGAAGGCTATGATGGTAACTTCCCACTGCTCGAATCAGGGCCACGGGAGATTTTCCCGCCGACCTCAAAATTTTGTGACACTGAACTCCCCGTGTGGCGTGTTGAGTGATTCGGCTAAGCAACTAGCGAGTAGTAGTAGTAAACTCTGCATATTAGGTTTGATCGAAGTCAACCTTCCTAAAGTTTGACCAAGTTTATAGAAAATATAAACATTTACCATAACAAATATGTATGATGTGAAAGTACATTCAATACTGAATCTAATGGTATTTATTTGTTATTGTATATGTTAATATTTTTTGTTATAAGCTTTCTGAGAGTTTACAAAACTTGACTTTGACCAATGCTAATACACAGAATTAAATAAAAACGGAGGGAGTACACATTTGTTTTCTTAGTTTGTAGTGAACTAATCATTTGTTGAAATTGTGAAATAAATATATTAGGCTATCGACTTCGAATGTAATGGTCTATACAATTCAATAGTTACAATCATTGTCGAATCCCAAGATGTGTACAAGGTCTATAGTACTTCACAACATGCTCAAACTCACATAATCCCAGTCAAATGAGAATCTAAATGCATTTCTTAGTTATTACTTTGTAGGATGCAACAAAACCAACCATAACTCTACATCAGCCATTATAGAAGCAACATTTTGAACATATCCCAATGTGTGGATGAAACATGCAGAGAGAGCTTGCGAAGATGGAGCAGATAGGGCAAGAAAGATTGTATGTATGTGGACGAGAGAGAGTAGGAGACAAACCTACCGAGACAGAGAGAGAGAGAGATCAAAAGAGAAAGAGAGAGGAAGAAGTTAGGTCTGTGAGAAAGATGGAGACATGTAATATACGTGAGATGCATGTGCATCTGGATTATGTATACGTGGAAGGAGAAGAGACAACATGTTTGATGAGAGAGCTGGAAAAACATGGACGAGAGGGGAAGGATCTCGTGGGTTTAGGGATTGATAATTTTGTGTGGAGGCAAGAGGGATTGGTAATTTTGTGCGAGAGAGAGGGAGGGTGGGGGGAGGAGTCAGTCAGCCATCGTGACATCATCCTTCTTCCAAATGGCCCCGCATTCTCTAGCGCGGTGTGGTCGCCGTCTTTGATCTCCTTGATTCCCTCTTTGAAGATTGAGGTGTTGTGCATGTTGGGGTGCAAAGAAGCACAATCGAGAGTGGTCGCCGTCTTCGATCTCCTCAATGCCCTCGTTGAAGATTGAGGTGTTGTGCATGTTGGGGTGGAAAGAAGCACAAGCGAGAGTGGTCGCCGTATAACCTTGGATGGGGATGAATTGTGTGCTCGGGGGTGGGTGGGTGTGTGTGTGTCTGTGTGTGTGTGCGCGCGTGTGCGTGCGTGTGTGCATGCGCGTGTGTGTGTGTGTGAGAGAGAGAGAGATATTGAGAGAAAACAAACCTAAGGAGAGAAATGGGTATTCACGAAGAGATTGTGCGGGCCTTGAGGTGGGCAGGGGCCGGGTGAGGGTGTCAAAATGTGCGTGTTGATGCATGTGTTACATGCAATCGTGCGAGGGACGGACGAATCAAGAGAGATGGTTGTTGTGTTACGGATGCTCCTCTCTCTCTCTCTCTCTCTCACACACACACACACACACAAGTAAACTAGAACACTGTTCTCTCATGTATACACAACGTATCAGCATCTATCTATGTCTCACTCATGCATGATCATTTGCACATTCACACCTCTCTATGTCTGTATCACACGCACACCATCTCCACATTGCCCTTCCGCCACAACACACATAATGACACATACACACGTTCTCTCTCAGTCACACACACAAAATCAGTATTAAAAAAACTAGGGCGCACCTAAAACGTCCAAATCCAAATAAACACGAACTAGAGCTAAATTCAACTATATGGAAATATTGCAGCGTCAAGAACTTTTCCAGGAAAAAACAAGTTGAGTAATATTCGGGGATTGTTTTCACACACACAAAAAGGTTCGATGGATGTCCTTCGAGCGCGACATGGTGACACACCGTTCGATCGACCTCGTGGCCGTGGTACTAACTAATAAAAGTGATGCCTAAGTCTAATGTTTACGTGTACCAGTACGATTTTCTTTTAAGTTTGACCAACCTTATATAAAACTAAAGTAAGCTCCCATACGCGCACTCATCAATATGCCGCCGCCGCCATTGCGCATGCCGGTGCCCGCCTGCTCCGGCCAACAATTTCTCACCTATCACCGCCTGTCGCCGCCATCCCTGTGCCATGATGCCGAAGGCTCGCCCGCTCACGTCGTCTGCAGTCCCTCCTCATGATGCCGCCGCGCTGCCAAGCACGCGAGCAGCTGGTGGAGCCGCGTCTATGCATGCAGCGTATGAAGAGGAGGACAAGCGCGTGCTCCAGCACACCGACGAGGAGGAACTAGCGTGTCATTGTCATCTCCGCCCGCGCGGAGGAGGCGTGCATGGTGGCTGTCGCGGCGGAAGCCGGTTGTGCGCGCGTCGAGCCTGCAAACCAGGTGCGGACGTGGAATCTACCTTCGAGACCTTGAATGCCACATGGATCCCGCAATCTGAAGGAGCAATTTGTGTCAGTCGACTCTTGTAAGCAGTTTGATGCACCATGGATGGCTAGAAGGGATTCTTCCACCTCTTCTGCCATCTTCTTCCTTCGCTCCGTCGAACTTCTTTCAGAAATCGACTGACCCAAATTATACTACTAGTACGAACGTATTAAGTATAGTCGGAGCACGAAGATACGAGCAGTAGTACCAATTGCAAGAAGAACAGTAGTAAGACATAGTACTAGTAATACTGTACGTACTAAAGAGTTCAAATAACGAGAAAGAACATAAACATAGTTCTGCTCGGGCCTCAGCACAACACACCCTTGAAAATAAACTAAGCAACTAGTCCGCTTGACACTGCAGTAGAACCAGCATGAGCGACGGCACTGCCACCTACTCGGATTCCGAGTCCACGTCCTCGACTTCGTCCTCGTCCCTCTTCCTCTTCCTCTTCGCCGACACTTCTTTGCTTGAACCATACAATGGGCTCTGCTTCTTCATCCAACCCTTGTAGATATTTAAACAAAGGTAGGCATCCATTTCTGCGTACAGGATGTGATCTTCATCTAATGTCTTCGACTCCCATGCATGATGAAACTCGTGATGAGGTTTTTTCAGTTTAGCGTACGAAGGATCAATCGTGGCTGCTGCCAGGGTCAACATTGAAGGTTGCGAGGAGGACACCAGGCTTGCCTTCTGGAGATCGAAGGGCTGGCCTACAACGAGACCTATCCGACGCAGGACATCCCTGTCGTTCTTAAAGTCTACAGTAACGGATTTCACTCTTTTGTCCTTGAGGAAGTTCTTAAAATCCTGGCACTCAATGTCGACATGGCATATGTGGTAGACCAAGCAAATGTTATGTATGCAAACCTAGATCACGACGGGCTTCTTCCTCTCTGCCTCCTTTAGAATCTTCTCTCTTTCCAGGATTTTGGTGTACTCAACATCTAGCCCAGCAACCCACTCATCCGTTGAACTGTTGAACATGCGTAGGAAGCGAGCAAGCCATGCTTTCACCGTCGCGGATCCACGTGTGTAGATGATGATGAACTCATCGCCGGTGATGGCTCTAACCTGGTACTCAGCGGCGACCATGGATATTTAGGAGGCCATGGATTTTGGAGGAGGGTTAGGAGAAGTTGAACTGTTGTACCCCGCAACAAAAAAACTGGGAGTGAACTAATGTGAAAGGATGGGACGACTGGGAGCAAACTGTTGTAAGGTAGAAGACAGGAAGAGTATGGCGTGCGAACGGCATGGGGTTGCTGGCTTGCCCGGTGGATAAACGGCTGCAAGCCCCTAAAGAGTTCTCGAGAACTATGCAGGACCCACTAGATGTCATGTCTACTAGACCCATATCGTAGGCCTGATGGTATAGCTTCTGCCTATTCGCATGCCATGCCGGCGCGTGGATGTAACTTCACTTAATTCCATGAACTATCGCGCCTCCCACGACCTTCGCCTCCCTCGCGCCATCGCTCCCTTTGAGACTTCGATCGGCTATAAATGAGCAATTTTTTTTGCCTACTCCGCATGCATGATACTCCCTCTGGTCCTTTTTACTCCCGTCAACCATTTGCAAAGTGTTTGACCAAATATATACTAAAAATATCAATATCCACAATACTGATTATAATGAGTATAAGAACTACATTTTATAATGAGTGTAAAAATATTGATTTGACATTGTGAATTGTAAGTGCATCTAGTGCCCCTTAGTGATTTTGGTGTATTGAAGACTTATAGGTTAAGGGACTGATGCGTTTGTGAGTGTACACAAGTCTATAAGTCTATGAGGAGTTTGATATTTACAGAGAAAGTCGACCCCTAAAAATGAAGTTCTTGAACTGAAGACTTTGTATTTCTGAAGACTTTGAAAGTGAAGAAATTGGTGTGACCTTGAAGACTAGGCAATCATTCGAGGAACATGCAGCGTGAAGACTTTGTTTTCGTAGTTTCATTTTATCTTCCTTGAGTCATAGGAAACACCGTACTGTTAAAGGGGGTCGAGGAAGTACTAAGGAAAAATTTCCATGTGATGCTCAACTCAAAATCCTACACCTACCAATCCCTTCGAGTGAAGCCATTGGAAATCTCATACAATTCAGTCATATTCTTCAGTGACAGAGACGAAGTTCTTCTGGTCTCTGAAGAATTTGTTCTGACTGAGGAGTTAGGAATTCGCCAGTGCGGATTGCCTACATAGTGAGGAACATGATAGCCCTGAGGTATTTGAGAGTCAAATATTCCAACCGTTGCTGTGCTACGCGCCAACTGTCCCAAAATATCTACCCACCTAACGGTCATATCAGTCAAGGGCATTTATGTCTTATCATGTTGGGCTGCTCCCTGGCTATAAATAGCCGCCCCCTACAACCACTAGTTGGTTGGCTGCTCCGAGAGAAACTGACACTTGTCATTTGAGAACAACCCATCCTCCGAGGACTTTGAGCAAAAATCATCAAGTGAGGAAATCCCCAACCCAAACCTACAAAACCCCAAAGTGATTGAGCATCACTGAAGAGATTGATCCTGCGTGGAGCCGACGCTTGTTTCCTTTGAAGACTGTGCTTCTTCCAGATGGTTAGGCGTCAAGGTCTAGAGCATCCAAGAGGAATTGTGGATCACCGAGTGACCGACTTTGTGAAGGTTCGGAAGTCACCTGAAGAGTTACCACGAGTGATTGGGCGAGGTCTGTGTGACCTTAGCTCAAGGAGAATACGGTGAGGACTATGTGTCCGGGACTGTGTGTCCTCGAGTTTAAATACTCAGCCGCTCCAACCAGATGTACAACTGAGACAACAGTTGGAACTGGTCTACCAAATCATTGTCTTCACCGAGCTAACTGGTTCTATCTCCTCAAATCTTTCATTTCCTCGTGTATGTTGTTGTGTGCCTGTTCATATCTGTTTGAAGACATTGACTGAAGACTTTCTCAATTTCCTCAGTTCCATTTCTTCAGTTTGTCCGTCTTCTTCCTTGTGTTATCATGTGTTTATGCTTTCTGTACTCTGTGCTTGTCTTCCTTTCATCATGATGACTATGCTTGTGTTCTGTTATGTTCCTTTCTAAGTACTTATTCCGCTGCAAGTAGTTCTTCATTTAGGAATTTCCTCACCAGCAAATTCCTCAGTGAAGAATTCATAAAAATCGCCTATTCACCCCCCTCTAGTCGATATAACGCACTTCCAATTGGTGTCAGAGCAAGGTACTCCCTTGTTCTGTGTGATGTTGGTTTAACCACCTGGAGTTTTAGTTATGTCGACTGCAGGATCGAGGAACGTCTCCTGCCCCATCTTTGACGGTCATGAATATCCTCGGTGGAAGGCCATGATGAAAAAGTGACTCATGGCTATGGACAGCGAACTATGGACCGTCACTGAGATCGGTCTTACCGATCTATGCAAGATGGCGGAGGCTGATGACATTCGCAAGTACACTCTACTTAACCTCATGGCAAAGGATGTCATCTGCTCCAGTCTGTCCCGAAATTAGTTCAGGAATGTCATGCATCTCAATCACGCAAAGCTAATCTGGGACCGTCTCTCTGAGGTCTATGAAGGTCATTGGACTCGTCATGATCCTTGGTTTGAGGATTAAAAGGAATCTCTCAATGCGATGACATTCGAACCAGAATCATCATCATCTACCCCCTGCCTTATGGCAAACAGCGCTAAGGTAACCGAATGCTACCCATCCGACTCTAGTGATGATGAATCTGGCGATGAATTTGGACCTAGCTATGTTAAACTTGCTTCCCTTGCCACTAAACAACAAATAGCTTTGGAAAAAGTTCAATACATGCTAAATAAGAGCGATGATATGTTGGGTGAAGAAATGGATCAGTCAAAAGCCTTGGCTGAAAGTCTTCAGGGACTCCATTCCAAGTTTGACTACCTTCAAAGTCATCATAACACTCTCTTATCTGATCACGAGAAGCTTTCTTATGAATTTCTTCAAAGAAAGCAAGATCTTGAGAAGCTAAGAGTGAGTTATGAAGATCTTCAGAAGGAGCGCGATTCATTACTTGCTCAATAAATCAGCGCTACTCAGGAAGAATTTGTTCATCCATGTCTGAAGTGCATAGAACCTGAATCTGCTAATTCTTCACATGAATGTTCTAATGCTTCAAATGTTACAAATTCTTCACCTGTCTCTGCTATCACTAATTCCTCATCTGAGGACATTGCTAGTAATACTAATGATGCAGGGCTGAAGGATTTGTACACGACAGGCATGTACAAAAGCCTCAAAGGGCATCAGATTCTTTGTGATGTGCTTAAAAAGCAGATCCTCAACAGGAACCCTAGGAAAGAGGGTATTGCCTTTGAGAGGAAACTCAATGTTGATGGAACATATTGGAAACCTGAGCAGTACCCCAGAACCTCATGGGTTGCTGCAAAGGGACCTCCAGTTAATCCATCCAACTTATCTGGCTTTACATGTGAATCTCCTCATTCTTCTGATGAGTCATTTGACTCCAACTACAAACTATTCAAAAATCAGAATGGTGAAGTATTTGCTAGATATGTTGGCACTAACTGCAGGAACGGTTCCCCTATGAAGAAAATCTGGGTTCCTAAAAGCTATCTTGAAAGTCTTCAGGTGAATGTCCTCATGACACCACCTGTGAAGAATAGGAACCCCGGATCAAATTCTTCATATGGACCTACTTCTTCATATGGATCCAATTCCTCAAAAGAATCAAAATCCTCATATGATCATCATCGTGCTAACCCCTCTGTTTCGCAGGGTAGAGCTAAGGGCTATGAATATGAGCGTTATTCTACAAATCATTATGTTCATAAGTCCTCGAAGAATTTCTCTGCTTACTCATATGCTTACCCTAACCCCTCTTATGTGAAACAAAGTAGACTGGCTTCTATGCCACCTTTCTCATATGGTGCTTTTAGAGTGATGAATTCTTTTGTCGGATTTAGGGTTCCAGCAGACCCTTGAGGTTCGAACATTGGGGTGCGCGTGGAGGTTTTGCCTTCTACCTACCTGTTCCTCGCCGAATCGCTGGGATCTAAACTACGAGAAGAACAACACAAGAGACACATGATTTATACTGGTTCAGACCACCATTGTGGTGTAATACCCTACTCCAGTGTGTGGTGTGGTGGATTGCCTCTTGGGCTGATGATGAACAATACAAGGAAGAACAGCCTCGCGAGGGTCTGTTCTTGTGGTCTCTCTCTTTGGCCGGATGGATCTCCCCTTCCTACCCTGTGGGTGGCTAGTCCTATTTATAGGCGAAGGCCCTGGGCCTCTTCCCAAATACTGAGCGGGAAGGGCGCCAACAATTGGCAAATTTGAAGGGGAACATCTAGTACACTTATCCTGACTAAAGTTGGTCCTCGCCTGTCAAAGGCTCTAGTGGTGACGCCGACTTGGGCTCCACGGTGACCTCCATCCTGCCGTTGGACTGGTCTTGGTCTTGTTGCACCGAAATGGATGCCTTTGCTTGATGCTCTCGCCTGTGCTTGCTCCCCTTGCACCAAAGAGGAAATAAGGACACTGCGCGGGCTGGCGCCCGGCTGGCGCCCTTGGTCGTCATGGCTTGCGTCATGGGCACCTCGCGAGGTACCCCGCCTTGAACTCTCTGCCTCCTCGTGAACCAGCCTGACGAGGCCGTGCCTGAGGAAGTTCCTTGTCATCCGCCCCGCGAGGCTTGGCCCCTCGCGAGGGTCTTGAGCTTTCTTTGATGAAGATGGGCCATGCTGGGCCCCCTTTGAGCCACGCCGCAGGCCGCAGGTAGGGAAGTCTGGGGACCCCTGTTCCCAGAACGCCGACAGTAGCCCCCGGGCCCAAGGCGCGCCCGGACTTGGCCGAGCAGAGAAGCGAAAGGGCAAGTGCGAAGCATCGCGGGCCCTAATAGCCTGCGGCCTTGGGCTCCGCGTGGCGGTCGGTTGCATGTGGGCGGCTCCACTTCCCCATGACGCCTCGGCAACCGCATGGACTCGACAAGTCCCTGCATGCAAAAACGGGTCATAATTACCTGTGGTCACGGAGGCTGACGGTTGGCCTCCTCTGGCTTTAAGTACGGCACGCTGCGTGCCCTTCCAGTTCATCCCCTCTTACTTCTTCTTCTTCCTCATGGCCCCGCCAAGGAGGCTCTCTGCCGCAGAGAAGGGAAAAGCTCGCCAGGCCGAGCCTGTCTCTCCCCTGCCAAAGCGCGGTCGCGGCCGCCCTTGCAAGCACCCCGTGGCCTCCACGGTGGTTCCCCGCGTCAGCGGAGGTGACTTCCCGCGTGGCACCGGGCGGCGGCCGCGGCCGGGGGGTGCGTTTCGGCCGTGCCGCCCCCGAGGCCGCGCTCTCGCACTGTGGAGGTGCTGCCACAGTTTGTTGTGTGGGCAGCAGAGCCGGCCAGCGCCCGGCTTCAGCTCCCTCGCTTCCTCCTAGGTGAGCTCGAAGCTGGCGCCCCGGGTGGCCTCTGGCTCCAGGCAGACGGCTGCTGCAGCCGGGCCTCGTGGGCTTCGCTAGAGGTCTTTGCATCCGGGAGCCTGGCCCTGACCCGCGACTGGCAGACGTTTACCCGCGCGCGAGGCCTGAGCCGCCGGTGCACCCTGCACTTCAAGTTCGACGGCGATGCCATCCTCTATGTGAGGGTGTTTGGGGAAGATGGTCGCCGCGCTGGGTGCTGCCCAGAAGACGACGGCCACGGCCGGGGACCCAGCCCCGGCAAGGATGGAGAGGGAAGTGAGCGCGCGGCTGGTGGCGCCCAGGATTCCTCAAATTTCTCTAGTTCCTCTTCGGGTAGCGACTCTTCTAGCAGCGGCCGCGGTTTGCCTCCGCGCCGTCGTGCCTGCTTGGAGGGCGGTAGCGGGTCCGCCCGCCGTCGCACCCTGGTGAAGCGCGAGAGGGAGTCCGCCTGAGCTCCGGAGGCTGCTCGGGACCGGCGCCTGGCGAGCTTTGCCTGATTTGTTCCCCCTTCTCCTTTCTCCTGCGCAAAAAGACAACTATGTGGGGGCCCCGTGGGGGCGTGTTTGTGTTACCATTGTCAATCATCATAATGTTTTCGTAGTTCTGGTATTGTTCCTTCTTGCTGAACGCCTGCGCGTAGGTAATCTCCAGCCTTGGCCATGGGGCGACCGACCCGGGTCCTGTATTCATGTCGCGGTGCCCGTGAGGCACGGACTGGAGGAACGCTCCTGTTAGTGAGCCCGGGTCGTGAGGTCTTGACCGAAAGGATCGAAACACTCGCGAGGGCGCCAGGGTCGCCCCCTCGCGAGACCTCGTGCAAGAGAAATTAGGGTCGGAGGGCGAAAAATCGAAGAGCCAAAAGTCAAAAGACAACGATAGTTTCAATAAAACTTCAAATGAGAATGAACTAGCCAACTGCAGAAAGCAAATGAAAAAGCCGCATCCGGCACCTAGTCTAGTCTTCGACGTCTTCTCACCAGCGCAGAGCTAAGTGCTGCCACTGGGCGTGGGAGGGAGCCCCAGGGCCTGAGGCCGGCGCTCCTGAGACTCCGGAGCGTGTACAACCCCAACTCATTATTACGTGAGAGTGTCACGGGCGGCGAGCTTCACAGGCATTGTCCTTCTTCATAGGCTCTGGGCCTTTCTTCAGGGAAGCAAGCTTCACGGGCATTGGCCCTCTTCACAGGCTCCGGGCCTTTCCCAAAAACGCGATAGCTTCACAGGCGTTCGCCCTCTTCACAGGCTCCGGGCCTTTTCCAAAAAAGATGGTCTTCACAGGCGTTTGCCTTCTTCACAGGCTCCGGGCCTTTTCCAAAAAAGATGGTCTTCACAGGCGTTCGCCTTCTTCACAGGCTCCGGGCCTTTTCCAAAAAAGATGGGCTTCACAGGCGTTCGCCTTCTTCACAGGCTCCGGGCCTTTTCCAAAAAAGATGGTCTTCACAGGCTCCGGGCCTTTTCCAAAAAAGATGGTCTTCACAGGCGTTCGCCTTCTTCACAGGCTCCAGGCCTTTTCAGGGGTAAAACCTCCGGAGGTGCTAGATGTTCCACGCATTCTGGACTGGCACCCCCTCCTGAGTCTCCAAGCGCGTGGAGCCGGGCCTGGAAACATGAACAACCTTGAACGGCCCCTCCCACATGGGAGAGAGCTTATGAAGTCCCTCCCTGGAGAGAACCTGCCTGAGCACGAGGTCCCCTACCTCAAGAGTCCTGGGGCGGATGTTGCGGCGGTGGTATCGCCGCAGTGCTTGTTGATATCTTGCCGCTCGCAGGACGGCTTCTCGGTGACGCTCCTCCCCCGGCACGAGGTCCATCGCCCGCATGGCGTCCTGCTGCGCTTCGTCGAACGCCAGGACCCGCGTAGACCGACGTCTGACCTCGTGAGGGAGGACCGCTTCGGCTCCATAGACCAAGAAGAAAGGGGTCTCTCCGGTCGGCTTGGTTGCGGTCGTGCACATGGACCACAACACGGATTGGAGCTCGTCGTACCAGCCCCTGCCGCAAGCCTCCAGCTTCTTCTTGAATGTTCTGGTCTTCAGACCCCTCAGGACCTCTACGTTGGCCCGCTCGGCCTGGCCGTTGCTTCAGGGGTGCGCCACTGAAGCGTAGCATATCTGTGTTCCAAGGTTAGCACAATATATTTTGAAGAGGTTGCTGGTGAACTACGAACCATTGTCGGTGATGATGCGGTTTGGCACCCCGAACCGGCTCACGATGCCCTTGATGAACTTAATCGCTGAACCTACAGGGATGGTGCGGACGGCTTCCACCTCGGCCCACTTGGTGAATTTGTCCACAACGACATAGAGGTAGCGATAGGCCCCGGGCGCCCGGGGGAACGGACCCAGGATATCAAGCCCCCAGACTGCGAATGGCCACGTGAGGGGTATGGTCTGCAGACCCCCCATCGGCTGATGGATCTGCTTTGCATGGAATTGACAGGACTCGCAGGCCTTTACCAGTTCGACGGCGTCATTGAGTGCGGTAGGCCAATAGAAACCACTTCGGAATGCCTTGCCCATGAGGGTTCGCGATGACGAGTGGTGCCCGCAGTCTCCACCGTGTATGTCCACCAGCAGCTCTTTCCCTTGCTCCCTGGAGATGCAGCGTAGGGATACATCATTTGGTCGCCTCCGGTAGAGTTCCCCATCCTTGATGCAGTATGCTGTGGCCTGCCGCGCCACGCGCTCTGCTTCCTCCTCTTTCTCTGGCAAGATCCCTTGTGTCAGATAGCTCCGGAGCTCCGTGACCTAGCATTCCTCCTGAGGCTCCGCTGTCAAGAGCAAACGCGCCCCCGAGGCTGGCCCGCAGATCGGGGCTCCCGAGGCTGGCGGCTGGGGGAGCTCTTTCCGAGGCTGCACCGCGCTTGACAGTGATGGCGTGGTCGAGGGCTTGAAGAGCCGCTCCTCGAAGACGCCAGGCTCCTGAGGCAGCCGCCTGGACGCTCGTTTGGCGATTCGTCGGCCTCCTGATTGGTGCCGCAGGGCACGTGCTGTAACTCCAGCCCCCAGAACTGCTTCTCCATCCTGCGGACCTCCGCAAGGTAGGCTTCCATGTGCTCATCCCTTGGCTCGTATACTTTGTTGGAGAAGTTTACGAGGAGTTGTGAATCACCTTTGATGGTAAGGCGCTTTACTCCGAGGGTGGCCGTGGCCTTCAGGCCCGCTATCAGGCCTTCATATTCCGCTATATTGTTGGAGACCTTTTCGTCGTGTTGGAAACAGAGCTGCACGGCGTAGTAGAGCTTGTCTTGGGTAGGAGATATAAGTACCGCACCAGCCCCCGCGCCGTGCCTGGAGAACGCCCCGTCGAAGTACATGACCCAACCGTCCGGCGCCTCACTTCCCGGGGAGAGGGACCGATCCTCACCAGCCTTTAGGCCCGGCGCCTCTGTCCATTCTGCCACGAAATCTGCCAAGGCGGTCCCCTTGATGACTCGGGTCGTGCTGAATTCGAGCTGAAATGCTTGCAGCTCAATGTTCCACTCGGCGACCCTTCCGGCTGAGTTAGGGCTCCGGAGCACTCTTTCCAAGGGTTACGCGGAGACAACCTTGATAGGGTGACCCTAAAAGTAGTGCCGCAGCTTGCGCGAGGCCACCAGTAGTGCAAGGAGAAGTTTCTGAGGCATGGGGTACCGTGCCCTCGCATCTCGCAAGACCGTGCTGACGAAGTACACCGGTGCTCGACGAGGCTTGGAGCATCGGTGCTGGTGGTGTCCTCCGGAAACCGTGGTGCCTCCTGAGGCGGCGGAGCCTCCAGAAGCTGGTTGCCTGGGGGAAGGGCCTTTCTCTCTCCTGGTGTGTCCCCCTGCGGCGGCTGATCTTCCTCAATCGTGGTGGTGATCTCTGCGAGTCCTTTTTGGTCCTGTTTTGCCTTGGCGTGGGCAGCTGCCACAGCCTTGGTCCGACGCTCCTCCCTAACCGCCACCAGGGCTGCACTGGCTAAGTAGGGAGTGGCGGCGAGGTAGAGTACCAATGGCTCTTGTGGGCGTGGGGCCACCATCACCGGTGGGCTGGTCAGGTATCTCTTGAGGTCTTGGAATGCCTTGTCGGCCTCTTCAGTCCATTCAAAAGGCCCCTTCTTCTTCATCAACTGGAAGAAAGGCAGCGCCCACTCCCCCAACCTGGAGATGAAGCGCCCCAGTGCAGTCACGCGCCCAGTGAGCTTCTGCATCTCTCTGAGCGTCTTTGGCGGGCTCATGTCCTTGACTGCCTTGACCTTTTTTGGGTTGGCCTCGGTGCCTCGGTGGGATACGAGGAAACCCAAGAGCTTGCCCGAGGGGACTCCAAACACACACTTCTCCGGGTTGAGCCTCAGGCTCACTGCGTTGAGGCTTGCAAAGGTTCACTCCAGGTCTTGTATCAGGGTGTTGGCCTCGCGAGACTTTACCACAATGTCGTGAACGTATGCCTCCACGTTCTTCCCGAGTTGCGGGCCCAAGTTGATGTCCATGAGCCGCTGAAAGGTTGCTCCTGCGTTGCGCAGTCCGAAGGGCATGCATGTATAGCAGTAGACCCCACACGGGGTCAAGAAGGCCGTCTTCTCCACGTCTTCCACCACCATCTTGATCTGATGATACCCGGAGAAGGCGTCCAAGAAGCATAACATGTCACACTCAGCGGTGGAGTTGACGATTTGATTGATGCGTGGGAGCGGGAAAGGATCTTGCGGGCATGCTTTGTTGAGGTTGGTGAAGTCGACACACATGCGTTCCTTCCCTCCCTTCTTTGGTACCACCACAGGGTTGGCCAACCAATCTGGATATCGAACCTCGCGAATGACCCCCGCGGCTTCTAGCTTGCGGGTCTCCTGGATGATGAAGGCCTGCTTTTCAGTGGACTGCCGCCTCGCTTTCTGCTTTACGGGGCGCACGGTGGGGCACACGTTGAGGTGGCGCTCGATCACGCCCCGTGGGATCCCTACCAGCTGATCGGGCTCCCAAGTGAACACCTTCTTGTTTGCACGCAAGAACTTGACCAGGGCTTCCTCCCGCTCGGGCCCGAGGTGAGCGCCTATGGTGAAAGTGGCGCTGGTGGACCCGTCCTCATCGACGGGTATTTTCTTGGTCTCCGCCTTGTCTTGGGTGAACAATTGTTTCTTCTTGGCTGGTGCAGCCCCCTTGGGCTCTGGGGCCCCGTGCTGGCGGGCTGTGCTGACGCTGCCGTCTTGAAGGCGAGCTGGAGCGCTCGCAGCGCGTCCCCGGTGTCCCCAGGCACGGTGAGGACTCCGCTGCTCCCGGGAATCTTCATGAGGTTGTATGCCGGGTGAGTCGCGATCATGAATTGGGCCAGCGTTGGGTAGCCGAGGATGGCATTGTAGGGGAGGCCGATGAGGGCGATGTCGAAATCGACCAGCTCCGTGCGGAAATTGTCGTAGGTGCCGAAGGTCACTGGGAGCCGGATCTGTCCCAAGGAGCTGGATGCCCCGCCCCCGATGCCCACGAAGGGCTGGCTCGGCCGCAGCCGCTCCCGGGGTATGCAGAGGAGGTCGAAAGTTTCGACTGAAAGCATGTTGAGGCCCGCGCCACCGTCGATGAGGGTCCTAGTGGCAGCCACCTGGCAGATGATGGGGGTGCACAACATCGGGATCGCACCCGAGCAGGCCGAGTTGGAGGGGTGGTCTTCCGAGCTGAAGGCTAGCCTGGCCTGGGGCTCCGGCCGGTCCCGGGAAGCCCCCTGCCGCGCGGAGCTGGCGCCAACCTGGAGGATGAACGGCTTAACATTGTGACTGCAGGGCGGCGCCTGCGAGCCGTCCAGGAGGGCCATGATGGCCTGGGAGGCCGGAGCGGCGTGGCGGGCGAGGAAGAGGTTGTGCGGCTCTTCCCAAGAGGCCACAGAGGGATGCAGGGGCGATACTCGTTGCTCGTTCCCCGCCGGGCCGGTGGCGGTGTTGACGGCGGGCGACGGGGAGAGACGAGGGCGCACACCAACGGCAGCCGTCCGGGCGACTCGAGCGGCGCGAGCAGCCCGACGAGCGTCAGCCATGGACGCGACGGTCGGAGAAGAGCAGGGAGACGGAAGGCGAATTCCGGAGCACCCCTACCTGGCGCGCCAAATGTCGGATTTAGGGTTCTGGCAGACCCTTGAGGTTCGAACACTGGGGTGCGCGCGGAGGTTTCGCCTTCTACCTACCTGTTCCTCGCCGAATCGCTAGGATCTAAACTACGAGAAGAACAACACAAGAGACACAGGATTTATACTGGTTCAGGCCACCATTGTGGTGTAATACCCTACTCCAGTGTGTGGTGTGGTGGATTGCCTCTTGGGCTGATGATGAACAATACAAGGAAGAACAGCCTCGCGAGGGTCTGTTCTTGTGGTCTCTCTCTTTGGCCGGATGGATCTCCCCTTCCTACCTTGTGGGTGGCTAGTCCTATTTATAGGCGAAGGCCCTGGGCCTCTTCCCAAATATTGAGCGGGAAGGGCGCCAACAATTGGCCAATTTGAAGGGGAACATCTAGTACACTTATCCTGACTAAAGTTGGTCCTCGCCTGTCAAAGGCTCTGGTGGTGACGCCCACTTGGGCTGCACGATGACCTCCATCCTGCCGTTGGACTGGTCTTGGTCTTGTTGCACCGAAATGGATGCCTTTGCTTGATGCTCTCGCCTGCGCTTGCTCCCCTTGCACCAAAGAGGAAAGAAGGACACTGCGCGGGCTGGCACCCGGCTGGCGCCCTTGGTCGTCATGGCTTGCGTCATGGGCACCTCGCGAGGTACCCCGCCTTGAACTCTCCGCCTCCTCGTGAACCAGCCTGACGAGGCCATGCCTGAGGAAGTTCCTTGTCGTCCGCCCCGCGAGGCTTGGCCCCTCGCGAGGGTCTTGAGCTTGCTTTGATGAAGATGGGCCATGCTGGGCCCCCTTTGAGCCACGCTGCAGGCCGCAGGCAGGCAAGTCTAGGGACCCCCGTTCCCAGAACGCCGACATCTTTGCCACCCCTTCAGATGTGGGTGGTGAAGAAAAAGAACTAATCTCTTATGCAGGGTCAGGTCTCCAGACGTGCTCAAAACGTCTGAAGAATTTGCTGGAGACCTGAATGTGCCTGAAAGGATGCATGCTAATCATGAAGAAATGAATTTTCATTTCTCACATCCTCATACTGAATTATCTGTGCTATTGCTTGATGAAATTGATCTGATGATATTGATGTCATATTCTTCGGTGATGAAGTATATGAGTTCGTAAGTTGCACTAATTCATCTGCAGGATGATCAACCCAAAGCAAATGAGTGGGTCCTCGATAGTGGATGTACAAATCACATGACAGGTGACAAGAATCTATTGATGGATGCTCCTTTATCACCGTCACATCTGAAGCATATCATCTTCGTTGACAAAGGCAAAAGTCAGGTATCGGGTCTAGGTAAGGTTGCGATCTCAAAGGATCGTCACATGGACAAAGTCATGCTTGTTGAGTCCTTAGGATACAACCTCATGTCTGTCTCCATGCTTTGTGATATCGATATGGTTGTTGTCTTTGGAAGATATCATTGTGTCGTGATCATGGAAACTAACCATTCCAAAGTCTTCGAAGGCTTTAGGAGAGGAGATCTGTATATTGTTGATTTCTCTACAGGACCGCAACCAGCCGTGTGCTTACTCGCAAAAGCTTCAGAAGGCTGGCTATGGCATCGACGACTTGGTCATGATGGCATGAGGAATCCACACACGCTTGCGAAGAAGAAGCATGTTATTGGCATTGAGAATGTCAAATTCCTCAAGGATCACTTATGCGGAGCTTGTGAAGCTGGAAAGATGACAAAGGCCTAGCACCCAGCGAAGACTGTCATGACTACCACTCGACCATTTGAATTGCTTCACATGGATCTCTTTGGTCCTAACCACTATTCTACAATTCTGAATGATGCATCTCAATATGGATTTGTTATTCTTGATGATTATTCTCGTTACACGTGGGTGCACATTGTCACTTACAAACATGAAGTGCAGGAAGTCTTCAAACGATTTTCCTCGAGGGGTTCAACCAACTTTGGTGTGAAGATCAAGCACATCAGATCTGACAATGGGACCGAGTTCAAGAATTCCGGTCTAGATGGCTATCTTGATGAACTTGGTATTACTCATGAGTTATCTTCTCCTTATACTCCTCAGCAGAATGGCGTCGTGGAGCGCAAGAACAGAACCCTCACTGAAATAGCTCGGACTATGCTTGATGAATACAAGACGCCTCGTCGCTTCTGGATTGAGGCAATTGATACTGCGTGCCACATCGTATATCGTCACAAATTCTTCAACAAAACTGCGTATGAACTCCTCACTGACAAAAAGCCCAATGTGAGTTATTTCAAAGTCTTCAGTGCTAAATGTTGGATTAGAGATCCTCATCACACTTCCAAATTCTCACCGAAAGCACATGAAGGTTTTATGCTTGTTTATGGAAAGGCCTCGCACACCTACAGAGTCTTCAACAGCGTTCTTCACAAAGTTGTTGAAACTGTAGATGTGCAGTTCGATGAAACTAATGGCTCGCAAAGAGAGCACCTACCTTCTGTGATAGATGAACCAGCACCTGAGGATTCTATCAAGTTCAAGGCTACTGAGGACGTCATTCCTACCAAAGAATCTGGTGAAGAATTCATTCCAGATCGTGATGATCACCGGGCTAGCGCACCTGAAGAAAATGGTGCTGAAGAAAATGCTCCTGAAGGGAATGCTGATCAAATTCCTTGAAGACAACCCACTCATCCTCGCATTGCTAATGAAGTGCAAATTGAGAAGATCATTGATGACATTGAAGCACCAAGTCCTCTCACACGCTCAAAATCTTCACATTTATCTAACTTTTGTGGGCACTTTGCTTTTGTCTCTATCTCAGAGCCCACCAAGGTAGATGAAGCATTTCTGGAGCCTGAGTGGATTCGGGCTATGCAAGAAGAATTACATCAGTTCGAGCTCAACAACTTCTGGGAACTGGTCAAACGTCCAGATCCTCGCAAGCACAACATCATTGGCACAAAGTGGATCTACCGCAACAAGCAAGATGAAAATGGTCTTGTGGCGAGGAATAAGGCACGGCTTGTAGCTCAAGGCTACACACATGTTGAAGGAATTGATTTTGATGAAACTTTTGCACTTGTTGCTAGACTTGAGGCTATTCGCATATTACTTTCTTACGCTAACCATCATAATATCATCTTATATCAAATGGATGTGAAAAGTGCATTCCTCAATGGTAAGCTTGAGGAAGAAGTATATGTTTCTCAACCCTCAGGTTTTGAAGATCCAAAGAATCCCGACAAAGTCTTCAGACTCAACAAGGCCCTGTATGGCCTCAAGCAAGCCCCTCGGGCGTGGTATGATACTTTGAAGGAATTATTCATGAAGAAAGGCTTCAAACCCGGTTCACTTGACCCAACTCTTTTCACTAAATCTTATGATGATGAATTGTTTGTGTGCCAAATCTATGTTGATGATATTAACTTTGGCTATATTGACCAACATTATAGTGATGAATTTGCCTATATGATGAGTGAAGAATATCAAATGTCTATGATAGGAGAATTGAAATTCTTTTTAGGTCTTCAAATTAGTCAACAGCGCAATGACATATTCATATCTCAGGAGAAATACCTCAAAGATGTATTGAGGAATTTCGGCATGCAAGATTGCAAAGGGGTCAAAATTCCAATGCCCACAAATGGTCATCTATGCACTGATGAAAATGGTCAAGACTTCAATCAAAAGGTATACCGCTCCATGATTGGGTCTTTATTGTACCTATGTGCATCTAGGCCAGATATTATGCTTAGTGTTTGCATGTGTGCCCGATTTCAAGCTACATCGAAGGAATCACACCATAAGGCTGTGAAGCATATTCTTCGATATCTAGCTCACACACCAACACTTGGATTATGGTATCCCAAGGGCTCTTCATTTGATATCATTGGATATTCAGACTCTAACTATGCTAGCGATCGCGTGGACCACAAGTCAACATCAGGCACATGCCATTTCCTCGGACGATCTTTGGTCTGTTGGTCCTCAAAGAAACAGAACTGCGTATCTCTCTCCACTGCAGAAGCTGAGTACATTGCTGCTGGATCGTGCTGTGCTCAATTACTATGGATGAAGCAAACTCTCAAGGACTATGGCGTCAACGTGAAGAATGTGCCTCTCTACTGTGACAATGAGAGCGCTATCAAGATTTCTCACAACCTAGTTCAGCACTCGAAGACAAAGCACATCCAGATTTGTCATCATTTTCTTTGTGATCATGTGTTGAAGGGCGATATCTCCATCTGCCATGCAAGCACTGAAGATCAGCTGGCCGATATCTTCACTAAGCCCTTGGATGATAAGAGATTTAGCAAGTTGCGGTGTGAGCTAAATATCCTAGAATCTTCGAATGTTCTCTGAAATGGACACTCATCCTAACACTTATGCTGACTTGATGACTTAGATGCGCAACACACGAAGTAACGTTTTTCTTCAATCAATGAAGACTAACCCTCTAAGTGTGAAGAAATTAACGAAGAAATTGACTCTCAGATCCCTACGACAATTGTACGCGGTGTCTGAAGCCAACTTTCTTATACGGTGGGTTACGCCACCACAAAAGTTGAAAATCTTCAATTTGAGTTTTGTTTTGTTTTGAAATTCATCAGTTTTTCAAATTCTTCAACTTGCAATGTGTTCACTATTTCCGTCGTTTGTCTTCATTTGAAT
>NC_041385.1:725180776-725287578 GCF_002162155.2 Triticum dicoccoides
TATGAGTTTATGTCCTCTACAACATTCACTTGTTGCTAATTCTTCAAGTTAACTTTTTCCGCTAAGTGAATGTGATCGGACCCTTCCCCCTCTATGCTAAACTCAGTATAATCTTTTCACAAATTCTTCATGTGCGTTCTGATTTGAAACTCGTTCAAAATCTTCATTGTGTACTTGACAGTTGAAGAAATTGCGAACGAAAACTTAAAAAATCTTATCTGAATTTTCGGCTTTGCCGCTCAGACCGTTCCGCATTCCACGATAAAATACTTATCTATTCACCCATGATCCAACAAGATCACCACCTCACAGTACGTGGGTGACACAGGTCACGTGAATGAGAAGGGCCAGGGGCACGTTCGTCCGAAATCTTTGGACGCACAGTTTTTCACTGCCGCTATAAATACCCCTGCCTCTTCCTCACTTCACTTTTACTCTGCTCTACCTCTCTCCCGCTCGAGCTTCCCAAACCCTAGAGCCACCGCTACTTCATTGTCGCCGGTGAGAAAGAGCTTCACTGCCTCAACCTCGTCGCCGTCGTACTCACGTCGGTTGTAGATTTCTTTACTTCGCTGCCGCCGTAGTTGTCTTCCTCTGCCAAGTTAGGGCGTGGAAGATCTGAACGGACGAACTTCACCTCAACACTTCCAAGTTCGTTGTGTTCTTCACTTCGGGTAATTAAAAGTTACTTTTATTGCCCGCTTTGATTCATGTGTTTTCTTAAAAATCTCCAAAGGTGTTTATTCTTCAAATCTTCACACACTAAACACCTCACATGTTATCTGTTCTTGATTCATTTCTCTATGCAATGATTTTCTTCAAGATTCCTCAATTGTGTGGATTTTCAAATCTGTACAACTCTAGAACCTAAGATAAAGAACGCTTAGTGAAATTCTTCAAAACTCATCGGTCAAATTCCTCAAACCTATTCTTTTTGAAAATCTTCTGAGAATGCATATGACCTCTCCAAATTCCTCGCAACTATACTCTGTTCACAGGTACACATGTCCGTTGCTGAATCACTAGGTTCTCATCAACTTAACTCATTTGCAGTGTTCCTCGAAGAAAAGTTGCATACCTCTTCAGAAACTTCAGTTGTTCATCCTCAGCTGAAGAAAATGGCTGACGGTAAGAAACCACAGAAGGGAGGAAAGAGGCCTGAGGTTAATACTGCGTTTGAAATCCCTGAGGACATTTATGCTGGATACTGCACTCCTGATGAGGCCAAGTTTGGCAAGGAGGACAAGAATCAGCACAAGGTGCGCATACAACGGATTGAGAGGAGATGGGAACGAGAATGGAGGGAGTACAGGTATGTTACTCCCAAGTACATGAAGAAATTCGCACTCAACCCTCCATGCTCAAGACCTCCATTGGCACCTGGCAAACTGGCAGATCCCACCAGCCTCAAGCGTGGTGAGGACTATGTTGATGAATGGGCAAGGCGTCAGGCCAAACTGGCCAAACAAGCAAAGGCAGCAGTGAAGAAATTCAATGAAGACTCTGCTGCTGCTGCTACCGCTGCTGAGGCCTCTGCTAGTAAGCCCAGAAAGGCAATGCCTAAGAAGCCTGCCCACAAGTCAAGTGCTTCTCCTTCAATGCCCTCACGGCCAAGCTCCTCGGCAATGCCCTCAAGGCCAGAATCTTCAAAGCCCTCACGGCAAATTCCTCAGTCTGCTCCTCCTCCTCCTCCTCCAAAGTCCTCAGTTCCTCCGACAAAGTCTTCAGCTGCTCCGACCAAATCTTTGACACCTGTGCATCTTGCCACGTGCCAAAGAACAACTGGCATCTCTATTGCCTCAGGAGCATCTGCTAGTTGCACTGCTGCACCAAGTTCCTCAGCTGGTCCATCTCTGCTGAAGAAAAAGGCCACTGCTGGACGATGCCTTCACCCAAGTCCTCACAAGAAGCAGGTTGCCTTCCAAATCCCCTCTGATGACGATGAGGCTGATGATGAAGAACTTGCTGAAATCATCAGGGACAGGCAAGCCAAGGCCGCTAGAGCCAAAGGCAGCAATGTGCCACTAATTCTGGATCCCAAGTTGATCCTTGACTTCATTGACTTATGGCACAAGGACCCCACTACACCTTTGCCGGAGATGAACCTCACTCCTGGTCAAAGTCATTTTCTGACTCACTTCATTGAGGAAGAGAAGTGGAAATATGAAGAAAGTGTAGTACAAGAAACATCGCTACCTCAAGGGCAGTGTCCTCACTCTTACCCCAGAACAACTCATTGCTTTGCAAACTGAAATTAAGCAACTGAGTGATGATTTCAATCGGTACCATGCTGATTGGAAGAGAGCAAAGGTTCGGTTCGTCAATTTGACGAAGACATTTACTTCAACTGCCACTGCTCCTGTGCACGTTGAAATTCCTCAGGCTGAAGCATCTGCTTAGCCTACTGAAGAACATGCCAGCACCGCTGATGTCAGTCAGGCTGCTGAAGAAAATGAGAGTACCAGGGCTGATGACTCCATTCCAGCCGCTGAAGAAACTGCCAGGGCATCCACTAGTGGTGCGCTTGAAGAAACTGACCAAATCAGGACAATTGCATCAGTTGTGCCTGAGGTAAATGAACGAAAGTAATCTGCACCTCCTGCGCCTACACCAACTCCGATCCTTCCATTTGCATCAGATGCGAAGAAGACCAAGGCCGTCGAACGTGCTGCTGTGAAGAAAAGGAAGGCATCAGCTTCATCAAATTCTTTAACTCCAAAGAAGATGAAGACTCTGATCAGTTCAATTGACAATCCTATTGATGCCGTTCCTGTCTCCTTCATGCCATCAAAGGACCTTGTTCCGTTTGGTGAAGATTATGAGATTGCCGAGGAATCCGATGAAGAAACTCCTTCTGCTGCTTTGACAGAGCAGTTGGACGAAGAAATTGAAGTGGATAGAATCCCTTCAACCCCAGTCATCTCCTCACATATGCCTCAGTTCACTGCTGAAGAGGCAGGTGTTGAAGAAATGGAAGATGAGGATGTGGACATCGGATGTACCACACTAGTACTAAATGATGACTTTTGGGAAAGTCAGTACCCCAACTCTCCGTTGTTCACTCCTCTCCAAGCTGTTCCTCAGTCCCCAGCTGCTACTGAAGTACAGGTGGGATCTGATGAACCTCGTGCAACCCCGTCTGTCCATGAGGAAATTCCAGCCACTAGTGCTGAAGAAAATGTGAATGAAGAAGTGATGACCCAGGCTGCAGCTGCAGAAGAAACTGAAATTCCTCAGTATGAGGAACCTGAGATTGCGATTCCTGAGGTGGTACTGCAAATCACTGACACCCCTCAACCCAAGCCAAAGAATCCCTTCTCCAAGAAGCCAAAATTCAAGGCTGATGATTTATTTGGCGAGCGTGTGTTCTTCACTGATTTTAACCCATATGACAATGCTCGTCTTAGAAGGAAGTGCTTCTGGACTGCCAGCTAGGCCAACTTCTATTCCTCAGTTCTCTTTGACAAGGACAAAGTCTTTGACCATGAGCACATTCCTCACGTGGACATGGAATCTATGCCTTGATTCACGCCGGTCCTCAATATGCTTCACAATGCAGGTCTCCTTAACTTTTGCACTGACATCGTTGACTGGAATGAAGAGCTAATTCTTCAATTCTATGCAACACTGCATATCACTGGTGAAGCACATGACATCAACTCCTGGGTGTTGGACTGGATAACCGAAAACACTCATTACAAGGCACCAGCCTCTGAATTGCTTCGTGCCATGCCAATTAGTCCTCCACCAGAAGGCGCTCACTGTCTGTATGATGAACCTGAACTCACTGATCACTATATGCAAGTGCTCATGAAGCCGCTGAAGCCTGGACAAGCCCAAAGGACCAAATTCCTCGTGAAGGATTTGCTGTATGTACCAAGGACCATCTATTGCATTCTGACGAAGACTATAAGCCCAATCAAATGTCATGATTCATCAGATGAAGAAATTGTGGGGATAATGAAGAATATGCTCTTCAACATCATGCATGGTATCCCTATCAATTACCATGATTTCTTCATGAGGACTATAGCGAATGTTGCACTTTCACCGTTTGAGCTAAAGCCTTATGCTCCATGGATCATGAGATTCCTCAGATCAAGGTCTTCACTCAACTACAAGGATGATACTCTTAACCATGGCAGCTACTTGCCCCCTATTGAAGTCCTCAAACGGACATATTCCTCAACTGAAGGAAAGGGAAAGGCACCTGCTATTATCGATGAAGGCACTCATCCATTGGATGGTCAGTTCCACAAAGCTGCATCTTACTCCACCAATGATGACTCTGCCACTCATGATACTGCTGCCAATGCTACCAAGACAAGTCCTCAAGCTACTGCTCCTCGTGTGCTGACTGATCATGAACTACTGATAAGTCTTCACCAGAAGGTGGATCGAAACCACAAGTGGGTTAAGCGTCAGTTTGGCTCTATTCTTCACACATAATGCAGTGAAGAAAAACCACTAATACCTCCATGAAGTGTTTGATCGCACCTGGGCTATTCTGTCACATCTATATGGTGAAGAAGATCTGAAGCGAATGGGCTTCAAGGAAGACTTTGACTGGTCTGCACCTCCACCGAAGAGATTCAAGAAAGTCAAGGTTCCTTCCTTGGTGGCCAGCTCATATTCTTCATCACGCGCCACGGACAAGCATGAAGACTTGGACGACACTGCAGCAGGCCCTACAACGACTCAAGACCCTGACGACGCTGGCGCTCCTCCATCATCATGATATTCTTCAGGGGCGTTAGTCCTCAGTTTCAACCCTTTTGGTCATTCGATGACAAAGGGGGAGAAATTTGAGTTAGTCTTCAAGCGGGTCTATCTTATATGGGCATTTTTTGCTAAGTTACAACTCTCGTTCTTCTGATGACTTTGCTGGATCGAGTTGTAATCTTAAACTCTATGGTGACCTGATACTTTTGTTGTGTTCTTTTGCATGCTTATTCCTCTTTAATGTTAATACATGCATGCTGAATTACATCAGTCACCATATTCCATCATGCATTTTCAAATTCTTCATATTATATATCAAATGCGTGCATGAATTACAAGATATAGGGGGAGATCTCCATGATTATACTCTTCAAGTGTGCATTGCTTCAAAAGCAAATTCCTCACTATGCACATCTTCAGGGGGAGTTCTTCTATATCTTGCAATCAAATTCCTCAATATCAGTATTTACACTTCACATGTTTATCCCCGATGAAAACTTCACCTATATTGTCATCAATCACCAAAAAGGGGGAGATTGTAAGTGCATCTAGTGCCCCTTATTGATTTTGGTGTACTGAAGACTTATAGGTTAAGGGACTGATGCTTTTGTGAGTGTACACAGGTCTATAAGTCTATGAGGAGTTGGATATTTACAGAGAAAGTCAACCCCTAAAAATGAAGTTCTTTAACTAAAGACTTTGTATTTCTGAAGACTTTCTGAAGACTTTGAAAGTGAAGAAATTGGTGTGACCTTGAAGACTAGGCAATCATTCGAGGAACATGAAGCGTGAAGACTTTGTTTTCATAGTTTCATTTTCTCTTTCTTGAGTCATAGGAAACACCGTACTGTTAAAGGGGGTCGAGGAAATACTAAGGAAAAATTTCCATGTGATGCTCAACACAAAATCCTACACCTACCAATCCCTTCAAGTGAAGCCATTGGAAATCTCATACAGTTCAGTCATATTCTTCAGTGACAGAGACAAAGTTCTTCTGGTCTCTGAAGAATTTGTTCTGACTGAGGAGTTAGGAATTCTCCAGTGCGGATTGCCTACAAGTGAGGAACATGATAGCCCTGAGGTATTTGAGAGTCAAATATTCCGACCGTTGTTGTGCTACGCACCAGCTGTCCCAAAATATCTACCCACCTAATGGTCATATCAGTCAAGGGCATTTATGTCTTATCATGTCGGGCTGCTCCTGGGCTATAAATAGCCACTAGTTGGTTGGCTGCTATGAGAGAAACTGACACTTGTCATTTGAGAGCAACCCATCCTCCGAGGACTTTGAGCAAAAATCATCAAGTGAGGAAATCCCAAACCCAAACCTACAAAACCCCAAAGTGATTGAGCATCATTGAAGAGATTGATCCTGCGTGGATCCAACGCTTGTTTCCTTTGAAGACTGTGCTTCTTCCAGACGGTTAGGCGTCAAGGTCTAGAGCATCCAAAAGGAATTGTGGATCACCGAGTGACCGAGTTTGTGAAGGTTCAGAAGTCACTTGAAGACTTACAACGAGGGATTGGGCGAGGTCTATGTGACCTTAGCTCAAGGAGAATACGGTGAGGACTGTGTGTCTGGGACTGTGTGTCCTCGAGTTTAAATACTCATCCGCTCCAACCAGATGTACAACTGAGACAGTAGTTGGAACTGGTCTACCAAATCATTGTCTTCACCGAGCTAACTGGTTCTATCTCCTCAACTCTTTCATTTCCTCATGTATGTTGTTGTGTGCCTGTTCATATCTATTTGAAGACATTGACTGAAGACTTTCTCAATTTCCTCAGTTCCATTTCTTTAGTCTGTCCGTCTTCTTCCTTGTGTTATCCTGTGTTTACGCTTTCTGTACTCTGTGCTTGTCTTCATTTCATCATGATGACTATGCTTGTGTTCTGTTATGTTCCTTTCTGAGTACTTATTCCGCTGCAAGTAGTTCTTCATTTAGGAATTTCCTCACCAGCAAATTCCTCAGTGAAGAATTCATAAGAATCGCCTATTCACGCCCCCTCTAGTTGATATAACGCACTTTCATGAATGTTGATACATTTTTCTATAAGTTTGGTGAAAGTAGAGGTACATTGACTTTAGACAAAACTTAAATGCACAATGTGGACTAGTTCCTCCATCCAGGTGCGTGCCATGTCCTATCTTATCATCACAACAAGGTTAGCTATTAGAGTACTACTACCTCCCTTCCAGTTTAAAGTGCTTGATTCAAAAATTTCACCTACTCTTAGCAAGATAGTAGAGGCGGTGGAATAGTTTTTGAAGTCTGCAAAAGTACTCAACTAATGGTGTCGTTCTTCACAAAAAAAATGTGTTTACCAATGCATGCATGAACACTAGTACTCTAACCCCCTCTCTTCTTCAACTCTTTGCCACATCAGCATGTTTGCTATTCCCCTGTGCATGATACCAGCTAAGATACCACCATTATGGCCAGCCTTAATCATCGCATGCAATAATTTAGTGCACCTTGAAATATGAACATGTGTGGGGCGTGTATGTTTTTAATGACTTGAGACTATACCTAGCCCGACATGCAAGATGACTTATTATGCACCGTTCCCCATACCTGTAGGAAGCCCATTTGACTCCAAATCTTTTCCTCTCCATGTGTGGAAACAATATGCCTGCCAGACTCTCCTTCTCCCTCTGGCGGTCACACCACTCCACCCCGTGTGAAAAAATATGCATGCATGACTCTCCTCCCCCCATGCTCGTCCAATCCGTCGTGACCAGCAATATTTCCACCCCTTCCCTCCCCTGTAATTTCCTCCAAGAAATATGCCTACATAGCTGTTACATTAATCATGCAACATATCTTCCGGGACGCTGCTTCAGTTACTTAACTGCAGGTGCATTGGGTCACTCACATATGGGCCCAACAAGGGTCTGGCCCACATGTCAGTGACGCAACTGGACCTGCAGTTAAGTCAGTGCAGCTCAGTCCATATCTTATGTAGGTGTGCCATTGCTCGCTATAAATACTGCGCCTCCCACGGCATTCAGAAGAACGCTCACGTTCATCGCTATCTCCCTCCTCCCTCTCACGTCGACCACCATGGCATCGCCCCTCCCAAGCCCTAAACGCCCCTCGCTGCACCGTCCGGACGGTCACGCGTCGCCGTTCCGTTCCTCGCCGCCACTAGTCGAGGAGGACGTGCCGGCATTCCACTCCTCGCCGCGACGCGTCGAGGTGGACACGTCATCATTCCCAATCTCGCCAGCACGCGCGTAGGCTCCCCGCTACAAGGAGAATGCCGCGCCGCCTGCCGAGCCCCCCCAGCCTTGAGGAGATTTTGAAAGATGATCTCGCCATGTGGGAGGCATTGCCGCCGGCAGAGCACGCCAAAATAGAGGTGGAGAAGAAGGCCGAGGAAGAGAAGCGCACCGCGGGGTAAGCTGCCTGGCAGCTCTATTTCACATCCGAGAGAGTCAGGCAATTGGCTCTTTGGTAGAAGGCTCATGCAAGGGCCGTGAGGGTGGCGGAGGACGCCCGTGCCAAAGCCCTGAGTGCAGTCGGGCCCAAGTGCCTCATCTACGCTTGGCAGTATGTGGACCGGGTGCACGCTTCCAGCAAGGAGGAGTACCTACTGGCGCCGGATCACCACACCGGTGAGATCGCGCTCGCCCGCCGGCAAGCCACCAATGAGCACCTCGCGAGTTGCGAGGCTGAGGAAGAGGCGTTATGTCGGCGCGCTGGGAAACGGACGCGCACCAGGGCACTCGTGGCGCGCCACAAGCGCTCCTGCGAGCGTCGTGGCTTTTAGTAGGGAATATAATTTAGTTTTGTAAGGTGGTCTCATTAGTTTTGGGACGCAAATGATAAATCCCAAACGTTCGAGAATTATTAGCATCCTTAATTAAGTATGTAAGAGGGAATGTTTGGAAACCTTGTGTATCCGTACGCATTTTGTAAGTAGGTGCATACAGCACAAACTTTAGTACTATATACTATCGCACTACACGTCTCTCTCTATATATGCTTGTAGACTGTGCTACTCCCTCCGTCAAGGTGAATAAGTCATCTTTGGTTGTGCACCGTGACCAAGTAGGAGGGAAGACTTTATACACCTAGACGGAGGGAGTACTACTATTACTTATGTACGGGCAAATGCATGTTTTAACATTACGATGCGGTTTTTGTAAAAGTAAAAAAACAGCACTAGTCAAACTTGTCAAATGATTCAATGCAAAACAAATGCAAAAAAGCTCATTTGATTGTTTACTTTTAGGTTCCTTCTCTGTGGTTATTTCTCTGTCGTACTTTGTACAGCTTATCTCACTGGTTGGAAAGGCATGCAAATTCCCAAACCGCTTCCTACACCCTGTATCTAAATTTTTGCCTAACAAGTTGTGTCGTGCAATTGGAATTCCAACTTGAGTACTAGTACTACTAGTAGGAGTACCACGGGCCAGTTCGTTTAGGCTTCTAGATTAGTAGTAATCCCTTTACTACTAGCTCCGTCCTGGTTTATTGGTCCCCACTATAATCTGTGTCAAATTTTGATCATAAATTTAACTAATGAAATGTTTGTGATGTCACATGCACTAAAATTTTATCAGTTAAATCTTTGGTCAAAATTTACCACAAATTACAATGGTGACGAATAAACCAGGACGGAGGTACTCCCTCCATTTTTGTATACAAGGCCACTATAAAAATACATTTTGCATCTATACAAGGCCACCAACAGTAATCGAGACAAATATTAATGATGTTTCCTCGTACCAGTGACCCATGGTTTAATTACTAGCATGCATGTAGTGGATGATAATGACAAACTCATCTACTTCTTCTCTCATGACCACTCAATTTCTTCTAATGTGCATGCACCCTATCAATTAACCCGCTAAACGAGAAAATAAATTGACTTGTAAAGCACACATTGATTTTTATCTTGGTACCTGTAATTTGAGTTTGTGGCCTTGTATATAAAAATGAAGGGAGTACTAGTAGTACTAGTAGTTTAGAAGCCCAAATAAATGAGTGAGGTGCCTTAATGTTACTCTCCACTGTGACTAGTCTTATGAGAAAAGCTGCAGAAGAGATGGCTTATTTTTTAAGCCGCCAAAAGAACTGGCCCTAAGAGTAGTAGCTAGGGATACTAGGAGTAGTAGCCAGGGATCGAGTGTGCGAGATGAACCGGAGAAAGTAAATGCAGAGAGATGTGATGGTTGCTTGTCCGTTTATTTTACCAGGCCATTTATTACTGGCAGTGGTTGGGTTTTGTGATACGACGGCTTTACTGCCGCACCACAAGCGGGGTGAGACTCCCATGCAGCGCCGCCCTCTACACTTGTACTACATCGGTCGTGGTTTATTAGTCCCCCATTGAATTTCACTAAAGATTTAACTGATAAAATGTTAGTGCATGTCAACAAAAACTATATCATTGGATTCGTATTTGAACATAGTTTTCAATGATATAATTTTGTTTGACATGCATCAACATTTATCGTACTATATATAATGTTAGTTCAATTTTTGGTCGTACTAATCTATAGTAAGGTCCCCATGCATTGCACGGAAGAGTGAAATGCATTGATCGGGGAGTTGTTTATTTTGACAAAGGATGTGGGGGTCATCTCATGTGTAACGGGTGTTGATAGGTTTCTTCGGATATTATTTCATCTCTAGAGCTCACAAACATCCGGGTGAAATAGATAAAAAAGGTATCTTTTGCAAACAAAAGCATTCAACTGTTCAACCTGCATCCAAAACTTGTGAAGAAATAACACTTATTGTGCTTTGCAAGAAATGATGTTTAAGAATTAGTTTTTGAGTATCGATTATTATACATGTTGGCTACAAATGACATGGCACTTTCTTATAGTCAACAGTTGGCTATATTATTAAGTATTAACCATGCCCTTATACACCTAGACGGAGGGATTAAATCAGGGTGACTTAGAAGGGGGCAGAGGAGATGTAAGAAATGGTTCATCGTAAGTCTTTCACCAGTACTGTAGTAAAAATTCATACATGGAAGATTCTAGGCTAAACGATAAATGGATACACTTTTATTCATGCGCGATACTCCAATAGAGCAAGATCATGCATGGAAGTTTCCACATGCTTAGACAGCGGATTTCATTGAGCGAAGACTAATGATCAACATTTAACTTGGTAATGCATATGTCCAGGTGAACCTCCTTGGAGTCCCCGTGCACCGCGTTGTGGGGTAATCATACCATGCGTCTTCCATGTCCACATCGGCTGGAAGGTCCCAGCTATGCATAGTCCTAGTCAGCATCATGGAGCCGGTGTCTACCTCTGAGGGGTAGTAACAGTGAGCACGCACCCGTACATCGGCCTCATGTTAGTCTTAGCGTCAGCGACATCACCCCTGACACACACTACAGAGAAGGGGCGGCGGCCTGCACGGGCCTCACCGGTGCCCACGATCAAGAGGAAGACGCTGCCGTCCTCCTCCGAGACTAGCAGGCGGCGGTGATCCTCCAGCGACTCCGGCATGGTGAACGGATAGCATGTCTCGTACTTGATGTTCTCCACCAAGGGCTAGTACTGACCGCTGCACGCATCCGTGAGGTGATGCACATGTCCGCCAGCGAGCCCCAAAATGGCATCAGGCACTCATAGCAGTAGACAAAGGGCTCGTTGGAGGCATCGACCAGGCCGTCCATGAAACGGGAGTGGCTGTAGGGGACGTTGCGCCAGTTGAATATATGAGCAAGTTACTACGAGATTTAATACGAATAAGCACAAAATAAATCATGACGGCTATAACAGAGATGAAACTAATCATGTGGACTAGCATAGTAGATGAACACATATAATATAGTAGGATACAGAGTAGAAACATGAATTCTACCACGATTTCGAACAGGAAGGACAAAAACACATATGATGCAACGGGACCAGCACCGTTGGCTTGAAGAATTAGTTTTTTAGTATTAATTGTTATACATGTTGGCTACAGATGGCATGGCACTTTCTTGTAGTCAACCGTTGGCTATACTATTAAGTATTAACCATGCCCTTATACACCTTCACGGAGGGATTAAATCAGGATGACTTGGAAGGGGCAGAGGAGATGTAATAAATGGTTCATAGTAAGTCTTTCACCAGTACTGTAGTAAAAGTTCATACATGGAAGATTCTAGACTAAACCATAAACGAATACACTTTTATTCATGCGCGATACTCCAATAGAGCAAGATCATGCATGGAAGTCTCCACATGCTTAAACAGTGGATTACATTGAGCGAAGACTAATGATCAACATTTAACTTGATAATGCATATGTCGAGGTGAACCTCCTTAGAGTCCCCGTGCACCGCGTTGGCGGGTAAAGGATACCATGGGTTTTCCAAGTCCACATCGGCGGGAAAGTCCCAGCTCCGCAGAGCCCAAGTCCGTTCGATGAGGCCGGTGTCGCCGCCCACGTGACCCGGAGGGGTAGTAACACTTAGCACGCACCCGTACATCGGCCTCATGTCAGTGTCAGCGTCAGCGGCGTCGCCCCTGACACACAGTACATAAACGGGGCGGCGGCTTGCGCGGGCCTCGCTGGTACCCACGATCAAGAGGAAGATGCTGTCATCCTCCTCCGAGACTAGCAGGTGGCGGTGATCCTCCAGCGACTCTGGCATGGTGAACGGGTAGCACATCTCGTACTTGATGTTCTCCGCCAAGGGCCAGTAGTGACCGCTGCACGCATCCGTGAGGTGATGCACCATGTCCCCCGGCGAGCCCCAAAATGGCATCGGGCACTCATAGCAGTAGACGAAGGGCTCCTTGGAGGCATCAACCAGGCCGTCCATGAAATGGGAGTGGCTGTAGGGGACGTTGCGGCAGTTAAATATATGTGCAAGTTACTACGAGATTTAATCCGAATAAGCACAAAATAGATCATGACGGCTATAATAGAGATGAAACTAATCATGTGGACTAGCATAGCAGTAGGATACAGAGTAGAAACATGAATTCTACCACGATTTTGAATAGGAAGGACAGAAACACATACCGTGCAACAGGAGCAGCACCATTGGCGTTGAGGTTGTCGCCCATGTCATTGAGTAAGAGGTTGCCGAGGTCGGGGAAGAAGTTGTGGCTGCCAGCAGTCGCGAGAGTGCGCTCCCCAAATTTCAACAGCGCCCGCCGAATGGAGCACAGGAGGGAGTGGCTATAGGGGACATTGCGGCCGCCGAATGGAGCACAGGAGTAGCACACGAAGAAGTAGATGGTGTCCTTACTAGTACTCCCTAGTCTTTATCTATCTATATCTACTCTTATAGAAAACCAAGTTGGTGATGATGGCGTGCCTGCCATCTTGTAGTATAGACCGTCCGATCTATATTTGACGGATATAAAGCCAACTATGAAAATTTTACAAAAGATACCCGCACCTCTCTCCACATTTACAGATAAGGCCTTGCCTCGTTCATCCTTATCTCCCACAACCTCGTGCTCCTCCCTAAGTCTCTATCTCTACTCTTATCTCTATCTCTACTACTCTTCTTTGTTTTTTATAACAAATCGAATAGTACTATGCCGTCTGCTGCACGCCCGGCTGAACACGCCTCCTCGCCTCCATCATCACCAACTGAGTCTTTTATAGGAGTAGGAGTAGAGAAAAAACTGAGTTGGTGATGATGGTGTGTCGTGCAATGCACGGGCATCTTGCTATTTTTTTGCATATAATTCCAAACACCACGTAGACATGATCTTTGAGCATGGTTCGTAGTCATTCCACGCTCGAGCATTGAAGTTTGTAACTATTTTAGATTAGAATATACTACTCCTCTAGTGCTAGTAGTAGAGAAGAGTCCTACTCTACTACTCTACTCAAGCAAGTTAGGGCATATTAGTAGGTATTGTAGGGAGTACCAGTACTGTGATCACTCAAGCAAGTTGTCTGGCATCGATAAGACCCTACGTTGCTTGTATATGTCTCGTAAGTCAAGCGGCGTGCTGTAGTCATTATCACCTATCCACTTCCCACAGCACATATTCGCTTCTCCATCTTTGTCCGCACATAATCTCGTCCAATCTTCCATCCCTCTAAGGCGCCTCCCCCCCCTCGTCCGAAACCCAAGCACTAACAATGGCAGAACCGAGCAGCGTCCGCCGAAAGAGTGGCTGGAATTCGCCCCCCACAGAGGTAATCAAGCTCATTGTTTCAAGTGTGGACAATCTCAGTACCATGCCGCTCGCTGCATGCTCGTCGGGGCTGTACCGTTTACTTAAAGCCCTCAGGCCGGAGCTTTTTAAGCCAGCTCCTTGCTTGCTGATGCCGCCTGATCTTCAGAAATGGCATGTCACTCAACATAACGATGGTAGGGTGGCGAGCATCAACCCCCTTGACTGCGATCCGATCCCCGTCACCCTCAACTACATTAACAGTATGTACTGGGTCGGCATGAACACGTCTTGGATGGTGCTCGTCGACGGTCGTGGCAGTTGGATGCTCGTGGAGGTCTACACCCGGCGATTGATCCCCCTTCCTTCGATTAACACTACACTGCTTTGGCACCGCGGCCTAGAATACTTAGAATCTTACAGTAGCCAACATGATACCAAGTTTGATTTGCTCAAGGTTGTAATGTGCCAAGTGCCCACAAGATCTATGAATTATAAAAACTTCAGGCTAATTGCGTTCTTCAACCGCGGTCTCGCCTATCTGACAGGTCATTGCGGTAAGTGGATAAATCTACACGTCCATCGCAGGATCATGCATCCTCCATGGTTCTCTGATGCCATTGAACACAAGGGCTTCATTTACGCGGTCGACTCCTTCTATGGCTGGATGTATTGCTGGCCTACTCCAGTCATCGCTACAATCGGCTGTTACAGCAGTATGTTACTTTCCTATGATATCATGATGGCTTGCTTATATTACTGTCAACATTTACTGAAAAATATTCATGCTCATAACATGATGTTCTTAACATTGACTACATCAAGAGCCCTTTTTTATTTGACTCCAACTTGATATGATGTTGTAGGCCGCCTGGTGTCCCTACCCTTCCTAATCCCAGAACCTTTCAAAGAAAAGCGGCATGGCAGTTGCAGGTCGTTCCTGGCTCGATCAGACGACAGCGAACGATTGATGATCGTTCGCATGTACCGGACATGTTGTTTCACGGAATACAATCACGGTCACTGCAAGGTCTTTGAGCAGGATCCCAGCTTCTCTGGGCCTTCAGGAATTTTTGACTGGAGGCTGGTAAGTAGCCTTGGTACATGCTCTCTGTTTGTTGGACTGAATTATCTGATTAACCAGGAGATAACCGACGGCAAGGATCATGATGGCAGCGCGGTTTCGTTCATCAGGAAAAACTGTGTGTACACAACGTACCATGCATCTCTGCATGCACCATACCCTGATATGTGCCGCCACACTCTGCAGCCCAAAGTAGGAGAGAGGGTCGCAAGTATCATACTTCGACCTGCTGGCTGGAGTTTCCCCCATCAGGCACCCATCTGGTTCAAGCCGTCAACCAATCTCCACAGCTTAATAAATAGTAACATCTAACTGAGCCAGTTAGTTAGATGCGTACACTTGGTGTAGTAGGATCTTTATTTAGTTTGATGCATACTGTTGTGGAATTGTCACGTCAGATGTCCTAAGGAACGGACTTTGTCGTGGAGCCATCGCAACCAGGAAGCTTGAATGGGTTAATCGGGACAAGGGAGACGAGAGTTTTTATATTAGTTCAGCCCCTTACGAGGAAGGTGAAAGCCTACGTCTAGTTGTGATGGGATTATTAGGGTTTCAATGAACAGGGAGCAAATACGCTTTGCCTGAGTCTCAAATTGTTGTTCTCTGTCCTAAACTGCCGCCGGGTCACCCCTTTATATACATAGGTCGACGCCCAGCGGCTCTACAGAGTCTCGGTCGGTTTATAAACAGTTATCCGGCTCGGTCTCTTAATCTTTCTTGCCTTACAATACAAGTCATACGAATATAGCGGTTTATCACTACGAGCCTTAAGTCGCCTCTGGGCCGTAGGCCCTTACTAAGCCGCCGTCTTCAACCTTGAGCATTTGGGCTTCAAGAAGTCTTGTAGGTATAACCCGGTCCCTCCTGGCGGGTCATACCTGATAGTGATATCCCCAACACATACACTTGTTCTTTTTTGGTAGCCCTTTTGTAATAATGGCTGATGTTTGGTTTGGAAGAGAGAGTTGCGTCTTCACTCTTCTGGCCTGCTTATTGCTTCTGTTGCACCCCTAGCCTTGGTTGTTGCTGCTGCTGTTTTCAATGTACAATCAGTAGTATATTTCGTCTGTTGGTTGAATAAATGTGTTGTTAGAATGACAAACACAATGTTTTGGAAGTCGTTGCACGGTTCGATCCTTAGTGCCCCGTACCGTACGTAACGCATACTATTTTTCGTATGGAACACATTTTCCACTTGTTGATAACATGCAGCCCACTAATGAAGGCCCAATAGAGGAGCCCATAATTAACAGGAAGGGAGGCTCTCACATGAATCCGGCCCAGGTGCATGCTCATGGTCCCCTAAACATAAATAAGTAAGTAAATAAATAAAGCTAAATGCTCATGCACCAGTTCTTTAAATTCATGATTTAACAGGAGGATATTATTTCCTATGATAGTGTCGTTACATTCAGTCGATATTATTCTTAGGCAAAGATAGCGACCAGTCTTCTTTCTCTCAGCATTTTCTTCCTGCAACCAGCGAACCCATGCAAATCGTAGTCAACATCGTAAATAGTTCCGGTCCATTTTTATTTTTCAATAAGAATGTCCAACCCAACCCAGCACATTGGTGACAACACTTTATCCTCCACCTTGGTGCGCTCGCCTTCGCCGCCGTCCGGCCCTGTCAACATAGTTTTTTTCCGAAACGGTCCCTGTCAACATATAGTGAATCGGGAGAGAACTATAGTTGTGAGTATGATAGTACGGACCCACCAGGTCCACTCCTGAACACAAGCAAGCGCCTCTTTTACTACTAAGATGCACCCCTCGTTTTTTCACTCTAATCCACCCTGCTGATATCCGGGACCCACATCATTTTTAACGTATAGTCAATTAACAACAGAATTTCACAACTTATTTTGTGTTTTAATTCGGAGGAGCAGGGTATAAACTGGGTTGTGCGGTCTCTGTGGCCCGTCTAACAACATGACCAGCCCAGCAGGTTTTTCTTTGGGAAAATAGGTAGCCCAGTATTTCTTTTTGAAGAATACCCAAGCTAGGCCTATTTGTTTTCTTCGACTTACTGGGCTGCAAATCTTTCATGACGAGGAGGGATGCAATCTGGCCTGGCCAAAGAGTATGGACAGTGTCTCTTAAAAGTAATATCAAAGGGGTTGAAAATTCCAAAAAGATTATAGCAAATGGGATATTAGTTTCTTTTTTTGTTTTTGTTCTTCATTGATATTTTATAGTATTTCATTGGATTTAACATGACATAGTACTAATTTATTTTTAAATTTGTTTTAGTATGGCTACTAATTTTTGGATTAAGAATATTTTGTTCCCCAGCCAAAATTTATGAATTTTCAAAATTTTGCACATATTTAGTTAATTTTTTTAACCCTGGTACTGACAAAAAAATGGGCAGCAATTCTAAAAATGGAAAACAGGCTGCAATAATTTCCATATGAATTAGAAAATGAGTAAAAAATATAAAAATAGTAGCAAATGGGCTATACATGCCACAGATTTTGAGGCTGACTTGTTTACGCAAGGCTTTGTTAGTCAACACACGATTCTAGCAGCAGTGACTGTTGGATGTCCATCCAACGGCTGACGTGCTTCTTCAATCTCTGATCTTCCTGCTCCAGCCGCCTAAACTAGCGCCGGCGGGGCTGCCTGCTCCCTCCTCTTGTGGCCCGTTGTGATGCCGCGCAGGCTTCCCTGGGCCACCCTACTCCCTCCGCTGGCCTGGCCGAACGCAATCAACTGTCTCCTTATTACGCGAAAAAAAAGATTCCTCCCACTGACATCTGGGGCGCACCGGTTGGGAGGCTGACCTGTGGGCCTACTAAGTTGACGCGTACGCAGGGCTTGTCAACTTAGTCAACAAACGATTGTAGAAGCAGTAACCGTTGCATTTGAATCGAACGGTCCTGCTGCTTCTTCAAGTGTTGCTCTTCTTGCACCAGCCGCCCAAACCAGCGCCGACGAGACCGCCTGCTCCTGCCTCCAGTGGCCGGCTATGCTGCCGTTGAGGCCTCACCGCCCCCTACTATTCCCACCGCTAGTCAGGCCCTACGGTGACGACAGCCTCACACCGCAGCCGAACCAGTGAACCCTCATAGTCCTCTCCGCGTGGGCATCCACTGCCACGTCTTCCCCGGCTCCGCATTGTTCTCTTGGTGCGGCGTGGTCAACATGGTCATGGAACGACTTCCATCGAACATGGACTGTACGTGGAGAGGCTGACAGCTGGGTCCACGGACGCACATAAGGAAATGCCTCCTTATTACACGCAAAATAATGATTCCTCCAGCTGACATGTGGGACCCACGGGAAGGGCCTCTGTATTTCACGAAAAAACGTTCCCCCCGCTGACAGGTCGGACCCACCAGCTATATCTTTGCATGCAAGGAAGTGTCTCCTTATTACGCACAACAAAATGAATACCCCCCTGCTAGCTAGGACCCACCATAGGGGGTGGATGACTTGTGGGCCTACTAAGTTGACGGGGAAGGAGGGGTTTGTCAACTTAGTCAATACTCCAGTGACCGTATGATGTCCATCCAACGGCCATAGTGCTTCTTCAACCTCTGGTCTTCTTGCTCCAGCCGCCCAAAGCAGCGCTGGTCGTGCCGCCTGCTCCTGCATCCCATGGTCGGTTGTGCTGCCGTGGAGGCCTCACCGCCCCCATACTACTCCCACCGCTGGCCAGACCATCCCTCTACTCACCCACACCCCCTGTTATTCTGTGGTGCCGGCAGCCTCACACCGCAGCCGACTAGTGAACCCTCATACTCCTCTACGCGTGGGCATCCACTGTCGCGTCTTCCCCGGCTCCGTGTCGTCCCCTTCCTAGGCCTCGCCGTCGTCCACCGCCCTGGTGCTCTCGACGCGATGTGGTCAACATGGTCAAGGAACAGCTTCCATCGGACGTGGACTATACGTGGAGAGGCTGACAGCTGGGTCCATGGCCGCAGCAAGGAAGTGCCTCCTTATTACGCGCAAAATAATTATTCCTCCACCTGACAGCAGGGACCCACCAGACGGGCCACCATATTTCGTGAAAAAAATGTTTCCCCCTGACTGCTGGGACCCACCAGCTACATCTTCGCACGCAAGGAAGTGCGTCCGGGCAAAAAAAACACGATTCGCCCCCCTAACTGCTCGGACCCACCAGCTACATCTTCGCATGCAAGGAAGTGCCTTACAGCCGGTACCCACCTGGCAAAGCATATGTAGTGTTGTCATTCTGGTCGTGAGCATGTACGTACATACTGGTGGATGTAGAGGCGCGCATGTGTCGTAGTAGAGGCGCGCACGTAGCATGTACAAGTACATACAACGGCCAGTGTGCAAGAAAGAAAATACAGCCACGTACATACATACGGGGGGGTGTCGAACGCCTACTCGCGCATACGTACGGCCAGGGCTCGTGTACATGGCTGGGTCGGAACGGAGAAACATCGTCGTCGTCGTGTTCATGAGGAGCCAACCGGCTGGGTCAGAACGGAATGTGTCGTCGTGTTCATCGAGAGGGCTTGGACGGAACAGTCCATGGAAATGAGGCCTGGCGTACCGCAGAACAGAGGAAACGGCCTTGTGTTCGACCGGCCACGTTCGAAACGGGATCCTATTCATCGGGAGGGGTCTGGCGTACCGCAAAACGGAGGAAACGGACCTCCTATGGTCGAAACGGGGGTCCTGTTGATCGGGAGGGGTGTGGCGTACGACGAAACGGACTTGTGTTGGAGTGCTACAGTCGAAACAGGGGTCCTGTTCATCGGGAGGGGTGTGGCGTACCGCAAAACAGGACTCCACGGGATACTGTTCATCTCCACCGTCGACCTCCTCCAGCCTCCACGGGCTACTGTTCATCCATCGCCGACCTCCTCCAGCCTCCATGGGCTCCTGTTCATCTAGCCTCCACCACGCGCTACTCCACCAGCTACTGTTCAACCACCCCTCCACAGGCTCCTCTTCAACCACCCCTCGATGGGCTACTGTTCATCCACCCCTCCACCGTCTACTGTTCATCCAGCCCTCCACAGGGTCCTATTCATCCAGCCACAACCGGCTCGATCGATTGGGGTCCTGTTCATCCAGAGGCAATGCCACGAGGTCCAGTTCATCCACCCCCATCGCTCACTGTTCATCCACCCCCCCCCCTCACGCGCAATGCTCACTGTTCATCCAGAGGCACCATCGATCGGCTTCAGTTAATAGCAGTAGCGAAGGAATCGCTCGATCGGGTTCACTTAACAGCCATCGATCAATCGCTCGGGTTCAGTAACACGTAGCCTGCAGTGCAATCTCTTGGTTTAGTTAGAGCCCAAGGCCTCGCTCGGGTTCATTTAGAGCCCAACGCTTCGCACATGCGCATACGTGTACGAGAGAAACGCGCATCGCTCGGCCCCCGACCACTAACCGTAACCGCAACCTCGCCGAAATTTTCCTCGCCCTCGCTTCTACCATGGGTTTTTCCGTCATGCACGACCCAAAGAATGTCATGCAGCTGCGTCTCCGGCCCGCCCAGGACGAAAATCCCATTTTCTGTCATGATTTTTTTTCATAGAAGTAGGAGCCCACCATATCTATGATGATACCGGGTTTTGTCACAATTATCGTCATAGAAGTGTCATATGTATGACAGAAAAAATTTCGCTCGGCGCAAAATTTCACGGATGTGTCTTTTTTTGTAGTGATACATGATCCTCAACGGCGAAGGCGACAAGGACGAGATGACAATGATGATGTATATTTTGTGTAGTTAGGGCTTGAAAACTATCTTATTGGTTTGTATATTTGGTGAGGTGGTATACACTAACCCCTCACGGTGATCCTCGTGATGATCATGAACTTGCAATGGTAGGATTACACCCTCTTTTTTGATGTGGTGGTAGGATTGTCGGGGGGATGACCCCGGGCAGGCAACATAACCCGAATCTCTTTTCAAAACATTAGGGCAAGGAAGGCCCCTCAATCCGGCTGGCCCACCCGTCGGCTCCCAGGCGTAAGCCGGCCGGGTGTGGCTACCAGGCCCAGTGATACCTCTCCAACGTATCTATAATTTTTTATTGTTCCATGCTATTATATTATATATTTTGGATGTTTAATGGGCTTTATTATGCACTTTTATATTATTTTTGGGACGAACCTATTAACCGGAGGCCCATCGCAAATTGTTGATTTTTTTGCCTATTTCAGTGTTTCGTGGAAAAGGAATATCAAACGGAGTCCAAATGGAATGAAACCTTTGGGAGAATCATTTTTGGAACAAACTCAATCCAGGAGACTTGGATTGGACGTCAAGGAAGAAACGAGGCGGCCACGAGGTAGGAAGGCACGCCAAGGGGGGTAGGCGCGCCCCCACCCTCATGGGCCCCTCGTGGCTCCACCGACCTACTTCTTTCGCCTATATATACTCATATACCCTGAAAACAAGCAGGAGCACCACGAAACCCTATTTCCACCGCCGCAACCTTCTGTACCTATGAGATCCCATCTTGGGGCCTTTTCCGTCGCTCCGCCGGAGGGGGAATCGATCACGAAGGGCTTCTATATCAACACCATAGCCTCTCCGATGATGTGTGAGTAGTTTACCACAGACCTTCGGGTCCATAGTTATTAGCTAGATGGCTTCTTTTCTCTCTTTGATTCTCAATACAAAGTTCACCTCGATCTTCTTGGAGATCATTTCGATGTAATACTTTTTGCGGTGTGTTTGTCGAGATCTGTGGGTTTATGATGAAGATTATCTATGAACAATATTTGATTCTTCTCTGAATTCTTATATGTATGATTTGATATCTTTGCAAGTCTCTTCGAAATATCAGTTTGGTTTGGCCTACTAGATTGATCTTTCTTGCAATGGGAGAAGTGCTTAGATTTGGGTTCAATCTTGCGGTGTCCTTTCCCAGTGACAGCAGGGGCAGTAAGGCACGTATTGTATTGTTGCCATCAAGGATAAAAAGATGGGGTTTATATCATATTGCTTGAGTTTATCCCTCTACATCATGACATCTTGCTTAATGTGTTACTCTGTTCTTATGAACTTAATACTCTAGATGCATGCTGGATAGCGGTCGATGTGTGGAGTAATAGTAGTAGATGCAGAATCGTTTCGATCTACTTGTCACGGACGTGATGCCTATATACATGATCATGCCTAGATATTCTCATAACTATGCACTTTTCTATCAATTGCTCGACAGTAATTTGTTCACCCATCGTAAGATATGCTATCTTGAGAGAAGCCACTAATGAAACCTATGGCCCCTGGGTCTCTTTTCCATCGTATTATATTTCTTTTATTTACATTGCATCTCGTTTATTATTTTGCAATCTTTACTTTTCAATTTATACAACAAAAATACCAAAAATATTTATCTTATTTTCTCCATCAGATCTCACTTTTGCAAGTGGCTGTGACGGGATTGACAACCCCTTTATCGCGTTGGTTGCAAGGTTCTTATTTGTTTCTGCAGGTACAAGGCGACTTGCGTGTAACCTCCTTTTGGATTGATACCTTGATTCTCAAAAACTGAGGGAAATACTTACGCTACTTTGCTGCATCACCCTTTCCTCTTCAAGGGAAAACCAACGCATGGTCAAGACGTGGCAAAAAGTATTTCTAGCGGCGTTGCCGGGAGGCTTACGCCAAGTCAAGTCAAGATTTCATCTCTCGACAACTCGCCAATTTCTGGTATCGTTGCTGGAAAGATCTACGCACAAGTGAAGACATACCAAGTACCCATCACAAACTCTTATCCCTCACATTACATTATTTGCCATTTGCCTCTCATTTTCCTCTCCCCCACTTCACCCTTGCCATTTTATCCGCCCTTTTTCTGTTCGTCTCTTTTTGCTTGCTTCATGTGTGCTTGTGTGTTGGATTGTTTGTCGCTATGGCTCAAGACAATACTAAATTGTGTGATGTTTCCAATACCAACAACAATGATTTTCGTAGCACTCCGATTGCTCCTATTACCGATGCTGAATCTTGCGAAATTAATGCTGCTTTATTGAATCTTGTCATGAAAGATCAATTCTCTAGCCTTCTTAGTGAAGATGCCGCTACACATCTAAACAACTTTGTTGATTTGTACAATATGCAAAAGAAGAGAGATGTGGATAATGATATTGTTAAATTGAAGTTATTTCCATTTTCGCTTAGAGATCGTGCTAAAACTTGGTTCTCTTCTTTGCCTAAAAATAGTATTGATTCATGGAATAAGTGCATAGATGCTTTTATCCCTAAGTATTTTCCTCCCGCTAAGATCATCTCTCTTAGAAATGATATTATGAATTTTAAACAACTTGAACATGAGCATGTTGCACAAGCTTGGGAGAGGATGAAACTAATGATACGTAATTGCCCTACACATGGTTCAAATTTATGGATGATTATACAATTTTTTATGCCGGATTGAATTTTGCTTCTAGAAATCTTTTAGATTCGGCCGCGCGAGGCACTTTTATGTAAATCACTTTAGGATAAGCTACTAAACTCCTAGATAATATTATGGTTAATTATTCTCAATGGCACACAGAAAGATCTACTAGTAAAAAGGTTCATGCAATTGAAGAGATTAATGTTTTGAGTGGAAAGATGGATGAACTTATGAAATTGTTTGCTAATAAGAGTGTTTCTTCTGATCCTAATGTTATGCCCTTATCCACTTTGATTAAGAATAATAATGAATCTACGGATGTGAATTTTGTTGTAGGAACAATTTTGGTAACAACACGTATAGAGGAAACTTTAATTCTAGGCCATTCCCTAATAATTCCTCTAATAATTATGGAAATTCCTACAACAACCCTAATGTTATGCCCTCTGATTTTGAGACTAGTGTTAAATAATTTATGATTTCGCAAAAGAATTTCAATGCTTTGCTTGAAGAAAAATTGCCTAAGATTGATGAGTTGGCTAGGAACGTGGATAGAATTTCTCTTGAAGTTGATTCTTTGAAACTTAGATCTATTCCACCTAAGCATGATATCAATGAGTCTCTCAAAGCCATGGCGATTTCCATTGATGAGTTCAAAGAAAGAACCGCTAGGATGCTTGCTAAAAAGGATTGCTTTGTGGAAGTGTGTTCTTCTAGTTTTCATGATAATAAGGATGACGATCTGAAAGTGATTGATGTATCTCCTATTAAATCTTTGTTTTCCAATATGAATCTTGATAAAGATGGGACTGGAGATGAGTCAACTTTAGCTAAAAGGCGTCCCAATGATTCGGAGTTTTTAGATCTTGATGCAAAAATTGGTAAAAGTGGGATTGAAGAGGTCAAAACTTTACATAGCAATGAACCCACTATTTTGGACTTCAAGGTTTAATTATGATAATTTCCCTTTGATAGATTGTATTTCCTTGTTGCAATCCGTGCTAAATTCTCCTCATGCTTATAGTCAAAATAAAGCTTTTACCAAACATATTGTTGATGCTTTAATGCAATCTTATGAAGAAAAACTTGAATTAGAAGTTTATATCACTGGAAAACTTTATGACGAGTGGGAACCTACTATTAAAATTAAGATTAAAAATCATGAATGCTATGATTTGTGTGATTTGGGTGCTAGTGTTTCCACGATTCCTAAAACTTTGTGTGATATGCTAGGTTTCTATGAATTTGATGATTGTTCTTTAAATTTGCATCTTGCGGATTCCACCATTAAGAAACCTATGGGAAGGATTAACGATGTTCTTATTGTTGCAAATAGGAATTATGTGCCCGTAGATTTCATTGTCCTTGATATAGATTGTAATCCTTCATGTCCTATTATTCTTGGTAGACCTTTCCTTAGAACGATGGGTGCAATTATTGATATGAAAGAAGGAAATATTAGATTCCAATTACCACTAAGGAAAGGCATGGAGCACTTTCCTAGGAAGAAAATTAAATTACCTTATAAATCTATTATGAGAGCCACTTATGAATTGAATACCAAAGATAGTAATACCTAGATCTATTCTTGTTTTTATGCCTAGCTAAGGGCGTTAAACGATAGCGCTTGTTGGGAGGCAACCCAATTTTATTTTTGTTCTTTACTTTTTTTCCTGTTTAGTAATAAATAATTCATCTAGCCTCTGGTTAGATGTGGTTTTGTGTTTTAATTAGTGTTTGTGCCAAGTAAAACCTTTAGGATAACCTACGGTGATAGTTAATTTGATCTTGCTGAAAAACAGAAACTTTTGCACGCACGAGATTAGTTTTCATAAATCACAGAAACGTGGTTTTCGGTTTATTATTTTTGAAGAAGATTAATAATCAAATTACCTAGAACTGCCTAATTTGGTACAATTTTTGGGGTTCCATAAGTATTCTATAGTTACAGATTGCTACAGACTGTTCTGTCTTTGACAGATTCTGTTTTTCGTGTGTTGTTTGCTTATTTTGATGAATCTATGGCTAGTATCGGGGGTATGAACCATAGAGAAGTTGGAATAAAGTAGTTTTAACACCAATATAATAAAAGAATGAGTTAATTACAGTACCTTAAAGTGGTGGTTTGTTTTCTTGCACTAACGGAGCTCATGAGATTTTCTGTTGAGTTTTGTGTTGTGAAGTTTTCAAGTTTTGGGTAAAGATTTGATGGATTCTGGAATAAGGAGTGGCAAGAGCCTAAGCTTGGGGATACCCAAGGCACCCCAAGGTAAAATTCAAGGACAACGAAAAGCCTAAGCTTGGGGATGCCCCGGAAGGCATCCCCTCTTTCGTCTTCGTCTATCGGTAACTTTACTTGAGGCTATATTTTTATTCACCACATGATATGTGTTTTGCTTGGAGAATCTTGTATGATTTGAGTCTTTGCTTTTTAGTTTATCACAATCATCCTTGTTGTACACACCTTGTGAAGAGACACACATGAATCATACTTTATTAGAATACTCTATGTGCTTCACTTATATCTTTTGAGCTAGATAATTTTGCTCTAGTGCTTCACTTATACCTTTTCAGAGCACGGTGGTGGTTTTATTTTGTAGAAATTATTGATCTCTCATGCTTCACTTATATTATTTTGAGAGTCTTTTAGAACATCATGGTAATTTTCTTTGGTTATAAAATTAGTCCTAATATGATGGGCATCCAAGTTGGGTAAAATAAAAACTTTCATATGGAGTGCATTAAATACTATGATAAATTTGATACTTGATAATTGTTTTGAGATATAAAGGTGGTAATGTTAGAGTCATGCTAGTTGGGTAATTATGAAATTGAGAAATACTTGTGTTAAAGTTGGCAAGTCCCGTAGCATGCACGTATGGTGAACGTTGTGTGACAAATTTGAAGCATGGGGTGTTCTTTGATTGCCTTCCTCATGAGTGGAGGTCGGGATCGCGCGATGGTTAACTCCTACCAACCCTTCCCCTAGGAGCATGCGTAGTAGTACTTTGCTTCGAGGGCTAATAAACTTTTGCAATAAGTATATGAGTTCTTTATGACTAATGTGAGTCCATGGATTATACGCAGTCTTACCCTTCTGCAATTTGCTAGCCTCTATGGTACCGTGCATTGCCCTTTCTCACCTTGAGAGTTGGTGCAAACTTCGTCAGTGCATCCAAACCCCGTGATACGATACACTCTATCACACATAAACCTCCTTATATCTTCCTCAAAACAGGCACCATACCTACCTATTATGGCATTTCCATAGCCATTCCGAGATATATTGCCATGCAACTTTCCACCGTTCCATTTATTATGACACGCTCCATCATTGTCATATTGCTTTGAATGATCATGTAGTTGACATCGTATTTGTGGCAAAGCCACCTTTATAATTCTTTCATACATGTCGCTCTTGATTTATTGCATATCCGATATACCGCCGGAGGCATTCACATAGAGTCATATTTTGTCCTAAGTATTGAGTTGTAATTCTTGAGTTGTAAATAAATAGAAGTGTGATGATTTCCATTATTAGAGCATTGTCCCATGTGAGGAAAGGATTATGGAGATTATGATTCCCCCACAAGTCGGGATGAGACTCCGGACGAAATAAAAAAAAGAGAAAAAAAGAGGCCAAAGAAGCCCAAAAAATGAGAGAAAGAGAGAGAAGGGACAATGTTATTATCCTTTTTCCACACTTGTGCTTCAAAATAGCAGCATGATATTCATGATAGAGAGTTTCTTATTTTGTCACTTTCATATACTAGTGGGAATTTTTCATTATAGAACTTGGCTTGTATATTCCAATGATGGGCTTCCTCAAAATGCCCTAGGTCTTCGTGAGCAAGCAAGTTGGATGCACACCCACTTAGTTTCTTTTTGATGAGCTTTCATACATTTATAGCTCTAGTGCATCCGTTGCATGGCAATCCCTACTCCTCGTTTGACATCAATTGATGGGCATCTCCATAGCCCATTGATTAGCCACGTCAATGTGAGACTTTCTCCTTTTTTGTTTTCTCACATAATCCCTATCATCATACTCTACTCCACCCACAGTGCTATGTCCATGGCTTACGCTCATGTATTGCGTGAGGGTGGAAAAGGCTACAACGCGTTAAAAAGTATGAACCAGTTACTTGGCTGAAACCGGGGCTGTGCATGATGGGAGTATTTTATGTGATGAAAATGAAGCATGGCCAAACTATATGATTTTGTAGGGATAAGCTTTCTTTGGCTATGTTATTTTGATAAGACATAAACTGCTTGGTTAGCATGCTTGAAGTATTACTATTTTTATGTCAATATTAAACTTTTATCTTGAAACTTTTGGATTTGAACATTCATGCCACAATAAAGAGAATTACATTGAAAATTATGTTAGGTAGCATTCCACATCAAAAATTCTGTTTTAATCATTTACCTACTCGAGGACGAGCAGGAATTAAGCTTGGGGATGCTTGATACTTCTCCAACGATCTATAATTTCTGATTGTTCCATGCTATTATATTATCTGTTTTGAATGTTTATTGGGCTTATGCACTTTTATATTATTTTTGGGACTAATCTATTAACCGGAGCCCCAGTGCAAATTGTTGTTTTTGTTTGCAGGACAGTAGCAAGTTTCCCTCAAGTGGATGACCTAAGGTTTATCAATCCGTAGGAGGCGTAGGATGAAGATGGTCTCTCTCAAACAACCCTACAACCAATTAACAAAGAGTCTATTGTGTCCCCAACACACCCAATACAATGGTAAATTGTATAGGTGCACTAGTTCGGCGAAGAGATGGTGATACAAGTGCAATATGGATGGTAGATAAAGGTATTTGTAATCTGAAATTATAAAAACAGCAAGGTAGCAAGTGATAAAAGTGAGCGTAAACGGTATTGGAATGGTAGGAAACAAGGCATAGGGTTCATACTTTCACTAGTGCAAGTTCTCTCAACAATAATAACATAGATAGATCATATAACAATCCCTCAACATGCAACAAAGAGTCACTCCAAAGAGACTAATAGCGGAGAACAAACGAAGAGATATGGTAGGGTACGAAACCACCTCAAAGTTATCCTTTCTGTTCTATCTATTCAAGAGTTCGTAGTAAAATAACATGAAGCTATTCTTTCCGCTCAATCTATCATAGAGTTCATACTAGAATAACACCTTAAGACACAAATCAACCAAAACCCTAATGTCACCTAGATACTCCATTGTCACCTCAAGTATCCGTGGGCATGATTATACGATATGCATCACACAATCTCAGATTCATCTATTCAACCAACACAAAGTACTTCAAAGAGTGCCCCAAAGTTTCTACCGGAGAGTCAAGACGAAAACGTGTGCCAACCCCTATGCATAGGTTCATGGGCGGAACCCGCAAGTTGGTCACCAAAACATACATCAAGTGGCACATGATATCCCATTGTCACCACGGATAATCATGGCAATACATACATCAAGTGTTCTCAAATCATAAAAGACTCAATCCGATAAGATAACTTCAAAGGGAAAACTCAATTCATCACAAGAGAGTAGAGGGGGAGAAACATCATAAGATCCAACTATAATAGCAAAGCTCGGGATACATCAAGATCATGCCATAGAGGGAACACGAGAGAGAACACGAGAGATAGAGATCAAACACATAGATACTGGTACATACCCTCAGCCTCGAGGGTGAACTACTCCCTCCTCGTCATAGATAGCGCCGGGATGATGAAGATGGCCACCGGTGAGGGATCCCCCCTCCGACAGGGTGCCAGAACGGGCTCCCGAGAGGTTTTTGGTGGCTATAGAGGCTTGCAGCTGCGGAACTCCCGATCTATCTTCATATTCGATGTTTTTAGGGTACGTAGGCTTATATAGGCGACAGAAGTCGGTCGGGGGAGCCTCAAGGGGCCCATGAGAGGGTAGGGCGTGCCCAGGGGGTGGGCGCACCCCCTGTCTCGTGGCCTCCTTGATGATCCCCCGGCTTGCACTCCAAGTCTCCTGGATCATAATCTTTCCAAAAATCACGCTGCCGAAGGTTTCATTCCGTTTGGACTCCGTTTGATATTCCTTTTCTTCGAAATACCAAAACAGGCAATAAAATAGCAATATGGGTTGGGCCTCCGGTTAATAGGTTAGTCCCAAAAGTAATAAAAAAGTGTGTAATAAAGCCTGTAATCATTCAAAATAGATAATAAAATAGCATGAATGCTTCATAAATTATAGATACGTTGGAGACGTATCAGCATCCCCAAGCTTAATTCTTGCTCGTCCTCGAGTTGGTAAATGATAAATGAAAGAATTTATGAAGTGTGAATGCTAGTAGGTGCACAAGTTTGATCAATGATAATTTCAATCACCTTTACTAGCATCATTGTATGTCATAAGAGTAGTTCATCTCATAAAACTATTCATAATCAAGTAACAAGCTATTCACATGTTAAAGCATAGACCATAAACTTTTTTGAAAACTAGCAAACTTCATTCTTAGTCATCAAACAAGTGCAATTCATCTTATTTTCAGGACGGGTCTATGTCAGAGCTTTAATTTAGCAAACTTCACATACTCAACTATCATATAGTCTTCTACAATTGCTAACACTCACGCAATACTTGTGGTTATGGAGTTTTAATCAGACACAGAGAAAGATAGGGGTTTATAATGTTGCCTCCAACGTTTTCACCTTTGGGTGATGTCAACAATAATAGTTCATGCTAATGTACATCCAATTGGATATATATATCAAGATCACCCTAACACAAAGTGCTTGCCAAAGGATAAAAGGAAAAAGGGAAAGGTGAAGATCACCTTGACTCTTGCATAAAGTAAAAGACATAAAGTAAAAGATAGGCCCTTCGCAGACGGAAGCAGAGGTTGTCATGCGCTTTCAGGGTTGGATACACAAAATCTTAATGTGAAAGAACGTCACTTTATATTGCCCCTTGTATATGGACCTTTATTATGCAGTCCGTCGCTTTTATTGCTTCCATAACAAGATCGTACAAAGCTTATTTTCTCCACACTAATAAGTCATGCATATTTAGAGAGCAATTTTTATTGCTTGCACCGATGAAAACTTACTTGAAGGATCTTACTCAATCCATAGGTAGGTATGGTGGACTCTCATGGCAAAAACTTGGTTTAAGGATATTTGGAAGCACAAGTCGTATCTCTACTTGGAGCTAGGAATTTTTGGCTAGCATGAGGGGGAAAGGCAAGCTCAGCATGTTTGAATGATCCATGACAATATACTTTAACTGAGATGTGAGAAAACATTACCCATTACGTTGTCTTCCTTGTCCAACATCAACTCTTTAGCATGTCATACTTAATGAGTGCTCACAATTATAAAACATGTCTATGATAATATATTTATATGTGAAATCTCTCTTCCTTCAATATTCTTTCATGAATTGTTCAAATGACCAATACAATGCTTGCTAACCGTCAATAAATTTACAACCTCTACTTCTTATATGTGAAGTCATTACTCCCCATAGGATAAGCAAATGAGGCATATATAATTTCAGATTTATGACATTCAACTTATTCAACCATTTACTCATAAGATATAAGTGAAGCACACGAGTAAATGAAAAACTACCAAAAAGATATAAGTGAAAATCAATGAGTAGCTAAATAATTATGCAACTATGTGAAGACTATCTCTCATTTAAGAATTTCAGATCTTGGTATTTTATTCAAACAGCAAGCAAAGCAAAACAAAATGACATTGCAAGGATAGCACAACTCATGTGAAGAATCAAAAACTTAGGTTCAACCGATACTAACCTATAGTTGTTGAAGAAGAAAGGTGGGATGCCTACCGGGGCATCCCCAAGATTAGATGCTTGAGACTTCTTGAAATATTATCTTGGGGTGCCTTGGGCATCCCCAAGCTTGAGCTTTTGTGTCTCCTTAATTCCTCTCATATCATGGTTTCTCTATTTCTCAAAAGCTTCATTCACACCAAACTCAATAAGAACTCGTGAGATAAGTTAGTATAAAACAATGCAAAACCTTATCATTTTCTACTGTAACAAATTACTAACATTATTATTCAACATTGCATACTAAATGTCTCTGCATATTTAATACTCCCATCCTCAAATAGAATAATTAAACAAGCGAGCATAGGAAAACAATGCAAACATAACAGCAATCTGCCAACACAGTATAGTCTGTAAAGAATGCAAGATTCATCATACTTCCCTAACTCCAAAAATTATGAGAAAAATAGTACGCTATATAAGATTTATCAGATCTCAGTATGCAAAAAAGATTCAACATTATATCACTCCCTGACTTTTCTAGGGAATTTTTGCAACAGCGGTAAACTTTCTGTTTTCAAACAACAACATGTATACATGCAAAATAAGCATGCGAAAGGCTATCCTTGACATTTTTATTGAAAATAAAGATGCAAAACATTATTCTAAATAACAGCAAGCAAATACTAACAAAATTAAATGACGCTCCAAGCAAAACACATATCATGTGGCGAATAAAAATATAGCTCCAAGTAAAGTTACCGATGAACGAAGACGAAAGAGGGGATACCTTCCGGGGCATCCCCAAGATTAGTTGCTTGTTTGTCCTTGGATATTACCTTGGGCATCCCCAAGCTTAGGCTCTTGCCAATCCTTATTCCATAGTCCATCGAATCTTTACCCAAAACTTGAAAACTTCAACCACACAAAACTCAACAAAACTCGTAAGCTCCGTTAGTATAAGAAAATAAAACCACCACTTAGGTACTGTAATGAACTTATTCTTTATTTAAATTGGTGTTAAACCTACTGTATTCCAACTTTTCTATGGTTCATACCCTTACATACTAGCCATAGATTCATCAAAATAAGCAAACAACACAATGAAAACAGAATCTGTCAAAAACAGAACAGTCTGTACTAATATGTATCAAACGTATACTTATGGAACCCCAAAAATTATAAATTAAATTTATGGACCTGAGTAATTTGTATATTAATCATCTGCAAAAATAATCAACCTAAAATCACTCTCCAGTAAAAAATGGCAGCTATTCTCGTGAGCGCTAAAGTTTCTATTTTTTACAGCAAGATCATAAAGACTTCACCCAAGTCTTCCCAAAGGTTCTACTTGGCACAGACACTAATTAAGACATGAAACCACATCTAACCAGAGGCTAGATGAATTATTTATTACTAAACAGGAACAAAAAGTAAGAAACAAAAATAAAGTTGGGTTGCCTCCCAACAAGCGCTACCGCTTAACGCCCCTAGCTAGGCATGATGAAATGATGCTCACATAAAAGATAAGAATTGAAACAAAAGAGTGCATCATGAAGAATATGACTAGCATATTTAAGACTAACCCTCTTGCTATGAATAGGGATTTTGTGAGCAAACAACTTGTGGGAACAATAATCAACTAGCATAGGAAGGCAAAATGAACATAACTTCAAGATTTTAAGCACATAGAGAGGAAACTTGATATTATTGCAATATGTAAGAGCACATGTTCCTCTCTCATAATAATTTTCAGTAGCATCATGAATGAATTCAACAATATAACCAGCACCTAAAGCATTCTTTTCATGATCTACTTGCATAGAAATTTTATTACTCTCCACATAAGCAAAATTCTTCTCATGAATAATAGTGGGAGCAAACTCAACAAAATAACTATCATGCAAGGCATAATCCAATTGAAAACTAAAATCATGATGAAAAGTTTCATGGTTATCATTATTCTTAATAGCATACAAGTCATCACAATAATCATCATAGATAGCAACTTTGTTCTCATAATCAATTGGAACCTCTTCCGAAATAGTGGAATCATCACTAAATAAAGTTGACACTCTTCCAAATCCACTTTCATATTCATCACAATAAGATTCAATATCCTCCAAAATAGTGGTATCAATACTACCTAAAGTTGACACTCTTCAAAACCCACTTTCATCAATATATTCATCGTAAATAGGAGGCATGCTTTCATCATAATTAATATTCTCCTCAAAACTTGGGGGACAAAAAATATCATATTCATCAAACATAGCTTCCCCAAGCTTGTGGCTTTGCATATCATTAGCATCATGGATATTCAAGGAATTCATACTAACAACATTGCAATCATGCTCATCATTCAAATATTTAGTTCCAAACAATTTAATGCATTCTTCTACTAGCACTTGAGCACAATTTTCCTTACCATCATTCTCACGAAAGATATTAAAAAGATAAAGCGTATCAGACAAACTCAATTCCATTTTTTTGTAGTTTTCTTTTATAGACTAAACTAGTGATAAAACAAGAAACAAAAAGATTCAATTGCAAGATCTAAAGATATACCTTCAAGCACTCACCTCCCCGGCAACGGCGCTAGAAAAGAGCTTGATGTCTACTACACAACCTTCTTCTTGTAGACATTGTTGGGCCTGCAAGTGCACAGGTTTGTAGGACAGTAGCAAATTTCCCTCAAGTGGATGGCCTAAGGTTTATCAATCCGTAGGAGGCGTAGGATGAAGATGGTCTCTCTCAAACAACCCTACAACCAAATAACAAAGAGTCTCTTGTGTCCCCAACACACCCAATACAATGGTAAATTGTATAGGTGCACTAGTTCGGCGAAGAGATGGTGATACAACTGCAATATGGATGGTAGATAAAGGTATTTGTAATCTGAAATTATAAAAACAGCAAGGTAGCAAGTGATAAAAGTGAGCGTAAACGGTATTGCAATGGTAGGAAACAAGGCATAGGGTTCATACTTTCACTAGTGCAAGTTCTCTCAACAATAATAACATAGATAGATCATATAACAATCCCTCAACATGCAACAAAGAGTCACTCCAAAGCCACTAATAGCGGAGAACAAACCAAGAGATTATGGTAGGGTACGAAACAACCTCAAAGTTATCCTTTCTATTCTATCTATTCAAGAGTTCGTAGTAAAATAACATGAAGCTATTCTTTCCACTCAATCTATCATAGAGTTCATACTAGAATAACACCTTAAGACACAAATCAACTGTCGATGTCAAAACCGGCGGATCTCGGGTAGGGGGTCCCGAACTGTGCGTCTAGGCGGATGGTAACAGGAGACAAGGGGCACGATGTTTTACCCAGGTTCGGGCCCTCTTGATGGAGGTAAAACCCTACGTCCTGCTTGATTGATATTGGTGATGTGGGTATTACAAGAGTAGATCTACCACGAGATCAAGGAGGCTAAACCCTAGAAGCTAGCCTATGGTATGATTGTTGTTCGTCCTACGGACTAAAACCATCCGGTTTATATAGAAACCGGAGAGGGCTAGGGTTACACAGAGTCGGTTACAATGGTAGGAGATCTACATATCCGTATCGCCAAGCTTGCCTTCCACGCCAAGGAAAGTCCCATCCGGACACGAGACAAAGTCTTCAATCTTGTATCTTCATAGTCTTGGAGTCTGGTCAATGATGATAGTTCAGCTATCCGGACACCCCCTAGTCCAGGACTCCCTCAGTAGCCCCTGAACCTGGCTTCAATGATGACGAGTCCGGCGCGCATATTGTCTTCGGCATTGGAAGGTGGGTTCCTCCTCCGAATAATTTATAGAAGATTGTGAACACCAGGATAGTGTCCGGCTCTGCAAAATAAATTCCACATACCACCGTAGAGAGAATAATATTTACACAAGTTCAATCTGCTGATGTATTTTATGGCGTGACGTCACACCACAACCAAGCCTTTACTCGAGTCGTTTTTATTATACCACCTCCGCGCGTTTAGTGAAGCGGTTTCCTTGGCACGTCTTGTCGAAGCAGAGATCGTGTTCCCCTTATTCCGGGATTCTCATCAATACGGACGTGGGTAACCCAACCGCGCCCGTTGCCACGCCCCCTCCATCGAAGGCGGGTTCCAAACGGTCATGGGGTCGGCTCTTGGTATTCTCCCTCTTTATAATGATACCAAGGCCCATTCTTTTTCTTCAATCCTCAATCGAATCCGCCCCTCGCCCCAAGTTCCAACACCCAGGGCTCCAGATTTGGGTACTTTCGACCTTCGACAATGTCCGGCTCCGACCTACGAGGCCGGTGGATGCCCTCCTCCATCACGGAAGAGGACGTGCTAAAGCTGAGAGGCGCCAGGTACTTAACCTATGAGATTTCGCATAGGTTGCCTGCCCAAGGGCAAGTTATTCCTACTCCCGAGCCCGGCGAGAGTGTCGTGTTCGTGTCTCACCTCCGTCGGGGTTTAGGCTTCCCGATGGATCCCTTCGTGAGGGGGCTCATGTTTTACTATGGCTTGGAATTCCAGGACTTGGCTCCGGAGTCCATCCTCCTCATCTCATCATTCATTGTCATCTGCGAAGCCTTCCTCCGCACTACCCCTCACTTCGGCTTGTGGCTCAAAACCTTCAACGTGGAGCCGAAGATGATTGAGGGGCGTCAGGCAGAGTGCGGCGGGGCGGTTATAAGCAAGAGGGCCGATGCTCCATGGCTCGAGGGCTCTTTTTAGGAGGAGCTCGGCTTGTGGCAACAGGAGTGGTTCTATATCACCGCTCCCAGGGGCAGCAGGCAGAGGCCGCCGCCCGCCTTTCGCCCGGGCCCTCCACAATGGCTGACGTCATGGGTCAACAAAGGGCTTGACTAGGGGTCGTCCAACTACGTACCCCTGTTGCAGGGCCGGTTTCGAGACCTCCAAGAAAGGGAGATCAATCTGGTCATAGTGATACAGGTTATGCTGATTTGGCGCCTTCTGCCCTGCAAACGTCGCCCCCTCCGCCTGTGGGAATTTAATCCGGAGGGACCACGAGCTCTTTAACACTTCATGGGTTTGACACCCGTGGAGATGTACAAACTGTTCTTCGGATCACAAGAGATGCGTCCGAACTTGACCGAGGACGCTGGCCTAAGATGCAATCGCCCGGATACTCAAGTAAGTAGCCCTGTGTTCGGACACATTGTCCATTTATCTATCATGGATTTGCCTTTTAAACAGCTATCCGTTGGACAGGAGTGGATAGCGCAAGAAAAACTGATACGGTGTCCGGACCCCCTCCCTGAGACCACGCCGGATCCCGTGTTAATCAAAATGTTGGAGGTTGCACCTTCGGAGGAGGGCGAAGAGGGGCACAGGGAAACTACCAACTCTGCCAAGGAGTCTTTCAGTAAGGAGGGAATCGAGAATCCCTCCCTCAGGGGGAGAAGAGGACCGCTTCCGAAGACCCGGAGGCCAAGGCCTCAAAGCGGGGAAAGAAATCTGCACCGGAAGGTCCTGTGCCGGGAAGAGCCCCGGCCGCACAGTCTCCCCAAAGGAATCAGCCCTCCAGCGAGCCGTAAGTAAAAAAGGGGGAATTTTGTAATAGGGGACATCCCTACTTTATTTCTAAGGGTAACCGAAGTTTTCACCTTGTAGTTCGGATCTCAGCCCTTCTCAGCAGAGCTCATCTTCGGGGGACCTTCGTCCGGAGATGATGGAGAGCGAAATGCCTCCATCTGCCGCCCCGTCGGGCAGGGCGGACGACCCTGAGGTGTCGTCACGGAGGGTCTCCCCGAGTCCGGCGGGGCCGGGGAGTTCGGCACCCACTGGAGTACGGCCGGTGGAGCTGCAGGATTTGCTCGAGAGGGCGTCTATCTCAGAAGATCACCGCACATTAATGAGTATGGTGATTGAAAGGATCTCATCTGCCAAGAGCGGGTTGCATGAGGCCATCGGAAGTTTGCTGACAGGGTTTGAGGTACGCAAAAAATGACATACCTTTTGATAGTTTTGCACATGGAGTGCGCCCTATATAGATAGTAGCCCCTGAGACTTGGTATGCTGTCGAAAGAAACAGTGTGCCGAGGATTATAATCTCAGTTATAGAATGTCGCCTTTCCTATGCAGGTGGCGGAACGTTCGGTGGCCAACCGGACTGATGGAGTTGCCGAGCTGAAGCGGCAACTCGACATTGCGTATGCGGACATCGCGCTGGTCAATAAACAACTTGACGAGTCACAAGGTAGGTGGTTTCTCCGCGGTCACCTAGTAAGGGAGCTGATGCCCGTTCCTTACAATTTGTATGCTTGATGCAGATGGTGTCGCTGCTGTGGAAGACCTTCGAGCAGAGCTTGCTCGAGCCAAGGAGCAAGCCAGGAAAAGTGATGCGGCAGCCTCGAAGGCAGCGGAAGAGCTAAAAGCCGAAAAGGCTGCTCACTGCCGAAGCAGGGAGGAGATGGTCGGAATGGCCGTGAAATTAAAAGATGCTACCGACCGCTATGAGGTTCTTGAAAGAGAACACCGAGTGGAGCAAGAGGACCTGAAGAAGGCCGCCGCCGAAGCCAAGGATGCCTGTTGTGCGATGCGGCCTATGAAGGAGGAACTGCGTCAGGCCGGAGACATTGCGGCTGGTAAGCCCTTTCTGCTACGTAGGAAGTTCACGGATCCGAAGTATGCTCAGTTGGGCCAATTGTGGGGTGCGGAGGATCCTTATCTGGATTTGGCGGCGAGTGCGGCGGACACAGTCGTGCACTTCCGAAGCCAGAAGGATCACGAAATGGAAGAGCTTTTCTGGTCTCAATTCCATAGTCCGGAGCGTCCACTTCCGTTGACTGATCGGCTGGCTGAGTGGGCTGAGCTGAATAGATTGTTCGGACTTGCCATGACGGATGTGGTGGCTCATCTGTGGCCAGAAAGGCCCAAGCCTGAGAGTTATTTTGGCTTGTTGCAGCAATTCCTTGGGGCGGTGCCGCATATTGAGGCGATGAAGCGGTCGGCATGCATAAAGGGTGCACGGATGGCTCTCGCCCGTGTTAAGATATACTGGGCGGAGATGGATGCCACCGATGTTGCATCCCGGGGTTCGGACAAAAGCCGATTACCTGCCAAGCACTATTTTCAGGAAGTCCTGCAGGGCGCTCGTTTAATAGAGTCGCAGTGCTCGAAAGATGTTATGTTGAAATGACATGTATGATTTGTGAGATCATGTTTATAATGTAACGGCTTTTTATACTTATGCGTTCAAGTATTGAACTATCTCATGTGCGGCCGTATATGTATGTATAACCTGAAAGATGGCAGTCTTTGGCTTCAGCCCCCACGCACAGGGTGCGGGGGTGTTTGCAAAAAAGAATGCCTTTTCACACTTAATCCAACGTCTTGGTCCTTTGAAGGAGGTGATAGCATAGCAAACTAGGCAACCGGACTATAATGCTTTATCACTTTCACTTAGCCATAGGAGCTCGATGGTGGGGCTACTATATAGCCCCTAGAGGCACCGCGCTCTCCGAACTCGGGGCGCGTATGTGCCTGACCGGGAAGCGGTCCTTCGTCAACGCGGAGGAATTCTAAACATTCCAGTAGTCGATCGAGTGGTTTACCAGTCTCTCGCTATATCATGACAGTCAGTTTTCGGCTTTCTCTACTGAGGTGCTCGCCCGGCCGAACTGGGGCACAATCGCAGTAGTTCTCCTGGTGCCGCGTTAGCCGATTGAGCGGAACGTAAGGCAGCAAAACACAGGAGCCGGGCAAACCCAACATTTGACCAAAGACATGATTCGGAGCTGATGCATATAAGGCCTAACTCGAGACGCCGAACACTCCCTGAGGTATTCGGTCTTTATGATACCGGGCAGAACAATGCCCTAAGCCCCTAATGTCCAGGTACGGGCGAGAACTTCTGACGCGGCCGATGCCAAAATGCCAGCCTCCTCCTTGGTTATGGTAGGAAACCGGGGGATGCGTATTAACAAGAGACAGTAAAAAAGGTTTACGCAGGGTCTTAATCTGAAAAGAATCCTTGCAACGGGTCCCTGCTGCACGTCTGCGCCTGTGTCTCCGTTGTGCTGTATCCTGGACGGGTGTAGCACGAGCTTCATCTATAAAAGAGAAGAACTTAGTTTGGAAAAAATATCGTGCAAAAGATGTATTTAAAATAAAGTATGATTTGGAAGATGAATAAAGTTGAGCTTTATTGGCTCTCATTGTTTATACGTGCAGCCCCTTGTAAAGAGGTATGCGGCTGGGAAGCCCCTTGTTTATTTATGCCGGACTCGCCTAACCGTGTCCGAGGTTTGAATGACCTGTTTTTAGGGGCTTTGACCAGCAAGGTCGGATTAGTGTGTGGCTGTCAAGGCAGTCTCACGTTTTCCGTGGTCGAGGAACACTCGGAGTTACCCTTTAATGAGATTATGCCACGTGGACCGGGCATTTTAAGCGTAAGAGACGCGTAATGCGGTATTGTGTTAAAGCGGGCGAAAGCTTCGCGTCCCAGTAGTGCTTGACGGCTACTTTTGAATGGGGCGATGTGGAAAATGAGCTTTTCGCGACGGAGGTTGTCGGATGAACCGAACATGACCTCTAGTAGTACAGAGCCTGTACAATTGGCGTAAAGGCCTGGCGTCACTCCTTTGAAGGAAGTGCTGCTACGGCGAATTTTGGTAGGGTCTATCCCCATTCTGTGGATGGTGTCCTGGTATAGCAGGTTTATATCACTGCCGCCGTCCATTAGGACTTGTGTGAATTGTAGTCCGTCGATTATGGGATCCAACATCAAAGCAGTCCCTCCTGCATTTCGAACACTTCCGGAGTAATCCTGATGGTCGAAAGTAATTGGTTTAAACATCCAATTTCGGGACTCTGCTGGGGTGGACCGTGCGGCGCGTGTTTTAGCAGGTGCCACACTATTTTTCCTTGTTATCACATGAAGTGAGTTTACCGTTTTGACTTCTAGTGGGAAAGTCTTCTGTTTTCCGGCGTGCTGCTTGTGGGGTTTGTCGTCGTCTTCGCTTGGTGTGTCGAGCCCCTTGTGTTCGGCATTAAGTCGGCCGGACTGCTTGAAGACCCAACAATCTCTATGGGTATGGTTTGCAGGCTTCCCGGGGTACTATGGAATTGACATATCCGATCCAAGATTTTGTTTAGGTTGGATAGCTCATGACTGTTGTCCTTAAGAGGCAGTGTTTTATTATTCGGCTGACAGCTTTTGAACCCGGCGTTGACTGCCGTGCTATTTGGGCCATTTTCCTTATTCCGGCGCTGATCTTTTCTGCATCGTGATTTCCCATTTCCATCCCTGACCTCGGATGTACTCGGCTCGCTGGTGCTACATCTTGCTAGCCAGCTATCTTCCCCCGCGCAAAAGCGGGTCATGAGGCTTGTTAGCGCGGCCATTGTTCTTGGTTTTTCCTGGCCGAGGTGTCTGGCGAGCCATTCGTCTCGGACGTTATGTTTAAAGGCTGCTAAGGCTTCGGCGTCCGGACAGTCGACTATTTGGTTCTTTTTGGTGAGGAACCTATTCCAGAATTTGCGTGCTGACTCTCCGGGTTCTTGAGTTATGTGACTTAAATCGTCTGCATCCGGAGGGCGGACATAAGTCCCCTGAAAATTTGCTCGAAACGCATCCTCGAGCTCTTCCCAACTTCCAATGGTATTTTCTAGGAGGCTTTTGAGCCAATGCCGAGCTGGTCCTTTGAGCTTGAGGGGTAGGTATTTTATGGCATGGAGATCGTCTCCTCTGGCCATATGTATGTGTAGGATATAATCCTCAATCCAGACTCCGGGGTCTGTTGTTCCATCATATGCCTCTATGTTTACGGGTTTGAATCCCGCTGGAAATTCATGATCCAGTACCTCATCGGTGAAACATAGTGGGTGTGCGGCGCCCCTATATTTAGGTGTGCCGTTGTCTTCAAACACTCGGCGGGTTGTGTTGCTCCCTGGAGTCTTCTTTTTTGGCCCATAGATGGACCTGACCGGGCCATCCTTTTTGCGAGGGTCCTTATGTGGATCGTGTGCCGGCTTGTGTGCAGCACCGCTTGCCGCTCTTAGCCTGTCATCTGGTCGTCTATCCGGCCAGGCGGCGTCTTTCTTTTTTGATTGTGGGGGCTCTACGGCCTCCTCGTCAAATTCAGGCAACATTTTGCGCTTTGGGTAGCTCTTTGCCTGGTGACTATCACCGTATTTATCTGCGGTATTGAGTACTTTGATCCATCTCATTCTGAGTGCATCCTCCGCTGTTTTGAGCTTCCGCTTTTGCTTCTTCAAACTTCTTGCAGTGGCGACGAGCCTTTTATGAAGGTTCGTATGCTCCGGTGATGTGTCCGGCGTGAGATCATCTGGACTGTTGTTTTCACCGGGGATGGGTTGCTTGTCCAATTCATCCTGTTCGGATGGTTGCTTGGTGGCATGTTCGTCGTCCACGGCTTCGCCCTGCTCTAAGGCTGGATCAGTATGGGTGCCGTTGTTATCAAGGCGGGACTTCGGGCGGCGCTTGCATCACCGTTTTGGTTGTTTGTCGGGAGGGGTTGTCCTTCACCACATCCTGTTGTTCCTCGTTATCGCTTCCTTTTGGTGTATCCACCATGTATAGGTCGTGAGTTGAGGTGGCTTTCCAGTGCCCAGTAGGCGCTGGTTCTTGGTCGTCTCCGGCATCATCGTCCATACCGTCAATGTCTTCGGAGTCGAAGTCTAGCATGTCGGGTAGATCGTCGACAGTGGCTACTAAGTGGGTGGTGGGTGGGCCTTGAATTTCTTCGTCGTCCGCATCCCAACCGTCCTGACCGCAGTCTGGCCAGGTCTCTCCTGATAACGAGAGATACTTTAGCGAACTCAGGATGTCGCCGAAAGGTGAGTGTTGAAAGATGTCCGCAGCGCTGAACTCCATAATCGGCGCCCAATCGGATTCGATTGGAGGGGCGCGGGAGGTTCGGAGTCCGGCGAGGAGTCCGACACCTCGGAGTCACGAGCTTCACAAGGGACAAGGCCAGTATTCGACTCCATCGCCGTAGAGGTTGCAGTCCCCGAGGCGGTGTCTAGCCACCCGTCCTCGATCTGCGCAGCCGGCTCCGAATCGAGGGTCGGAGCGGGCTCGTGTGCGGCCTCCAGGGCACTGTCTGGCTACAGAGCTAAATCATGCCCATCGTGACAATGCGGCGCGCTCGGCTGTGGCTCGAATCCATCGAAGATCAAGTCCTCGCGGGTGTCAGCCGTGAAGTTCAAACTTCCAAATCTGACCTGACGGCCAGGGGCGTAGCTTTCGATCTGCTCCAGATGGCCAAGTGAATTGGCCCGCGGTGCAAAGCTGCCGAATACGAAGATCTGTCCGGGGAGAAAAGTCTCACCCTGGACTGCATCGTTGTTGATGATCGAAGAATCCATCGAGCCTATCGGTGACGACACAGAGGAACTCTCAATGAAAGCACCAATGTCGGTGTCAAAACCGGCGGATCTCGGGTAGGGGGTCCCGAACTGTGCGTCTAGGCGGATGGTAACAGGAGACAAGGGGCACGATGTTTTACCCAGGTTCGGGCCCTCTTGATGGAGGTAAAACCCTACGTCCTGCTTGATTGATATTGGTGATGTGGGTATTACAAGAGTAGATCTACCACGAGATCAAGGAGGCTAAACCCTAGAAGCTAGCCTATGGTATGATTGTTGTTCGTCCTACGGACTAAAACCATCCGGTTTATATAGAAACCGGAGAGGGCTAGGGTTACACAGAGTCAGTTACAATGGTAGGAGATCTACATATCCGTATCGCCAAGCTTGCCTTCCACGCCAAGGAAAGTCCCATCCAGACACGGGACAAAGTCTTCAATCTTGTATCTTCATAGTCTTGGAGTCCGGTCAATGATGATAGTTCGGCTATCCGGACACCCCCTAGTCCAGGACTCCCTCATCAACCAAAACCTTAATGTCACCTAGATACTCCATTGTCACCTCAAGTATCCGTGGGCATGATTATACGATATGCATCTATTCAACCAACACAAAGTACTTAAAAGAGTGCCCCAAAGTTTCTACCAGAGAGTCAAGACGAAAATGTGTGCCAACCCCTATGCATAGGTTCATGGGCGGAACACGCAAGTTGGTCACCAAGACATACATCAAGTGGCACATGATATCCCATTGTCACCACAGATAATCACGGCAAGACATACATCAAGTGTTCTCAAATCATAAAAGACTCAATCCGATAAGATAACTTCAAAGGGAAAACTCAATTCATCACAAGAGAGTAGAGGGGGAGAAACATCATAAGATACAGCTATAATAGCAAAGCTCGGGATACATCAAGATCGTGCCATAGAGGGAACACGAGAGAGAACACGAGAGAGAGAGAGAGAGATCAAACACATAGCTACTGGTACATACCCTCAGCCTCGAGGGTGAACTACTCCCTCCTCGTCATGGATAGCGCCGGGATGATGAAGATGGCCACCGGTGAGGGATCCCCCCTCCGGCAGGGTGCCGGAACGGGATCCCGAGAGGTTTTTGGTGGCTACAGAGGCTTGCGGCGGCGGAACTCCCGATCTATCTTCGTACTCAATGTTTTTAGGGTACGTAGGCTTATATAGGCGAAAGAAGTCGGTCGGGGGAGCCTCGAGGGGCCCATGAGTGGGTAGGGCGCGCTCAGGGGGTGGGCGTGCCCCCTGTCTTGTGGCCTCCTCGATGATCCCCTGGCTTGCACTCCAAGTCTCCTGGATCATAATCTTTCCAAAAATCACGCTGCCGAAGGTTTCATTCCGTTTGGACTCCGTTTGATATTCCTTTTCTTTGAAATACTGAAATAGGCAATAAAACAGCAATATGGGCTGGGCCTCCGGTTAATAGGTTAGTCCCAAAAGTAATAAAAAGTGTATAATAAAGCCTGTAATCATTCAAAACAGATAATAAAATAGCATGAATGCTTCATAAATTATAGATACGTTGGAGACATATCAAAACCTATGGCCCCTAGGTCTCTTTTCCATCGTATTATATTTCTTTATTTACATTGCATCTCGTTTACTATTTTGCAATCTTTACTTTTCAATCTATACAACAAAAATACCAAAAATATTTATCTTATTATCTCCATCAAATCTCACTTTTGCAAGTGGCCGTGAAGGGATTGACAACCCCTTTATCGCTTTGGTTGCAAGGTTCTTATTTGTTTGTGCAAGTACAAGGTGACTTGCGTGTAACCTCCCACTGGATTGATACCTTGGTTCTCAAAAACTGAGGGAAATACTTACGCTACTTTGCTGCATCACCCTTTCCTCTTCAAGGGAAAACCAATGCATGCTCAAGAGGTAGCACCTAGCCGGCTAGCACATGCCAGCTGGCCACCAAGGGACAACTCCCAACGACAAGCAGGCATGGCTACAGTGTACCCTCCTTTACATCGGCCCCGGCGGGCACGGCAACAGTGCACCCCACGCCCCCGCCCGGGGCGGGCGGTGTCCCGGAGGTGCAGCCCTGTAGTGGGGCGGTGCTGGCCACCCCATGATGCCTGGCAGGGCATGCCACATTGCCGAGCAGCCGTCTGTACCCACCCAGGTGTCCCGGTATGGCCCGCACCCAGCGGAAGCGGCGTGACACACACCCGACGAACCCGGCAGGCCTGGCGGCCCGCACTGCCGGCTCCCAGAGGATGACACCAGGGCCTCGTGCCCATGTAACTTTACCATTATAACCCCCAGGGGCAGCCTATAAGACCCCCTTGATGCCCCCCATGCAAGCGGTTCAGCTCAATTGAGATCAGTAGAATCGACACACACACACAAGGCAAGGCAGAGGACCAGTCCCCTCTTCCTCCTCCACCAGAACAGTGATACGTCCATTTTGCATCATGTTTTTATGTTCATATTTATTGCATTATGGACTGTTATTTCACATTATGATACAATACTTATGCCTTTTCTCTCTTATTTTACAAGATTTACATGAAGAGGGAGAATGCCGACAGCTGAAATTCTAGACCAAAAAGGAGCAAATCTGAGATACCTATTCTGCACAACTTCAAATGTCCTGAAACTTTACAGAGAATTGTTTTGGAATATATAAAAAATATTGGGCGAAGAAACTATAGAAGGGGACCCACCAGGTGGCCACAAGCCTGGTGGGCACGCCCTACCCCCCAGGGCGTGCCCCCAGGGCTTGTGGGCCCTCCTCACCTTCATCTGGTGCCCATCTTCTGTTATATGGAGGGTTTTGACCTAGGAAAAATCATAAGGAAGCTTTCGGGATGAAGCACCGCTGTATCGAGGTGGAACCTGGGCAGAAGCAATCTAGAGCTCCGGTAGAGCGATTCTGCCGGGGAAACTTCCCTCCGGAAGAGGGAAATCGAGGCGATCGTCATCACCAACGATCCTCTTATTATGGGAGGGTCAATCTTCATCAACATCTTCACCGGCACCATCTCCTCTCAAACCCTAGTTCATCTCTGTATTCAATCTTTGCCTCAGAACCTCAAATTGGTACCTATGGGTTGCTAGTAGTGTTGATTACTCTTTGTAGTTGATGCTAGTTGGTTTACTTGGTGGAAGATCATATGTTCAGATCCTTAATGACATTTATTACCCCTCTGATCTCGAACATGAACATGCTTTGTGAGCAGTTACGTTTGTTCCTGAGGACATGGGAGAAGTTTTTTTATAAGTAATCATGTGAATTTGGTATTCGTTTGATATTTTGATGAGATGTATGTTGTCTTTCCTCTAGTGGTGTTATGTGAACGTCGACTACATGACACTTCACCATGATTTGGGCCTAGGGGAATGCATTCAGAAGTAATAAGTAGATGATGTGTTGCCAGAGTGACACAAGCTTAAACCCTAGTTTATGCGTTGCTTCGTAAGGGGCTGATTTGGATCCACATGTTTCATGCAATGGTTAGAATTATCTTAATTCTTCTTTCGTAGTTGTGGATGCTTGCGAGAAGGGTTAATCATAAGTGGGAGGGTTGTCCAAGTAAGGACAGCACCCAAGCGTTGGTCCGCCCACATATGCTAGGTTTCTATGAATTTGATGATTGTTCTTTAAATTTGCATCTTGCGGATTCCACCATTAAGAAACCTATGGGAAGGATTAATGATGTTCTTATTGTTGCAAATAGGAATTATGTGCCCGTAGATTTCATTGTCCTTGATATAGATTATAATCCTTCATGTCCTATTATTCTTGGTAGACCTTTCCTTAGAACGATTGGTGTAATTATTGATATGAAAGAAGTAAATATTAGATTCCAATTTCCATTAAGGAAAGGCATGGAGCACTTTCCTAGGATGAAAATTAAATTACCTTATGAATCTATTATGAGAGCCACTTATGAATTGAATACCAAAGATGGTAATACCTAGATCTATTCTTGTTTTTATGCCTAGCTAGGGGTGTTAAACGATAGCGCTTGTTGGGAGGCAACCCAATTTTATTTTTGTTCTTTACTTTTTGTTCCTGTTTAGTAATAAATAATTCATCTAGCCTCTGGTTAGATGTGGTTTTGTGTTTTAATTAGTGTTTGTGCCAAGTAAAACCTTTAGGATAACCTACGGTGATAGTTAATTTGATCTTGCTGAAAAACAGAAACTTTTGCACGCACGAGATTAGTTTTCATAAATCACAGAAACGTGGTTTTCGGTTTATTATTTTTGAAGAAGATTAATAATCAAATTACCTAGAACTGCCTAATTTGGTACAATTTTTGGGGTTCCATAAGTATTCTATAGTTACAGATTGCTACAGACTGTTCTGTCTTTGACAGATTCTGTTTTTCGTGTGTTGTTTGCTTATTTTGATGAATCTATGGCTAGTATCGGGGGTATGAACCATAGAGAAGTTGGAATAAAGTAGTTTTAACACCAATATAATAAAAGAATGAGTTAATTACAGTACCTTAAAGTGGTGGTTTGTTTTCTTGCACTAACGGAGCTCATGAGATTTTCTGTTGAGTTTTGTGTTGTGAAGTTTTCAAGTTTTGGGTAAAGATTTGATGGATTCTGGAATAAGGAGTGGCAAGAGCCTAAGCTTGGGGATACCCAAGGCACCCCAAGGTAAAATTCAAGGACAACGAAAAGCCTAATCTTGGGGATGCCCCGGATGGCATCCCCTCTTTCGTCTTCGTCTATCGGTAACTTTACTTGAGGCTATATTTTTATTCACCACATGATATGTGTTTTGCTTGGAGCGTCTTGTATGATTTGAGTATTTTCTTTTTAGTTTATCACAATCATCCTTGCTGTACACACCTTTTGGAGAGACACACATGAATCGGAATTTATTAGAATACTCTATGTGCTTCACTTATATCTTTTGAGCTAGATAATTTTGCTCTAGTGCTTCAATTATACCTTTTCAGAGCACGGTGGTGGTTTTATTTTGTATAAATTATTGATCTCTCATGCTTCACTTATATTATTTTGAGAGTCTTTTAGAACATCATGGTAATTTTCTTTGGTTATAAAATTAGTCCTAATATGATGGGCATCCAAGTTGGGTAAAATAAAAACTTTCATATGGAGTGCATTAAATACAATGATAAATTTGATACTTGATAATTGTTTTGAGATATAAAGGTGGTAATGTTAGAGTCATGCTAGTTGGGTAATTATGAAATTGAGAAATACTTGTGTTAAAGTTGGCAAGTCCGGTAGCATGCACGTATGGTGAACGTTGTGTGACAAATTTGAAGCATGGGGTGTTCTTTGATTGCCTTCCTTATGAGTGGAGGTCGGGATCGCGCGATTGTTAACTCCTACCAACCCTTCCCCTAGGAGCATGCGTAGTAGTACTTTGCTCTGAGGGCTAATAAACTTTTGCAATAAGTATATGAGTTCTTTATGACTAATGTGAGTCCATGGATTATACGCAGTCTTACCCTTCCGTAATTTGCTAGCCTCTATGGTACCGTGCATTGCCCTTTCTCACCTTGAGAGTTGGTGCAAACTTCGCCGGTGCATCCAAACCCCGTGATACGATACACTCTATCACACATAAACCTCCTTATATCTTCCTCAAAACAGGCACCATACCTACCTATTATTGCATTTCCATAGCCATTCTGAGATATATAGCCATGCAACTTTCCACTGTTCCGTTTATTATGACACGCTCCATCATTGTCATATTGCTTTGCATGATCATGTAGTTGACATCGTATTTGTGGCAAAGCCACCTTTATAATTCTTTCATACATGTCGCTCTTGATTTATTGCATATCCCGGTATACCGCCGGAGGCATTCACATAGAGTCATATTTTGTCCTAAGTATTGAGTTGTAATTCTTGAGTTGTAAATAAATATAAGTGTGGTGATTTCCATTATTAGAGCATTGTCCCATGTGAGGAAAGGATGATGGAGATTATAATTCCCCCACAAGTCGGGATGAGACTCCGGACAAAATAAAAAAGAGAAAAAATAAAAAGAGAAAAAAAGAGGCCAAAGAAGCCCAAAAAAATGAGAGAAAGAGAGAGAAGGGACAATGTTGCTATCCTTTTTTCACACTTGTGCTTCAAAATAGCACAATGATCTTCATGATAGAGAGTTTCTTATTTTGTCACTTTCATATACTAGTCAGAATTTTTCATTATAGAACTTGGCTTGTATATTCCAATGATGGGCTTCCTCAAAATGCCCTAGGTCTTCGTGAGCAGGCAAGTTGGATGCACACCCACTTAGTTTCTTTTTGATGAGCTTTCATACATTTATAGCTCTAGTGCATCCGTTGCATGGCAATCCCTACTCCTCGTTTGACATCAATTGATGGGCATCTCCATAGCCCATTGATTAGCCACGTCAATGTGAGACTTTCTCCTTTTTTATTTTCTCACATAATCCCTATCATCATACTCTACTCCACCCATAGTGATATGTCCATGGCTTACGCTCATGTATTGCGTGAGGGTTGAAAAGGCTGCAGCGCGTTAAAAAGTATGAACCAGTTACTTGGCTGAAACCGGGGTTGTGCATGATGGGAGCATTTTATGTGACAAAAATGAAGCATGACCAAACTATATGATTTTGTAGGGATAAGCTTTCTTTGGCTATGTTATTTTGATAAGACATAAACTACTTGGTTAGCATGCTTGAAGTATTACTATTTTTATGTGAATATTAAACTTTTATCTTGAAACTTTTGGATCTAAACATTCATGCCACAGTAAAGAGAATTACATTGAAATTATGTTAGGTAGCATTCCACATCAAAAATTCTGTTTTTATCATTTACCTACTCGAGGACGAGCAGGAATTAAGCTTGGGGATGCTTGATACGTCTCCAATGATCTATAATTTCTGATTGGTCCATGCTATTATATTATCTGTTTTGGATGTTTAATGAGCTTTATTATGCACTTTTATATTATTTTTGGGACTAACCTATTAACCGGAGGCCCAGTGAAAATTTCTGTTTTTTTGCCTATTTTAGTGTTTCGCAGAAAAGGAATATCCAGAGTCCAAACGGAATGAAACCTTTGGGAGAATCGTTTTTGGAACAAACGCAATCCAGGAGACTTGGAGTGGACGTCAAGGAAGCAATGAGGCGTCCACGAGGTAGGAGGGCACGCCTAGGGGGGTAGGCGCGCCCCCACCCTCGTGGGGCCCTCGTGGCTCCACCGACCTACTTCTTTCGCCTATATATACTCATATACCCCAAAAACAACCAGGAGCACCACGAAACCCTATTTCCACCGCCGCAACCTTCTGTTCCCGTGAGATCCCATCTTGGGGCCTTTTCCAGCGCTCCGCCGGAGGGGGAATCGATCATGGAGGGCTTCTACATCAACACCATAGCCTCTCCGATGATGTGTGAGTAGTTTACCACAGACCTTCGGGTCCATAGTTATTAGCTAGATGGCTTCTTTTCTCTCTTCTATTCTCAATACAAAGTTCTCCTCGATCTTCTTGGAGATCTATTCGATGTAATACTTTTTGTGGTGTGTTATTCGAGATCCGATGAATTGTGGGTTTATGACGAAGATTGTCTATGAACAATATTTGATTCTTCTCTGAATTCTTATATGTATGATTTGGTATCTTTGCAACTCTCTTCGAATTATCAATTTGGTTTGGTCTACTAGATTGATCTTTCTTGCAATGGGAGAAGTGGTTAGCTTTGGGTTCAATCTTGCAGTGTCCTTTCCCAGTGACAGCAGGGGTAGCAAGGCACGTATTGTATTGTTACCATCAAGGATAAAAATATGGGGTTTATATCATATTGCTTGATTTTATCCCTCTACATCATGTCATCTTGCTTAATGCGTTACTCTGTTCTTATGAACTTAATACTCTAGATGCATGCTGGATAGCGGTCGATGTGTGGAGTAATAGTAGTAGATGTAGAATCGTTTCGATCTACTTGTCACGGACATCATGTCTATATGCATGATCATGCCTAGATATTCTCATAATTATGCGCTTTTCTATCAATTGCTCGACAGTAATTTGTTCACCCACCGTAAGATATGCTATCTTGAGAGAAGCCACTAGTGAAACCTATGGCCCCTGGATTTCTTTTCCATCGTATTATATTTATTTTATTTACATTGCATCTCATTTACTATTTTGCAATCTTTACTTTTCAATCTATACAACAAAAATACCAAAAATATTTATCTTATTATCTCCATCACATCTCACTTTTGCAAGTAGCCGTGACGGGATTGACAACCCCTTTATCACATTGGTTGCAAGGTTCTTATTTGTTTGTGCAGGTACAAGGCGACTTGCGTGTAACCTCCTACTCAATTGATACATTGGTTCTCAAAAACTGAGGGAAATACTTATGGTACTTTGCTGCATCACCCTTTCCTCTTCAAGGGAAAACCAATGCATGCTCAAGAGGTAGCACCCAGCCGGCTAGCGCATGCCGGCTGGCCACCAGGGGACAACTCCCAACGACAAGCAGGCATGGCTACAGTGTGCCCTCCTTTACGTCGGCCCTGGCGGGCGCAGCAACAGTGCACGCCACGCCCCCGCCAGGGGCGGGCGGTGTCCCGGAGGTGCAGCCATGTAGTGGGGCAGCGCTAGCCGCCCCATGACGCCAGGCAGGGCATGCCACATTGCCGAGCAGCCGACCGTACCCGCCCAGGGGTCCCAATATGGCCCGCACCCAGCGGAAGCGGTGTGACCCACACCCGATGAACCCGGCAGGCCTGGCAGCCCGCACTGTCGGCTCCCAGAGGATGACACCAGGGCCTCGTGCCCATGTAACTTTACCATTATAACCCCGGGGGGCAGCCTATAAGACCCCCTCGGTGCCCCCCATGCTAGCACTTCAGCTCAATTGAGATCGGTAGAATCGACACACACATACGAGGCAAGGCAGAGGACCAGTTCCCTCTTCCTCCTCCGCCAGAAAAGTGATACGTCCATTTTGCATCATATTTTTATGTTCATATTTATTGCATTATGGTCTATTATTTCACATTATGATACAATACTTATGCCTTTTCTCTCTTATTTTACAAGGTTTACATGAAGAGGGAGAATGCTGACAGTTGGAATTCTAGACCGGAAAGGAGCAAATCTGAGATACCTATTCTGCACAACTTCAAATGTCCTGAAACTTTATGAAGAATTGTTTTGGAATATATAAAACATATTGGGCGAAGAAACTACAGAAGGGGACCCACCAGGTGGCCATAAGCCTGGTGGGCACGCCCTACCACCCGGGGCGTGCCCCCAGGGCCTGTGGGCCCTTCTAACCTTTGTCTGGTGCCCATCTTCTGCTATATGGAGGTTTTTGACCTAGGAAAAATCATAAGGAAGCTTTCGGGATGAAGCGCCACCGTATCGAGGTGGAACTTGGGCAGAAGCAATCTAGAGCTCTGGTAGAACGATTATGCCGGGGCAACTTCCCTTCGGAAGGGGGAAATTGAAGCCATCGTCATCACCAACGATCCTCTTATCATGGGAGGGTCAATCTTCATCAACATCTTCACCAGCACCATCTCCTCTCAAACCCTAGTTCATCTCTGTATTCAATTTTTGCCTCAGAACCTCAAATTGGTACATGTGGGTTGCTAGTAGTGTTGATTACTCTTTGTAGTTGATGCTAGTTGGTTTACTTGGTGGAAGATCATATGTTCAGATCCGTAATGACATTTATTACCCCTCTAATCTCGAACATGAACATGCTTTGTGAGTAGTTACATTTGTTCCTGAGAACATGGGAGAAGTTTTGTTATAAGTAATCATGTGAATTTGGTATTCGTTTGATATTTTGATGAGATGTATGTTGTCTTTCCTCTAGTGGTGTTATGTGAACGTCGACTACATGACACTTCACCATGATTTGGGCCTAGGGGAATGCATTCGAAAGTAATAAGTAGATGATGTGTTGCTAGAGTGACAAAAGCTTAAACCCTAGTTTATGCGTTGCTTCGTAAGGGGCTGATTTGGATCCACATGTTTCATGCAATGGTTAGAATTATCTTAATTCTTCTTTCATAGTTGTGGATGCTTGCGAGAAGGGTTAATCATAAGTGGGAGTCTTGTCCAAGTAAGGACAGCACCCAAGTGTTGGTCCACCCACATATGAAATTATCAAAGTAGCGAACATGAAGCATATGAGCATGATGAAAACTAACTTGATAACAATTCACATGTGTCCTCGGGAGCACTTTGCTTTATACAAGAGTTCGTCCAGGCTTATCCTTTGATATAAAAAGGATTGGGCCACCTTGCTGCACCTTTGTTACACTTGTCACTTGTTACCGTTACGAGTTATCCTATCACAAAACTATCTATTACCGATAATTTTAGTGCCTGCAGAAAATACCTTGCTGAAGACAGCTTGTCATTTCCTTCTGCTCCTCGTTGGGTTCGACACTCTTACTTATGGAAAGGACTACGGTAGATCCCCTATACTTCTGGGTCATCAAGACTTTTTCCTGGCACCATTGCCGGGGAGTGAAGCGCCTTTGGTGAGTGCAATTTGGTAAGGAAAATTTTATATTACGTGCAAAAATTTACTTTCACTTGCCACTATGGAAAATAATCCTTTGAGGGGCTTGTTCGGGGTATCCTCACCTCGACCGGAAGAACAAAGTGTTGCTCCTCAACCTACTGCACTTATGATACGTCTCCAACGTATCTATAAGTTTTTATTGTTCCATGCTATTATATTATCATTCTTGGATGTTTTACAATCATTTATAGTAACTTTATATAATTTTTTGGGACTAACCTATTAACATAGTGCCCAGTGCCATTTGTTGTTTTTTGCTTGTTTTTTACTTCGCAGAATATCATTACCAAAAAGAGTCCAAACGCAACAAAACTTTTTGGAGAATTTTTTTGGACCAGAAGACACAAGATGGGCCAAAGAAGTACCAAAGGGGAGGCCCGAGGGGAGCACAACCCCCCAGGGCACGCCCTGGTGGGTTGTGCCCACCTCGATGACCTCCCGCACCGCCTCTTCGCCTTATAAATATCCAAATATTCCAGAAACCCTAGGGGATTCGACGAAAAACAATTCCAGCCGTCGCAAGTTCCAGAACCACGAGATCCAATCTAGACACAATCACAGAGGGAAGTGTTCCATACCCTTCTTTCATATCAATTACGGCACCTATAGTTCACAAAAACGGTCTACTGAGTATTATAGGACAAGACGGATTGCAATTAATATCAAGCACAATAAATTCTATGGGCACATAATTCATATTTGCAAGAATAAGGACATCATTAATTCTCCCCAAGGGCTTTTTAATAGTAGAATCCGCCAAGTGCAAATTAAAAGAGGATTCTTCAATATTGGTAAAACCAAGCACATCACATAGAGATTTCAGAATTGTGGAAACGGTAGCACCCAAATCACACAAAGCATTACACTCATAATTTTTAATCTTGACTTTAATGGTAGGTTCCCATTCATCATATAATTTCCTAGGAATTGAAATCTCTAACTTCATTTTTCTTCTAAGGCTTTTATCATGGCATCCACAATATGTTTAGTAAAAGCTTTATTTTATTCATATGCATTGGGTGAATTTATCATGGATTGTAACAAAGAAATGCACTCAATCAAAGATTAACTATCAAAATTAAAGTCTTTGTAATCGAAAAGAGTGGACACATCACTAGTTAAAGTTTTGACCTCTCCAAACCCACTTTTGTCAATTTTTAAACAAGATTTTCACCCTCCAAATTATGAGGACGCCTTCTAGCTAAAGTTGACTCTTCTCCAGTCCTCTTATCATTATATTTAACATTATTAAACAACGAATCAATATAAGAAACACCAATCATCTTAATATCTTCATCATTATGGTGAAAGCAATCGGTCGAAAAAACTCTTTCTAGAAATTCTCTTTTAGATCTAAGCATAGCGTTTCTTTTCTTAATTTCATCCATACAAATATATAAAGCTTTAATTGATTCATCAACCTCGGGCGGAGAAGTTTTAATCTCGAGATTTTTACATCATGAAAAAATTCTACCAATGCTTCTAGACATATCATCAATCTTACTCAGTTTTTCTTCTATCATAGTATTAAAAACTTTTTGCGCATTGATAAATTCTTTAATATTATTCTCAAGATCAGAGGGCATCCTATTATCATTATAAGAAGAATTACCATAGGAATTGCCATAATTATTAGATGAACTTCCAGGAAAAGGCCTAGGATTAAAATTACCTCTATAAGCATTGTTATTAAAATTGTTTTGCGAGACAAAATTCACATCTATGGAGTCATTATTTTGCTCCGGTGGGCCCGGGGCCGTAGATTTCACTAGAGGCTTCTCTCAAAAAATAGCATACGGTGGGTAAACAAATTACTGTTGGGAAATTGATAGAAGAACAAATAATTATGATGATATCCAAGGCAATGATCATGTATGTAGGCATCACGTCCAAGATTAGTAAACCGACTCCTGCCTGCATCTACTACTATTACTCAACACATCGACCGCTATCCAACATGCATCTAGTGTATTAAGTTCATGGAGAAACGGAGTAATGCAATAAGAATAATGACATGATGTAGACAAGATCTATTCATGTAGGAATAGATCCCATCTTTTTATCCTTACTAGCAATGATACATGTGTTCCCCGCTACCCCTTCTGTCACTGGTGAGGACACCGCAAGATCAAACCCATCATAAAGCACATCTTCCCATTGCAAGAAAAATCAATCTAGTTGGCCAAACCAAACCAAAGTTTCAGAGAAGAAATACGAGGCTATAATAATCATGCATAAGAGAGTTCAACAAAGACTCAAATAATATTCATGGATAGATCTGATCATAAACTCGCAATCCATCGGATCCCAACAAACACACCGCAAAAAAGAGTTACATCAAATAGATCTCCAAGAACATCAACGAGAACATTGTATTGAAATTCAAAAAAGAAAGAAGAAGCCATCTAGCTACTGCCTACAGACCCGTAGGTTTGTGGTAAACTCGTCACGCATCATTGGAGGGGCAAGGGTGTTGATGAAGAGCCCCTCCATGATTGTTGAGCCCTCCTGCAAGGTGCCGGAAAAGGCCCCTAGATTGGATCTCATGGTTCTGGAACTTACAGCGGTGGAAACTCTTATCTCTTTGCTCCCCTAGAGTATTTGAAACTTTAGACTATTTATAGAGTTGTAGGCGGTGGAGAGGGGGCTCATGGGATCCACTACCCACCAGGGCGCGCCAGGGGCCTCCGGCACGCCCTGGTGCTTTGTGGGCCCCAAGGGCCTCCCCTCGCACACTTCCTTGGCTCGCAAGTTGTCTTCCGCCCGAAAAAATCTCCAGAAAGTTTTGTGGCTTTTGGACTTCATTTGGTACTGATATTCTGCGAAGTAAAAAACAAGCAAAAAAGCAACTGGCACTGGGCACTATGTCAATAGGTTAGTCCAAAAAATTCTACAAAGTTTCTATAAAATGAATATAAAACATCCAATATGATAATATAACAACATGGAACAATCAAAAATTATAGATACGTTGGAGATGTATCAGCGGGCGGCAGGGCGCGGTCGCTCGGGCGAGCGTGGCCGCGGCCCCAGCGCACGGGCGGATATGGCGCTAGCGGGCGAGCGTGGCTGCAGCCTCGGTGGGGAGAATAGGGGATGAGCTCACAAACGGGCAGCTACAGCAGCGGTTGTGCAGGTGAGCGTGGTGGCTCCCTGGCGGCTAGCGCACGCAGCGGCTGGGTCAGTGGCTACTAGCTAGTAGCTAGCAAGCACGAAGCATGCAGATGGCGACTGCTATCTAGTACTCCCTCCATCTGAAAAAGTTTTTCCTTCAGGGACAAAGCTTTTTCGGACGAAAGGAGTAGCTAGCAAGCACGCACGCACCTAGGCCGACGGCGGTGCTAGTAGCTAGCTAGCTCGGTAGTTAGCACGCATCGGCTCACAAATGAAGCGCAGCCGCTGATGCGCACTACTACTTGAAAGTGCAACTATCCCTAGGTGGTTTTGGTAATTCCTAACAACATATAGCTCATTGAGCTAACACTATTTCAAGATAAATATTTCAGGAAAAGCTAAATGAATGGCATGGCATGGATGAGAAAAGTGGACCCCTCAAAATGCTAAGGATAAAAGGATTGGCTCAAGCTCAAAGCTCAAGACTCTACATTTTATATTTTAGTGATCCAAGATCACATTGAGTCTATAGGAAAAGCCAATACTATCAAGGAGGGATGAGGTGTTGCTTAATGAGGTTCTTGCTCAAAGTGCTTAGTGATATGCTCCAAAACCCTCAACTACTTTCTCACATCCACATATGACCTAAACCAAAAGTCAAACTCGGCCCCACCGATTCTTTCTATCCGGCGCCACCGAGTTCAAATGTCATAGCCACTGCCACAAAACCTAGGCAAATCGGTCTCACCGATAGGGATCTCGATCTCACCGAGATGGGATTGTAATCTCTCTGTTTTCTTTCGTAACATTTCAGTACCACCGAGATGAGCGATCGGTCCCACCGAGATTGCAATGTAAACTCTCTGTTTCCCTTTCGTAACATTTTGGTCTCATCGAAATGAGCGAACTGGTCCCATCGAGTTTACCTGACCAACTCTCTGGTTAGCTTATTAGAAAAATCGGTGCCACCGAGTTTGTGTAATCGGTCTCACTGAGATTACGTTATGCCCTAAGCCTAACCATATCGGTCCTACCGAGTTGCATGTCAGTCCCTCCGAAAATCCTAACGGTCACTAGATTTGCTGAATCGGTCCGACCGAGTTTCTAAATTCGGTCCCACCGAGATTGGCAAGTTCTGTGTAATGGTTAGATTTTGTGTGGAGGCTATATATACCCCTCCACCTCCTCTTCATTCGTGGAGAGAGCCATCAGAACGAACCTACAATTCCAACTTACATTTTCTGAGAGAGAACCACCTACTCATGTGTTGAGACCAAGATATTCCATTCCTACCATATGAATCTTGATCTCTAGCCTTCCCCAAGTTGCTTTCCACTCAAATCTTCTTTCCACCAAATCCAAATCCTGTGAGAGAGAGTTGAGTGTTGGGGAGACTATCATTTGAAGCACAAGAGCAAGGAGTTCATCATCAACACACCATTTGTTACTTCTTGGAGAGTGGTGTCTCCTAGATTGGCTAGGTTTCACTTGGGAGCCTCTGACAAGATTGTGGAGTTGAACCAAGGAGTTTGTAAGGGCAAGGAGATCGCCTACTTCGTGAAGATATACCGCTAGTGAGGCAAGTCCTTCGTGGGCAACGGCCATGGTGGGATAGACAAGGTTGCTTCTTCGTGAACCCTTCTTGGGTGGAGCCCTCCGTGGACTCGCGCAGCCGTTACCCTTCATGGGTTGAAGTCTCCATCAACGTGGATGTACGATAGCACCACCTATCGGAACCATGACAAAAACATCCGTGTCTCCAATTGCGTTTGAATTCTCCAAACCCTTCCCTTTACATTCTTGCAAGTTGCACGCTTTACTTTCCGCTGCTCATATACTCTTTGCATGCTTGCTTGAATTGTGTTACGATTGCTTGACTTGTGCTAAGTTAGCTAAAATCTGCCAAGAACTAAAATTGGGAAAAGGATAAGTTTTATTTGGTCAAGTAGTCTAATCACCCCCCCCCCTCTAGACATACTTCCGATCCTACAAGTGGTATAGAGCTTTGGTCTCCACTTGCTTTGATTTCCATAGCTTTTGGTGGTCATACCTTGGTTTCACAACCTAGGAGAGTATGGCGTCTAGCAAGGGAAACTACCACCGTAGAGGTCCTTACTTTGATGGTATGAATTTTGCTAGTTGGAAGCATAAGATGAAAATGCATATTCTCGGACATAACCCCGCCATTTGGGCTATTGTGTGTATTGGCTTGCAAGGTGAATTCTTTGATGGAAGAGAACCGAACCGTGAAGCTAGCGCGGATGAGTTGAAAATGCTGCAATACAACGATCAAGCTTGTGATATACTCTTCAACGGATTGTGCCCCGAAGAATTCAACAAAATCAGCCGTCTTTAGAATGCAAAGGAAATTTGGGATACTTTGATTGATATGCACGAAGGTACTGACCCCGTCAAGGAATCCAAGTTGGATGTGCTTCAAAGTCAACTTGACAAGTTCAAGATGAAGGATGGTGAAGGTGTCGCTAAAATGTACTCTAGGCTTGCTCTCATTACAAATCAGATTACCGGCTTAGGAAGTGAAGAGATGACCGACAAATTCATCATCAAGAAGATCCTAAGAGCATTGGATGGAAAATATTATACCATGTGCACATTGATCCAAATGATGCCCATTTACAAGAATCTCAAGCCAACGGAAGTCATTGGAAGAATTGTTGCTCATGAGATGTCACTCAAGGATAAGGAGGAGCTCCACAACAAATCAAGTGGTGCTTACAAAGCCTCATGTGAAGCCCCCACATCATCAAGTGAGAAACAAACCTTCAATGAAGAATTGAGCCTAATGGTGAAGAACTTCAACAAGTTCTACAAAAGTAAAAGCAAAGAGAGAAGCTCCAAGTCAAGGTCCTACAATGACAAAAGATCCTCTAGTCGAGAGTGCAATTACTACAATTGTGGAAGACCCGAACACTACTCCAATGAGTGTACGGCTCCCTACAAAAGAAGAGAAGAATCACCTAAGAGGAGAAGTAGAAGAGAAGAATCACCACCAAGAGAGAGAAGGAGTAGATATGATCGTTATGAACGAAGAACATCCCGGAGAAGCAAGGATTCGGAAAGGAAGGACAAGTCATCAAGGAACTACACAAAACAAAGACATCAAGCTCATGTTGGTGAATGGGTATCCGGTTCCGACTCCGACAATCACTCTAAGAAAAGCTATCACTGCGACTCTGAACATACTCAAGATGAAGGTGTTGCCGGTCTAGCACTTGTGTCAACCAACTCCTACGACATATTTGATTCACCAAATGAGGGAGTTGGAAGATGCTTCATGGCTAAAGGCCCAAAGGTAACACACCCCGAGTATGTTGATTTCAATAGTCATGAAGATGACTTGCTAGGTGATGATGATTTACTTATTGACAACTCTAGTGATGAATACTATGATGAAACGTCAATTAATCATGCTAATCAAGATAAAACGAATGACGATGATAAGGAGAAGATTGAGCTCCTAACTAAAGAACTAAACACTCTTAAGTTAGCTCATGAAACTATCTTAGGGGATCATCGAGAACTTTTAAGGACTCATGAGAAGTTACGCTTTGAAAAGCTCAACCTTGAGCAAGAGCATGAGTTCTTAAAGGCAATCAATGATGATCTTCGCAAGAAAAGTTCTTCTTACATTGCCAAGCGTTTACTCTTATCTACTTACATGCCTCAAGTCAAGTCTAGTAACAAGAACAAGAAGGATTCTTCCTCTAGTAGTAACAATAATCATGTTAAATCTAATGTTGTTGCTTCTAGTAGTTCTCTTGATTCCACTAATGATTCTCTTAGCCAAGTTACACTTGAGCAAGAAAATAGCTTATTGAAGGGAATTATAGAGAAAGGTGTTTACAAGAGCCTTGCCGGGAGTAAGAAATTCGAGGAAATTGTACGCAAGCAAGGAAGGCACCGGAAGAACCAAGGTGTTGGTTTTGAACGAAAGTTCAATGCCAATGGAGTTGAGTGGGAAGAAGATCAATACCCCAAGACGAAGTTTGTTCCTCAACAAGAGAAGTATGATCCTACTTCCTTCAAAGGGACACAAGCTCAAGATGATCTTCCACCACAAGACCACAAGCAAAAAGGCAAGGATGAGCTTCAAGAGGAGATTGATGCATTGGAAGAAGCTCCCAAGGCCTTGGTCAAGTGGATTCCCAAGACTACGTCAAGTTCTACTTCATCAAGTACGACTACAACCCCAAGGATTCCCATCAAGATGGTGTGGATCCCGAAGAAGAAGAACTAGAGAGTTCTTCAGGGTGACTCCGCCAACATACTTCACTCATATCATTTTGGCAAGGACAAGTGCATTCAACTTCCACATCTTGCACTAGTTCATGGAGTCACAAACCCTCTTGTTGGTAAGACAAGGGACAAGGTAACATAATGCTTTCATAGACATCATTTTGTGTGTGCATCACTCTATGTCTATGGATATCCTTGTTTGTTCCTTGTGGGACTAACCCGTGTAGGTATTGGAAGTGCAACTCACTCCAAAGGATTGCTCCAAATGATCTACATCAACATTTAGCATCCACATCTTCAACACCTACATGAAGTCATCATCGACAAAACCCAAGGTTAGTTCATCCCTCTAAGGGGGGATCTCACATCTAGGGGGAGCTTTACTCTAGGAAATGAGTTAAAGCAACTCTAATGGTGTGAACACATCAATGCATTATGTAAAAGTGGCAACCCCACTTGAGCTTAAACGATGAGTATGAACTATGATCAAATGTTCTCATTTGACTCCTAAGTCAATATACTCATATATAGATGACCTAGTCATCACCAATTGCTTGATAGATGCTAGAATGGCTGTGCATGCTTTGCCACATATTTCATTTGTCATTTTATTATGTGAGCATGTTGGTTGCATATTTCACTCATTCGAGGACATCCACTTGTTGTGTTGATTGTATGGTTTCTTTTCTTTTGCCAAGTGGATGGACAAGAATGCCTAAGAACCTTCTCTAGCTATCTATGCTTTTCTTGTCTCAAACTCTATTCTTGCTACATCACAAAGTTTGATCAAGTCAGATTCGAACCACTCTGTGTGAGGAGCACTCGAAGTCCCCGATTCGTCATAGACTTAAACTTCCAAAACTTCTTTGTGCGTTTTGGTTTGACCGATTATTCTATTTCGGTCATACCGAGATCACTAAGTCGATCTAGGTTTTCAATCTTGTTGCAACCGATTTGAACATTTCGGTCACATCGAGTTGCAGTAACTGCCTGCAGTAATGCATCTTGGTGCCACCGAGTTGTTCCACTCGGTCACACCGACAGGGTCGGGCTATATATATCCACGGGCAAATTTTTTGGAAATTTCTCCAAACTCTTTCGCCTGCGCTCAGTCCGCTCTGCCTCCTGGGTCTCCGGATCGTCCTCCTCATCACCAGTTGCCTCCCGCCGCTGGTCTCCGCTGCCGTCAACGGGAATCATCTCCGCTGTTGCCGTCGTAGCAAGTCCATCACCGAACTAGGGTATGGACTTGATCCTTGTGCTAATCTCACTCTGATTCCTAGCACATTGTTTTCGCCATGTATCTTGCCACAATTGAGATCATGTTATCCAGTAAAACGCTCCGTAGATTAGGTTTGGATTGAAAATTTAGGGTTAGGTTTCCACCAAAACCATCTCGGACCGACCGAGTTGTAGAAATCGGTTCCACCGATTCGGACAAGGCCATTGCACATGTGATTCTTGGTCCAACTGCGAATTGCAAATCAGTGTGACCGAGTTCAAGACTTTGTGAAACCCTAGCAGTCTCGGTGACACCGAACTGTGACTCAGTCTGACCGAGTTCACTAGTTTAGGTTCCTAAAGCTGCTTCGGTATCACTGAGTTCACAAATTGGTAGATCCAAAATGCTTTCTGTGGAAAACTAAAACTAAGTTTTTAAATCATTCTCTTGCAAAAACCTATGTATTTTGTGATGCTCATCCTATTCTACCTCATCTATATCTATTCACAGGGTCAGCTGTCAGTGTTTGCAACATGTTTGATCAAAGTGACAGTCAGAACAAGTCTGAGGAGCAGGTTCACATGAGTGAGGGCACTAGTCCCTCTAGCAGCTATGATGGTAGCAGAAGAACACCTAGCAACTTGCGTAAGGCAGCCACCAGGGCCAAAAAGAAGAAAACCTCAGAGTCTGAAGATGAAGACTATGTGGCTGTAGAGGATGAGGCCACTTCCAAGAAGAAGGTGCTCAAGAAGGAATATGGCACAGCTGCTGCCACTAAGCCTGGAATGAGGACCAAAGCACCTGCTAGAAGAGTTCCCATGTCCAAAACTAGAGCCTCCACTCAAGTGCCTTTGGAATCTGAACCCAAAGAGGCTGCTGAGGAAGGGAAGAAGAGGAAGGAAAGGGTCAAGAAGACCATGGCCAGGGTTGTTGGAAAGCCTTCCATGATAGAAGATGAAGAAGAAGAGGTTGCTGCACCAGCACCTAAAGCTCAGAAGCTTATGGGTGATGCCATCAGGTCAGGGGCTGCTTCATCAAAGTCCAAAGAAGTACCCAAGGCAGCTGCTCCAAAGCCAAAAATTGCACCCAAGAGGAATACTAGGAACATTCCTGCTGGAGAGAAGAACAAGGCCCCAGTGCCTGAAGTTGTTGTTGAAGAAGAAGATGATGAGGAACATGTCTTGAGAAAGTTGAAGCCCAAGATTCCAGATCACAATGATGCTCATCCTGTAGCTGAGGATATGAAGCTGAGAAAGGATGTAGGACTCAGACAGTGGAAGTTGACTAGTCCCTATGTAGTCAGGAGGAGAACTGATGTGGACTACAGGTTCCATACAAAGGAACATCGGGATTTCTATGAGACAGTGCTACTTGACAAGAAGCCAATTGTCTATGATATGAGATGGGTGGACTGGAAATATGTCAAGGATAATGAAGAGCACTATCCTGGTGTGTATGACAGTTTCAATGCTTGTGGAGTGGATGACTTCGTTGGGCAGAACCTCACAAAGTGGAATGATGAGCTCATAATGCAGTTCTACTCCACAGCACACTTCTATCCAGATGGAAGGATAGTATGGATGTCTGAAGGTACTAGGTACCAATCAACTATTGAAGAATGGGCTAATCTGATCAATGCACCTAAGGAGAAAGAGGATGACTTGGATGTCTATGCCAAGAAGAAGAAGGATCACAACTCTATGGCACATATGTACAAGGAGATCCCAGATGCTGCTGTTGAAACACACAAGTTTAGATTAGTACATTACCTTCTGTCAGGATTGCCAACCATCAACTGGATCCTCGGGCACACTCTTTTGCCTAAGTAGGGCAATCACAAGATGATCAGAGGCCATGCTATCAATCTGCTTCACATACTTGATGTGCCTCAAAAGTTCAAGGTCATGAGCCTCATAGTGGAAACTATCAAGAGGATAGCTGCTGACCAGAAGAGAAGTTGTGGGTATGCCCCATAGATCCAGTGTGACGCCCTCGATTCAATCATACACTAATCATACATGCAAATGTGTACGATCAAGATCAAGGACTCACGAGAAGATATCACAACACAACTCTAGACACAAATTAAAATAATACAAGCTTTATATTACAAGCCAGGGGCCTCGAGGGCTCGAATACATCAGCTTGAATACAAACGAGTCAGCGGAAGCAACAATATCTGAGTATAGACATAAGTTAGACAAGTTTGCCTTAAGAAGGCTAGCACAAAAGCATCTACGATCGAAAAGGCAAGGCCTCCTGCCTGGGAGCCTCCTAACTACTCCTGGTCATCGGCGTCCTCCACGTAGTAGTAGGCACCCTCGGGGTAGTAGTAGTCGTCGTCAAAGGTGTCACCTGGCTCCTGGACTCCACCATCTGGTTGCAACAACCATAAAGAAGAAAGAAGGGGGAAAAGGGGTAGCAAAGCAACCGTGAGTACTCATCCAAAGTACTCGCAAGCAAGGATCTACACTACATATGCAACATTATCAAAGAAAGGTTGTATATGTGGACTGGGCTGTAGAAATTCCAGAATAGAGAGAATGTCTAGTCCTATCGAAGACTAGCATCTTCTGGAAACCACCATCTTGCAGCAAGCAGGGGGGAGTAGAGTAGCATAAGGTGAAGTAGTACTAGTGTTATCAACCTCGGCTAGAGATCCTTTCTCGACTCCCTGCGAGAAAGAAGTCCCAGAGCCGTACTATCCAATTCTCATCACCATCCAATTCTCATCACAAGTATCCAGTTCTAGTTGTATCGATCGAGATACAACTCCGAGTGTCCGTTACCGTAGGACAGGCTATCGATAGATGTTTTCTTCCCTACAGGGGTGCACCAACTTACCCACCACGCTCGATTAACTCCGGCTGGACACACTTTCCTGGGTCATGCCCGGCCTCGGCCAAACAATACGCCGCAACCCGACCTAGGCTTAATAGAGAGGTCAGCACGCCGGACTAAACCTATGACCCCATGGGTCATGGGCCATCTCCCCGGGAACTCCTGCACGTTGCGAACGCGGCCGGTGAGCAGACCTAGCTACCTCCTAAAATAAGGTAGGTGCTTACCAGTCCAACCCCGTGCTGCTTAGTCACTGACGTCTATTAAGCTACGGCTGATGCATACGACGCAGAACGCCCATACTATGCCCACGTGATGGTTAGTACTATCAGGCCAGAGGCCCCTCGGATCAAATATCCAAATTGTAGTGTATTAGGAACGCGCGGTAACAAGCAGAGACTCACGAAAGATGTGACCCCGTTGCCCCATCTTGAGGACTTGCGGCAAGGGCTAAGAATGCCCGGCCACGCCTCGTAATTATCTCTCGGGCACCTTCCAGGTCAACCCGACTCCACATAACTCGCAATTATGCTCGCGCGGGTACCCCTCAGGGTCGACCCGTCTTTAGTAACATGGTTCAGTGTAAAGTCATAGTAACAATAGTAACCGTGTGTCTAAACATCAAGGGGAAAACCCGAGGAATCACCCCCGGTGAATTCCACTCGATGTAATCATCAAGGTGAACGTAAGAGAAATTACCCCCAAGGTTCACACTTGAGGGGTTGCACGACAGAGTCGTATCAGAAGTGGTTAAGGCAGAATCACCCTCGATGACCACGACCGAATAGCTACACTACAGGGTTAACATCAGAAGTGCTGATGAGGTCTCACCCTCGGTACTCGATAGTAACCCAGTAGTGTCGAGCAACTAAGGGGAAGTGATGTGCGGTGCCGGGGCCTGTTCTTCGATCCCGTTGATCGGGTCTTCAATGATGAAGCAGGGGCAACAAGGATAAGGTGGGGGTCACTGATGGATCACTAACCAACCTATACTAAGCAGTTTAGGATAAGCAGGTAAGGTACAACAACAGATACAAAAGCAGGCTATGCATCAGAATAGGAGCAAACAATAATAGTAGCAAAATCTAATGCAATCATGAGAGAATGGAATGGGCGATATTGAGATGATCAAAGGGGGGTTGCCTGGTTGCTCTGGCAAGGAGGGGTCGTCGTCGACATAGTCGATCACAGGGGCAGCATCGGTCTCCGGGTCTACCGGAGAAAAGAGGGGGAAGAAACAGTAAATATTAAGCAAACATAGCATCACAAAGCATAGCGTGGCAATATGCTGTGTCGGGTGTGACCTAACGTATGGCTTCACGATGAAGGTGAAGGGGAAATCAACCGGGAATGTTTTCCCGGTTCCGGACCTGTGTCAGACAGATGACCGGAGGGGGAATATTCCATGTTCAGATAGTTAGAGGTATCTGACAGGTAAATGGACCGCGCATCCGGATTCGTTGGATTTTTCTGAGCAACTTTCATATAGAAAACATTTTCATCCGAGCTACGGTTTAATTTCTATGAATTTTCAAAGATTAAACCATTTCCTAAAATTAATTTAGTTATTAAACATGAATTATCCAGAACAGTAAATGATGACATCAGCATGATGCAAGAATAGCATCAGCGGTCGGCTGACCAGTTGACCAGTCAATTGGGGCCCACCAGTCAGTGTCGGGAGCTGCCCAGTCAGTCGTTGACCTGGTCAACTGGGACCGCCGGGCCCAGCTGCCAGTGACCCAGGGGGTTTCCACATAGGCGCCACATCAGCGCCGGCTGCCGGAGTTACTCCGGCGAGCCCGTAACGCGGCGGTGAGCTCCGACAAGCTCGGAAACGTGCTGTGGTGGTTCGTTTTGCACGCGGTTGGGTGCGTTGGAACGGGCGTTCAACTCCGCATCGTTTGGTGGCGGTGGCACGACCTGAAGTGGCCCGTGGAGACGGCGGCGACGAGCAAAGGCGGCGGCCAGAAAAAGGCGATGTCGAGGACGTGGCTAAGGAGCACGGGGAGGGAAGCGAGTAGCACATTCGAATCCTACGGCTACGGTGGGCACGACTGCACAGCCGAGCTCGACAACGCCTGTGGCGATAGCAGCAGCCACGGCGTCGGAGCTCCGTTCGGGCAAAAATGGCGCGGAGGCTATGGTGATGGATCCGTGCGGGGGAGCGAGGGGAGAGACGCAGTGGCTCACCGGGAGCTGTAGGGGGGTGGCAGCGGGCTCGAGGGAGGTCGGGGCAGTGCTGGGGGCGATAAATCGCCGACGAGTGGTGGCGGGAACCGTTGGGGAAGACAAGACGATGGCGACGCTGATGGGCCTTCCCCGCCTCGTTCCGGTGAGGTAGTCGAAGAAGGCGTCGACGGCGAGCCTCCTGGACCTTCTAGCGAGGTGCGGGGTAGGCGGTGGCCGCGGCTACGGCACAGCCATGGCGACGGCGGCGCTCGGTTGAGGTGAGGAGGGGATCTGGAGAGTGAGGGAGAGAGCGGAGAGGGCGAGCAGGGGAGTGGGTGGAGGTAGGTGGGGGAGGACTCGAGGAGACGGAGGGGGGGCGCTCTTATCCACCCGCGGCGCTGCCGGCGAGGTGGTCGGGCGGCGACGAGCCCCTGTAGCGGTGCGCACCGAGGGAACAGGAGGAGGGCGCGGTACGGGGAGCTGGGCCGGCTTGCTGTGGTGGGCCGAGGCCCATGGGAAGGGGGCGCGGTGGCCAACTAGGCCAGTCGGCCCAGTTGAGGGGGGGATTTCCCTTTTTTTAAGCTTTTCTGGTTTTAGCTATTTCAAGCCATTTAGACATTTTGCAAAAATATCGGTTCACCACCAATATTACCAGAAGAGTACTTTCCACATGATGAACATTTTAGTTTTCATGTTTGAGCATTTTGAATTTCACACAGAATTTGAATTTGAATTCAACTGGAATGTGAAAGAACATGAGACACTAATGATCAGGCACATGTTTAGCAAAACAATTAACTTAACCCCAGGGGTTACTGTAGCATCATTACACCGGCGTGTTACAACTCTCCTCCTCTAAAAGAAATTCTTGTCCCGAGAATTAAGAGCTAGAAGGGAACAGGTCGGGGTATTCAGCATGGAGGTTATCCTCGCGTTCCCAAGTGGCTTCATCCTTAGAATGATTTGACCATTGCACCTTGAGGAACTTGGTAACCTTCTGGCATGTTCGACGTTCAGCTTCTTCAAGAATGCAGATCGGATGCTCCTTGTATGTGAGATCATCTTGAATTTCAATCAATTCCGGATCCACTTCACGTGCCGGATCCTTGAAGCATCGACGAAGTTGCGACACGTGAAAGACGTCATGAACATGAGAGAACTAAGGTGGCAACTCAAGTTGATAAGCCACCAGCCCACGACGGGCCAGAATGCGGAAAGGACCAATGTAGCACGGAGCTAGCTTGCCCTTGACTCCGAACCGATGAGTGCCTCTCAAAGGAGTGACACGCAGATAAGCTTGTTCACCAGGTTGATAAGTTGAACCCAAGTGTTTCCGGTCATAGTTGCTCTTCTGGCGGGACTGGGCCGCCTTGAGATTATCCCGGACAATGCGAACCTGCTCTTCAGCTTGTTGAATAATGTCTGGACCAATGAGCGCCCGTTCCCCAGTTTCTGACCAATTCAGAGGGGTTCGGCACTTACGTCCATATAGCACTTCGAAGGGTGCCATCTTCAAGCTGGCCTGATAGCTGTTGTTATAAGAGAACTCCGCATAAGGGAGAGATTCTTCCCACTTCTTGCCGAAAGAAATAACACAAGCTCGAAGCATGTCTTCAAGAATTTGATTGACTCGCTCGACTTGGCCTTGGGATTGGGGATGATAAGCAGTGCTCCAGGTAATATGAGTTCCCATTGCCTCTTGGAAACTATCCCAGAACTTTGAAGTGAATAAACTGCCATGGTCTGAACTGATCTCCTTCAGAATGCCGTGGAGTGACACAATTCTGGAGATATACAAGTTTGCTAATTGACTAGCAGTGATTGTCTCCTTGACTGGCAGAAAGTGAGCAACTTTCGAGAATTGGTCGATGACAACAAAGATAGCATCGTTACCTTTCTGAGACTTGGGAAGGCCTGTGACGAAATCCATTTGGATCTTATCCCACTTCCATTCAGGAATCGGAAGCGGTTGTAGAAGTCCAGTCGGTTTCTGATGTTCTGCTTTGACGCGACGGCAAATGTCACATTCTTCGATATATCGAGCAATGTCTTGCTTCATCTTAGACCACCAATACTTTGAACGGATGTCTAGATACATCTTGGTACTTCCCGGATGAATAGAGAGAGGGGTGTCATGCACTTCTTTCATCACCTTCTCTGTCATAAGCTTGAACCGGGGTACTACAATATGATCTCTGAAGTATAAGGTCCCATCTTCAGCAAGCGAGAAATCTCTAGATTTCTCTAAGGCAATATCCTTTTTCATTAAATCAACGTGAGCATCTTTGGCTTGAGCAGACTTAATTGCTTTTAGAAGAGTTGGTTCCAGTACAAGGTTATTCAGAGAACCCTGTGGAACTAGTTGAAGGTTTAGCTTGCATAGCTCTTCATAAAGGCGGGGTTGAGCTTTGTAGACCATGTGATTATTGCAATAAGACTTGTGACTCAAGGCATCAGCCAATACATTAGCCTTGCCAGGTGTATAAGATATACCGCAGTTGTAGTCACCAATAGCTTCCATCCATCGCTGCTGACGGAGGTTCAGATCTGGCTGAGTAAACAGGTACTTCAGACTCTGATGATCGGTGAAGATCTCGCAACAATTACCGAGAAGGTACTGTCTCCATAGCTTCAGTGCAAAGATAACCGCAGCAAGCTCGAGGTCATGAACTGGGTAGTTCTCTTCATGAGGACGTACTTGACGGGAGGCATAAGCAATCACCCTGCGCTCTTGCATTAGGATACAGCCTAAACCTTGACGTGAAGCGTTGCAATAGATGACGAAGTCCTTGCGAGAATTAGGGGGAGCAAGCACTGGGGCAGATGTCAGCTTGTCCTTCAGTGCTTGGAAACTTTCCTGACACTTTTTAGTCCAATCAAACTTAAGGCCTTTGTCCAACAGATTGGTCAGTGGCTTGGAAATCTTGGAGAAGTTCTCGACAAAGCGGCGACAATAACTGGCAAGTCCGAGAAAGCTTCTGACTTGCTTGACAGTCTTCGGAGGGGTCCAGTCAAGAATAGACTGAACACGCTCTGGGTTGACGGCAATACCATCCTTGGAGATGACATGACCAAGGTAGGTGACTTTGGGTAACCATAATTCACACTTGGAATACTTGGCATAAAGCTGATACTCTCGAAGCTTTTCCAGAACAAGACGAAGATGTTCAGCACGTTCTTCTTTGTTCTTAGAATATACCAGAATATCATCCAGATAGACTACGACGAACTTGTCGAGGTAATCCATGAATATGTAGTTCATCAGACGAGAGAATGTAGCTGGAGCATTGGTTAAACCGAATGACATGACGGTGTACTCATAAGAACCATAACGAGTCACGAATGCGGTCTTTGGAATATCCTCTTCATGAACACGGATCTGGTGGTAACCCAACCTCAAGTCGAGTTTAGAGAATATCGATGATCCAGCCAGTTGATCGTACAAATCATTGATCCGAGGAAGGGGATATTTGTTCTGAATTGTAGCTTGGTTGATAGGACGGTAATCTTGGACCAAACGGTTCGTTCCGTCCTTCTTCTTCACAAAGAGAGAAGGTGCTCCCCAAGCAGAGGAACTTGGACGAATGAAACCCTTGCGAAGAGATTTGTCGATTTCCTCCTTAAGCTCAAGGAGTTCATGAGGTGGCATCTTGTAGGGTCGTTTGGCGATAGGAACGGTGCCTGGTTTCAAGTCGATGACGAACTCGACAGCACGGGCAGGGGGTATTCCTGGAAGTTCTTCTGGAAAGACGTCTGGGAAGTCGCGAACGACTGGAATCTTTTCAATTCCCTCAAGAGGTGTTGCGTTCAACGCATTCAAGACATAAAGTCGTGCTTCAGCATTTTGAACAAGCTGAGCATGGTAGCTTACTATCTCATCGGAAGGATGTAGGAGGTGAACGACCTTGGTGGCGCAAACGATAGAGGCAGTATGCGCTTTCAACCATTCCATTCCCAAAATGAGGTCAATATTGGAAGACTCCAGAATAATGGGAGAAACAAGGAATTCCAACCCTTCAATCTCAATGGGAACGTCGTGACCAATCATGGTAGTTTGACATCGGCCCACAGGGGTGCGTACCACTATCGGGGTGTTCATGGCCTCGCATCGAATGTCGTGTGTGTATGCTAACTTTTCTGACATAAATGAATGTGATGCTCTTGAATCAAATAAAACAGAAGCCGGTACTGAATTGACGAGAAGAGTACCCATCACAGTGGCAGGCTGGTCTTGAGCTTCATTTAGTTCAACATGATTAGCCTGACCACGACCATAAGGTCTGGCCTTGCTGTTATAGGGCTGATTGTTACGGCCAGTTGAAGGCAGAGCCAGCTGGCTCTTTTTCTGATTGCACTCTTTGGAGCGGTGACCTGGACGGCTACACCTGAAGCACAATTCATCATTGGGGTTGGGAGCAGGAGCTTGGGGTGGCACCACTCGAAGAGGCTGCCTCTCCGGTGGAGGAGGCAGACGAGGTGCAGCATAGGATTGTCTTGGGGCAGGTGCAGTTGGATGATACATGCTGTGGGGAATCCATATCCGACGCTTCTGCGCTGACGGGCCCGAAGATGGGCCAGTGTCATGGCTATGCCTGAGGAATCCCTGATGTTCCTGAAGACCAGTCTCAACCTGAATAGCCTTATTCACCAAGGTGGCGAAGTCGGCAAAGTCATGAACGAGCAGTGCTAGCTTGATATCAGGGTGAAGTCCATCACGAAACTTTTCTTGCTTATGAGCATCAGTAGCAATGTCTTCTTTAGCATAACGTGGCAAGTCCAGAAATTCCCGCTGATAAGCATCAACTATCTTGTTGCCTTGGCTGAGGTTACGGAACTCGCGCTTTTTCCTGTCCATGATTCCCTGAGGAATGAAGCGGGCACGGAAAGCGGCTTGGAAATCTAGCCAAGTGATGACCGTTCCAGCAGGTAGGCTACGCGTGTGGCTGTCCCACCATTGAGCAGCGGGACCCTTGAGGAAGAAGGATGTGAAGGTGACATAGCTGGCAGGGGCAACACTAGCAGACTCCATTTCATACGTGATATCCCGGAGCCAGTCATCAGCATCAAGGGGCTGAGTTGAGCTATGGTAGATTGTCGGGTTGAGGCCCATGAAGTCCTATAGAGTAACTAGGGCTAGCTGCTGGTTCATATTCGGACGAGGAAACTGAGCCATCATTCCTTCCATGAACTGGCGGTTCAGCTCAAACTGTTGCATCATTCCAGCAAAGAATTCGGGCAGTGGTGGATCGTTGGCACCACGGCCACGACCAGCGGGTCTAACCATCCTGCTAACATGTAATAGGGGGTAGCTCAGTATCGAGCATTTGCAAAGACAAAGGATCATTCATGATGAAATAGGCATAATGAAAGAGGTAGGATGGATACCACTTAGTAGTCAACATGACAGTGTGTGCACTATTCAAGATGCTATTCTAAGGAGTAACTATGGCTTATCCAACTTTGGGGTGAATGTGGTCACGGGATCCTAATGTTAGAGTTAGTAAATTCGTTTAACCCGAGTAGAAGAGAGTTCAGAGTCCCAGAGTATAGACAAGGAGTAAAAGATCCTAACACCACCCAATGGCGACGTGGGTCCATAAGACACACAGCCATGTTAGTAAAAGTTTTTCAGTGACTAGACTCAACTTCGGCCAAGGAGTTGGAAAGGGGGCTACCTACAAGCAGTCGGCTTTGATACCAACTTGTGACGCCCTCGATTCAATCGTACACTAATCATACACGCAAATGTGTACGATCAAGATCAAGGACTCACGGGAAGATATAACAACACAACTCTAGACACAAATTAAAATAATACAAGCTTTATATTACAAGCCAGGGGCCTCGAGGGCTCGAATACATCAGCTTGAATACAAACGAGTCAGCGGAAGCAACAATATCTGAGTACAGACATAAGTTAGACAAGTTTGCCTTAAGAAGGCTAGCACAAAAGCATCTATGATCGAAAAGGCAAGGCCTCCTGCCTGGGAGCCTCCTAACTACTCCTGGTCGTCGGCGTCCTCCACGTAGTAGTAGGCACCCTCAGGGTAGTAGTAGTCGTCGTCAAAGGTGTCACCTGGCTCCTGGACTCCACCATCTGGTTGCAACAACCAGAAAGAAGAAAGAAGGGGAAAAAGGGGTAGCAAAGCAACCGTGAGTAGTCATCCAAAGTACTCGCAAGCAAGGATCTACACTACATATGAAACATTATCAAAGAAAGGTTGTATATGTGGACTGGGCTGCAGAAATGCTAGAATAGAGAGAAGGACTAGTCCTATCGAAGACTAGCATCTTTTGGAAACCACCATCTTGCAGCAAACAGGAGGGGGTAGAGTAGCATAAGGTGAAGTAGTACTAGTGTTATCAACCTCGGCCAAAGATCCTTTCTCGACTCCCTGCGAGAAAGAAGTCCCAGAGCCGTACTATCCAATTCTCATCACCATCCAATTCTCATCACAAGTATCTAGTTCTAGTTGTATCGATCGGGATACAACTCCGAGTGTCCGTTACCGTAGGACAGGCTATCAATAGATGTTTTCTTCCCTGCAGGGGTGCACCAACTTACCCACCACGCTCGATTAACTCCGGCTGGACACACTTTCCTGGGTCATGCCCGGCCTCGGCCAAACAATACGCCGCAACCCGACCTAGGCTTAATAGAGAGGTCAGCACACCGAACAAAACCTATGCCCCACGGGGTCATGGGTTATCTCCCCGGGAACTCCTGCACGTTGCGAACGCGACCGGTGAGCAGACCTAGCTACCTCCTAAAATAAGGTAGGTGCTTACCAGTCCAACCCGGCGCGTGCCGCTCAGTCGCTGACGTCAACTAAGCTTCGGCTGATGCATACGATGCAGAACGCCCATACTATGCCCATGTGATGGTTAGTGCTATCAGGCCAGAGGCCCCTCGGATCAAATATCCAAATCGTAGTGGATTAGGAACGCGTGGTAACAAGCAGAGACTCACGAAAGATGTGACCCCATTGCCCTGTCTCGAGGACTTGCGGCAAGGGCTAAGAATGCCCGGCCACACCTCGTAATTATCTCTCCGGCACCTTCCAGGTCAACCCGACTCCACATCACTCGCAATTATGCTCGCGCGGGTACCCCTCAGGGTCGACCCGTCTTTAGTAACATGGTTCAGTGTAAAGTCATAGTAACAATAGTAACTGTGTGTCTAAACATCAAGGGGAAAACCCGAGGAATCAACCCCGGTGAATTCCACTCGATGTAATCATCAAGGTGAACGTAAGAGAAATCACCCCCGAGGTTCACACTTGAGGGGTTGCACGACAGAGTCGTATCGGAAGTGGTTAAGGCGGAATCACCCTCGATGACCACGACTGAATAGCTACACTACAGGGTTAACATCAGAAGTGCTGATGAGGTCTCACCCTCGGTACTCGATAGTAACCCAGTAGTGTCGAGCAACTAAGGGGAAGTGATGTGCGGTGCCGGGGCCTGTTCTTCGATCCCGTTGATCGGGTCTTCAATGATGAAGCAGGGGCAACAAGGATAAGGTGGGGGTCACTGATGGATCACTAACCAACCTATACTAAGCAGTTTAGGATAAGCAGGTAAGGTACAACAGCAGATACAAAAGCAGGCTATGCATCAGAATAGGAGCAAACAATAACAGTAGCAAAATCTAATGCAAGCATGAGAGAATGGAATGGGCGATATCGAGATGATCAAAGGGGGGGCTTGTCTAGTTGCTCTGGCAAGGAGGGGTCGTCGTCGACGTAGTCGATCACAGGGGCAGCATCGGTCTCGGGGTCTACCGGAGAAAAGAGGGGGAAGAAACAGTAAATATTAAGCAAACATAGCATCACAAAGCATAGCGTGGCAATATGATGTGCCGGGTGTGACCTAACGTATGGCTACACGATGAAGGTGAAGGGGGAAATCAACCGGGAATGTTTTCCCGGTTCCAGACCTGTGTTAGACAGATGATCGGAGGGGGAATATTCCATGTTCAGATAGTTAGAGGTATCTGACAGGTAAACGGACCACGCATCCAGAGTCGTTGGATTTTTCTGAGCAACTTTCATATAGAAAACATTTTCATCCGAGGTATGGTTTAATTTCTATGAATTTTCAAAGATTAAACCATTTCCTAAAATTAGTTTAGTTATTAAACACGAATTATCCAGAACAGTAAATGATGACATCAGCATGACGCAAGCATAGCGTCAGCGGTCGGCTGACCAGTTAACCAGTCAACTGGGGCCCACCAGTCAGTGTCTGGAGCTTCCCAGTAAGTCGTTGACCTGGTCAACTGGGACCGTCGGGCCCAGCTGCCAGTGACCCAGGGGGTTGCCACATAGGCGTCACATCAGCGCCGGCTGCCGGAGTTACTCCGGCGAGCCCGTAACGCGGCGGTGAGCTCCGGCGAGCTCGGAAACACGCTGTGGTGGCAAGTTTTGCGCGCGGTTGGGTGCATTGGAACGGGCGTTCAACTCCGCATCGTTTGGTGGCAATGGCACGACCTGAAGTGGCCCGTGGAGACGGCGGCGACGAGCAAAGGCAGCGGCCGGAAACAGGCAATGTCGAGGACGTGGCTAAGGAGCACCGAGAGGGAAGCGAGTGGCACATTCGAATCCTACGGCTTCGGCGGGCACGACTGCGAGCTTAGCCGAGCTCGACAACGCCTGTGGTGATAGCAGCAGCCACGGCGGCGGAGCTCCGTTTGGGCAAAAATGGCGCAGAGGCTATGGTGATGGATCCGTCCGGGGGAGCGAGGGGAGAGACGTGGTGGCTCACCGGGAGCTGTAGGGGGGTGTCAGCAAGCTCGAGGGAGGTCAGGGCGGTGCTGGGGGAGACAAATCACCGACGAGTGGTGGCGGGGACCGTTGGGGAAGACAAGATGATGGCGACGCTGATGGGGCTTCCCCGCCTCGTTTCGGTGAGGTAGTCGAAGAAGGCGTCGACGGCGAGCCTCCTGGACCTTCTGGCAAGGCGCGGGGTAGGCGGTGGCCGCGGCTACGGCACAGCCATAGCGACGGCGGCGCTCGGTTGAGGTGAGGAGGGGATCTGGAGAGTGAGGGAGAGAGCGGAGAGGGCGAGCAGGGGAGTGGGTGGAGGTAGGTGGGGGGGCTCGAGGAGACGGAGGGGGGCACTCTTATCCACCCGCGGCGCTGCCGGCGAGGTGGTCGGGCGGCGACGAGCCCCTGTAGCGGTGCGCACCGGGGGAACAGGAGGAGGGCGCGGTACGGGGAGCTGGGCCGGCTTGCTGTGGTGGTCCAAGGCCCATGGGAAGGGGGCGCGGTGGCCAGCTGGGCCAGTCGGCCTAGTTGAGGGGGGGGCTTTCCCTTTTTTTAAGCTTTTCTGGTTTTAGCTATTTCAAGCCATTTAGACATTTTGCAAAAATATCGGTTCACCACCAATATTACCATAAGAATACTTTCCACATGATGAACATTTTAGTTTTCATGTTTGAGCATTTTGAACTTCACACAGAATTTGAATTTGAATTCAACTGGAATGTGAAAGAACATGAGACAATAATGATCAGGCACATGTTTAGCAAAACAATTAACTTAACCCCAGGGGTTACTGTAGCATCATTACACCGGGGTGTTACATCCAGGAGCTAATTAACTCCAAGATGGGCATTGACACATACCTATTGGACAAGGAACACATGCCTATCTATCCAGATTTTGAGGACAACACAGTGGTTATGGATGAAGATGAACCATCTTCTGTGCAAGCACAAGCAAAGAAGGAGAAGGCAAGGACTGAAAAGGCTGCCAAGATGCCAACCATGGATGAGGCATCTGAGTATTTCCTGAAGAGCAAGCAAGATCAGGTTGGCTACTTGATTTCCTCCACTCTAAGGATTGAGAAGGGAGAGAGCCTGGAGAGGATCATGGAGCAGAAGTTCTATTACTTGGATGTGAAGGTCACTGAGATACAGTCAGTTGTTGAGCATCTTCAAGATGACATGCAGGAGAGAGGAAGGGCAAGACAACCACTGATGCGTTTGCTAGAGTACCCAGAGCTCAGAGATCAGCTCCAATGCATGTTCCAGACACAAGAGCAACTTCATCTGCACCAGCTACAACTTTAGTCCCACCAGCTTCAGCACCTACTCCACCAGCTCCAACTTCATCAACTGATGCTTTCGTCCTTGGCGTTATCTCTACACCACCAGCTGAAGACCAAGCTTGAGAGTCGATCTAGTACTATGCATTTTCTATGAACTTTTTGGTAACTTGTTGCCAAAGGGGAAGAAAAATGTATACATCATAGGCTTCGAGAGAGAGCGTTGTCTTTTTATTCTCTCTTGTTTTGGTCATTGAACTTTGTTTGCTTGTTTCATATACTTTATGCCTGTGTGATACTTGGATGATCATGTGTTTGATCATATGCTACTATAATGCTTGTTGGATGACTTTATCCTTTTATCTCTATATGATCATTCACTTTGCTTCGTGATGAGTGCATGTATTTTAATTATTATCATGTTGAGCGCTCCACCAAGATGTATGTGACATGGGAGAGTACCTCATGATCCTAACTCATTGTGCATTTGCAGTCCAAAGCAAATCTTAAACTATGCACAAATTTAGAGGGAGCTCTCACATTTCACATACTTCTCAAAGCAACAATGTTTTTTCAATCTTATTATCATTTGTCGAAGCTTTGACCTATATGTTGTCATCAATTACAAAAAAGGGGGAGATTGAAAGTGCAACTATCCCTAGGTGGTTTTGGTAATTCCTAACAACATATAGCTCATTGAGCTAACACTATTTCAAGATAAATATTTCAGGAAAAGCTAAATGAATGAGATGGCATGGATGAGAAAACTGGACCCCTCAAAATGCTAAGGATAAAAGGATTGGCTCAAGCTCAAAGCTCAAGACTCTACATTTTATATTTTAGTGATCCAAGATCACATTGAGTCTATAGGAAAAGCCAATACTATCAAGGAGGGATGAGGTGTTGCTTAATGAGGTTCTTGCTCAAAGTGCTTAGTGATATGCTCCAAAACCCTCAACTACTTTCTCACATCCACATATGACCTAAACCAAAAGTCAAACTCGGCCCCACCGATTCTTTCTATCCGGCGCCACCGAGTTCATATGTCATAGCCACTGCCACAAACCCTAGGCAAATCGGTCTCACTGATAGGGATCTCGGTCTCACCGAGATGGGATTGTAATCTCTCTGTTTCCTTTCGTAACATTTTGGTACCACCGAGATGAGCGATCGGTCCCACCGAGATTGCAATGTAAACTCTATGTTTCCCTTTCATAAAATTTCGGTCTCACCGAAATGAGCGAACCGGTCCTACCGAGTTTACCTGACCAACTCTCTGGTTAGCTTATTAGCAAAATCGGTCACACCGAGTTTGTGTAATCGGTCTCACCGAGATTACGTTATGCCCTAACCCTAACCATATCGGTCCTACCGAGTTGCATGTCGGTCCCACCGAAAATACTCTCGGTCACTAGATTTGCTGAATCGGTCCGACCGAGTTTCTCAATTCGGTCCCACCGAGATTGGCAAGTTGTGTGTAATGGTTAGATTTTGTGTGGAGGCTATATATACCCCTCCACCTCCTCTTCATTCGTGGAGAGAGCCATCAGAACGAACCTACAATTCCAACTTACATTTTCTGAGAGAGAACCACCTACTCATGTGTCGAAACCAAGATATTCCATTCCTACCATATGAATCTTGATCTCTAGCCTACCCCAAGTTGCTTTCCACTCAAATCTTCTTTCCACCAAATCCAAATCCTGTGAGAGAGAGTTGAGTGTTGGGGAGACTATCATTTGAAGCACAAGAGCAAGGAGTTCATCATCAACACACCATTTGTTACTTCTTGGAGAGTGGTGTCTCCTAGATTGGCTAGGTGTCACTTGGGAGCCTCCGACAAGATTGTGGAGTTGAACCAAGGAGTTTGTAAGGGCAAGGAGATCGCCTACTTCGTAAAGATCTACCGCTAGTGAGGCAAGTCCTTCGTGGGCGACGGCCATGGTAGGATAGACAAGGTTGCTTCTTCGTGGACCCTTCTTGGGTGGAGCCCTCCGTGGACTCGCGCAGCCGTTACCCTTCGTGGTTTGAAGTCTCCATCAACGTGGATGTACGATAGCACCACCTATCGGAACCACGACAAAAACATCGGTGTCTCCAATTGCGTTTGAATTCTCCAAACCCTTCCCTTTACATTCTTGCAAGTTGCATGCTTTACTTTCCGCTGCTCATATACTCTTTGCATGCTTGCTTGAATTGTGTTACAATTGCTTGACTTGTGCTAAGTTAGCTAAAATCTGCCAAGAACTAAAATTGGGAAAAGGATAAGTTTTATTTGGTCAAGTAGTCTAATCACCCCCCCCCCTCTAGACATACTTCCGATCCTACACTACTTCTTGAGCTTGCATTGATTTTTCCCTTGAAGAGGAAAGGGTGATGCAGCAAATTAGAGATAAGTATTTCCCTCAGTTAGTGAACCAAGGTATCAATCCAGAAGGAGACAACGCACAAATCACCAATACCTGCACAAACTATCAAAGAACTTGCACCCAATGCGATAAAGGGGTTGTCAATCCCTTCAGGGTCACTTGCAAAAGCGAGATCTGATAGAGATAGATGAAACTGAACAAAAGGTAAAGTAAATATTTTTGGTATTTTTGGTTTATAGACCGGAAAGTAAAAGATTGCAAAATAGTAAATCGGAAACTTGTATGATGGAAAATAGACCCGGGGGCCATAGATTTCACTAGAGGCTTCTCTCAACATAGCAAATAATACGATGGGTGAACAAATTGATGTCGAGCGATTGATCAAAAAGTGCAGAGTTATGACAATATCTAAGGCAATGATTATGAAATATAGGCATCACGTACATGTCAAGTAGACCGACTCCTGCCTGCATCTACTACTATTACTCCACACATCGACCGACTCCTGCGTGCATCTAGACTATTAAGTTCATGAAGAACAGAGTAACGCATTAAGTAAGATGACATGATGTAGAGGAATAAACTCAAGCAATATGATGTAAACCCCATCCTTTTATCCTAGATATCAACAATGCAATATGTGCCTTGCTGCCCCTACTGTCACTGGGAAAGGACAACGCAAGATTGAACCCAAAGCTAAGCACTTCTCCCATTGCAAGAAAAACCAATCTAGTTGGCCAAACTAAACTGATAGTTCGAAGAGAATTACAAAGATATTAGATCATGCATATAAGAATTCAGAGAAGATTCAAGTAATATTCATAGATAAGCTGATCATAAATCCACAATTCATTGGATCTTGAAAAACACACCGCAAAAGAAGATTACATTGGATAGATCTCCAAGAACATCAAGGAGAACATGGTATTTAGAATCAAAGAGAGAGAAGAAGCCATCTAGCTACTAGTTATGGACCCGTAGGTCTGAGGTAAACTACTCACGCTTCGTCGGAAGGGCAATAGATTTGATGTAGAAGCCCTCTATGATCGAATCCCCTTCCGGCAGGATGCCGAAAAAGGCTCGTAGATTGGATCTCATGGGAACAGAAGGTTGCGGCGGTGGAGAAGTGTTTTCGTGGATGCTTCTGGTGGTTTGGTGAAATGTGAATATATAGGATGAAGAAGTAGGTCGGGGGGCGCACCCTCCCCCCTTGTGGCCGCCTCGTGGCTCTTCCGACTTGATCTCCAAGTCTCCTGGGTGTCTTTTGGTCCAAGAAAAATCATCGCGAAGGTTTTATTCCGTTTGGTATTCCTTTTGTGTGAAGCTTAAAAACAAGGAAAAACAGAAACTGGCACTGGGCTCTAGGTTAATAGGTTAGTCCCAAAAACAATATAAAATAGCATATTAATGCATATAAAATATCCAAAACAGATAATATAATAGCATGGAACAATCAAAAATTATGGATATGTTGGAGACGTATCAAGCATCCCCAAGCTTAATTCCTGCTCGTCCTCGAGTAGGTAAATGATAAAAACAGAATTTTTGATGTGGAGTGCTACCTAACATATTTATCCATGTAATTTTTCTTTATTTTGGCATGAATGTTCAGATCCATAAGATTCAAAGCAAAAGTTTAATATTGACATAAAAACGTTAATATTTCAAGCATACTAACAAGGAAATTATGTCTTCTCAAAATAGCATGGCCAAAGAAAGTTATCCCTACAAAATCATATAGTCTGGATATGCTCCATCTTCATCACACAAAATATTCAAATCATGCACAACCCTGATGACAAGCCAAGCAATTGTTTCATACTTTTGGTGTTCTCAAACCTTTTCAACTTTCACCCAATACATGAGGGTGAGCCATGGACATAGCACTATAGGTGGAATAGAATATGGTGGTTGTGGAGAAGACAAAAAGAGGGAGATAGTCTCACATCAACTAGGCGTATCAACGGGCTATGGAGATGCCCATCAATAGATATCAATGTGAGTGAGTAGGGATTGCCATGCAACGGATGCACTAGAGCTATAAATATATGAAAGCTCAACAAAAGAAAACTAGTGGGTGTGCATCCAACTTGCTTGCTCACGAAGACCTATGGCATTTTGAGGAAGCCCATCATTGGAATATACAAGCCAAGTTCTATAATGAAAAATTCCCACTAGTAAATGAAAGTGACAACATATGAGACTCTCTTCATGAAGATCATGGTGCTATTTTGAAGCACAAGTGTGGAAAAAGATATAGTAGCATTGTCCCTTCTCTCTTTTTCTCACATTTTTTATTTGGCTTCTTTGGCCACTCTTTTTTTATTTCCTCACATGGGACAATGTTCTAATAATTATGATCATCACACTTCTATTTACTTATAACTCAAGAATTACAATCTCGATACTTAGAACAAAAATATGACTCTATATGAATGCCTCCGACGGTGTACCGGGATGTGCAATGACTCAAGAGTGACATGTATGTTATGAAAGGTGGCTTTGCCACAAATACGATGTCAACTACATGATCATGCAAAGCAATATGACAATGATGAAACGTGTCATAATAAATGGAACGATGGAAAGTTGCATGGAAATATATCTCCAAATGGCTATGGAAATGCCATAATAGGTCGGTATGGTGGCTTTTTTGAGGAAGGTATATGGTGGGTGTATCGTACCGGTGAAAGTTGTGCGGTACTAGAGAGGCTAGCAATGGTGGAAGGGTGAGAGTGCGTATAATCCATGGACTCAACATTACTCATAAAGAACTCACATACTTATTGCAAAAATCTATTAGTCATCAAAACAAAGTACTACGTGCATGCTCCTAGGGGGATAGATTGGTAGGAAAAGACCATCGCTCGTCCCCGGCCGCCACTCATAAAGAAGACAATCAATAAATACATCATGCTCCAACTTCGTTACATAACGGTTCACCATACGTGCATGCTACGGGAATCACAAACCTAAACACAAGTATTTATCCAATTCACAATTACTCACTAGCATGACTCTAATATCACCATCTTTATATCTCAAAACAATCATAAGGAATCAAACTTCTCATAGTATTCAATGCACTTTATATGAAGGTTTTTATTATATCCCTCTTGGATGCCTATCATATTAGGACTAAATTTATAACCAAAGCAAATTACCATGTTGTTTAAAAAGACTCTCAAAATAATATAAGTGAAGCATGATAGTTAAACAATTTCTATAAAATAAAACCACCGTTGTGCTCTTAAAAGATATAAGTGAAGCACTAGAGCAATATTGCCTAGCTCAAAAGATATAAGTGAAGCTCATAGAGTATTCTAATAAATCATGATTCATGTGTGTCCCTATCAATAGGCATGTACAACAAGGATGATTGTGGCAAACTAAAAATCAAAGACTCAAATCATACAAGACGCTCCAAGCAAAACACATATCATGTGGTGAATAAAAATATAGCCTCAAGTAATGTTACCGATAGACGAAGACGAAAGAGGGGGGTGCCTTCCGGGGCATCCCCAAGCTTAGGCTCTTGGTTGTCCTTGAATATTACCTTGGGGTTCCTTGGGAATCTCCAAGCTTAGGATCTCGCCACTCCTTATTCCATAGTCCATCAAATCCTTACCCAAAACTTGAAAACTTCACAACACAAAACTCAACAGAAAATCTCATAAGCTCCGTTAGTATAAGAAAATAAACCAGCACTTTTGGTACTGTTGTGAACTCATTCTTTATTTATATTGGTGTAATATATACTGCATTCCAAGTTTTACATGGTTCATACCCCTCGATACTACCCATAGATTCATCAAAATAAGCAAACAACACATAGGAAACAGAATCTGTCAAAAATAGAATAGTCTGTAGCAATCTGGAAACTTCGAATACTTTTGTAACTCCAAAAATTCAGAAAAAATAGTAAAGCCTGGGCAATTTGTATATCAATCTTTTGCAAAAACAATTAGATCAAAAACACGCTTTCATGAATTATGAAAATTATTTTCCTGGGCGCAAAAGTTTCTGTTTTTCAGCAAGATCAAAACAACTATCACCGTAAGCCATCCCAAAGGTCTTACTTGGCACAAACACTAATTAAAAAACAAAACCACATCTAACCAGAGGCTAGATGAATTATTCAAATCAAAACAGGAGCAACAAGCAAAAAAATAAAATAAAATTGGGTTGCCTCCCAACAAGCGCTTTTCTTTAAAGCCTTTTAGCTAGGCATTGATAATTTTGATGATGCTCACATGGAAGACAAGATTTGAAGCACAAAGAGAGCATCATAAAACACGTGACAAACACATCTAAGTCTAACATACTTCCTATGCATAGGCATTTTATAAGCAAACAAATTATCACGACAAGCACAAACTAGCATGTGCAAGGAAGAAGAATAAAACATAGACAATCTCAACATGAAGAGAGTTAATTTAGTAACATGAAAATTTCTACAACCATATTTTCCTCTCTCTAATAATTACATGTAGGATCATAAGAAAATTCAACAATATAGCTATCACTAAACATATTCTCAATACGATCCACATGCATGCGAAGTTGACACTCTTCCAAAATAGTGGGATTAACATTAACTAAAGTCATGACCTCTCCAAACCCACTTTTATCAAAAATTTCATAAGATTGAACATTCTCAAAATATGTGGGATCTAAATTTGACACTCTACCAAACTCACTTTCAATATTAATGCAAACATTATTATCAATCTCATATTCATCATGGGGCTTAAACAAATTTTCAAGATCATAAGAAGAATCACCTCAATCATGGTCATTGCAACAAGTAGTAGACATAGCAAAATTAGCATCCCCAAGCTTAGGGTTTTGCATATCATTAACACAATTAACATTAATGGAATTTATAATAACATCAATGCAATCATGCTTTTCATCCAAGGCACTATCATGAATCACTTTAAAATTTTCTTGTTTCAACACTTCATCGCACTTTTCAGATTCATGAATTTCAAGCAAAACCTCATAGAGATAATCTAGTGCACTCAATTCACTAGCAATTGGTTCATCGTAATTGGATCTTTTAAAAATATTAGCAAGTGGATGAGGATCCATAAACCTTTTGGTCGTTGATTTTCAATAAACACACAATTATACAAAGCGAACGAGTAAACAAACCAAGTAAGACATAAAGGCAAACGAAAAGACGATCGGAAGAAGGGTGAATAAAAAGGCAAATCTTTATGGAAATCGTTTTAGAAGTGGGGGAGAGGAAAACGAGAGGCAAACGGTGAATAATGTAATGCAAGAGATGAGAGTTTTATGATGGGTACTTAGTATGTCTTGACTTCGCATAGATCTCCCCAGACACGGCGCTAGAAATTCTTCCTGCTACTTCTTGAGCTTGCCTTGGTTTTTCCCTTGAAGAGGAAAGGGTGATGCAGCAAAGTAGAGATAACTATTTCCCTCAGTTAGAGAACCAAGGTATCAATCCACTAGGAGACAACGCACAAATCACCAATACCTTCACAAACAATCAAACAACTTGCACCCAACGCGATAAAGGGGTTGTCAATCCCTTCAGGGTCACTTGCAAAACTGAGATCTAATAGAGATAGATGAAACTGAACAAAAGGTAAAGTCAATATTTTTGGTATTTTTGGTTTATAGATCGGAAAGTAAAAGATTGCAAAATAGTAAATCGGAAACTTATATGATGGAAAATAGACCCGGTGGCCATAGGTTTCACTAGAGGCTTCTCTCAAGATAGCAAATAATACGGTGGGTGAACAAATTACTGTTGAGCAATTGATAGAAAAGCGCAAAGTTATGACAAATATCTAAGGCAATGATTATGAAATATAGGCATCATGTCTGTGTCAAGTAGACTGACTCCTTCTTGCATCTTCTACTATTACTCCACACATCGGCCGACTCCTGCCTGCATCTAGAGTATTAAGTTCATGAAGAACAGAGTAACACATTAAGTAAGATGACATGATATAGAGGAATAAACTCAAGCAATATGATGTAAACCCCATCTTTTTATCCTCGATGGCACCAATGCAATACGTGCCTTGCTGCCCCTACTATCACTGGGAAAGGACACCAAAGGATTGAACCCAGAGCTAAGCACTTCTCTCATTGCAAGAAAAAACAATCTAATTGACCAAACTAAACCGATAGTTCAAAGAGAATTATAAAGATATCAAATCATGCATATAAGAATTCAGAGAAGATTCAAATAATATTCATAGATAAGCCGATCATACATCCACAATTCATCGGATCTCGACAAACACACCGCAAAAGTAGATTACATCGGATAGATCTCCAAGAACATCAAGGAGAACATGGTATTGAGAATCAAAGAGTGAGAAGAAGTCATCTAGCTACTAGCTATGGCCCCGTAGGTTTGAGGTAAACTACTCACGCTTCATCGGAAGGGCAATAGAGTTGATGTAGAAGCCCTCCGTGATCGAATCCCCCTCCGGCAGGATGCCAGAAAAGGCCCATGGATGGTGTCGTGGATTTGTCACGGCAGATGTCCTTGTGTAAGGACTTAGTCGCGAGGCCAACGCATCTATGTGGTAGCTTGAGAGGGGTTGAGTGGGATGAGAGACGCAGGGCGGATGAACACCACAGACGAGGATTTAGACAGCTTCGGGCCCCGGGAAACATCATCCGGTAAAAACCCTACATGCTGTTTGAGGCTAGGTCTCATTATCATCACGAGGGAGTCGTCGTAAACCGGCTCTCCTCTTTGTGTCTAGCCCTAAGATTGTTTCTTCTTGCTTGTAGCTTGTCCTAACTTGTCCCCCTTTGGGGAGCCCTGTGTCACATCCTAGTTAGCCATGCATTAGAGTGTTGCATCATGTTTACTTTTTCATCAGAAACCTGAAATGGGGATGACAGAACCCCCAGTCCCCTCTGAAACCAATTAGGGTTTACTAAAAACATTTTCAATGAACCTGAAATGCCCTTCTAAAATGCCCATCATTTTTGTCTTGGTTCAGAACCTCTGCCAAAAGTGGTGCACATTTTCCTAGGCCATCCTAGGGTTTTTGAATTAAATCATAAATATTTGAATTTGGGCATTTAAAATTATATAAAATATTTAAATGCTCAAATATCTCCAAACTAAAATGTTTCATGTTGGAAATAATCCAACTATGGACCAGGAGTAGTTTGGTGATTTTTGAAGTTGCCTAGGTATTTTATTAAATTCAACAAAGTTGCATAAGTATTAAAAAACAGAAAACAGAAGAAAATGGAAAAACCTACCTGTCGCCCAGCACCGGCCCACCTGCCGGCCCAGCCCAGCACCGTGCCAGCGAGCTGCTTGCGGCAAGGCAGGCAGGCAGGTGCTCGACGGCGAGCACCGCATGGGTGCCACGCACCTGCTCGCCGCCTCCCTCGCCCGGCTAACGCCGTGGATCGGCCTCCCTCTCTCCCCCGAACCCCCCAGACACCCCCTCTCCTCTCCAGCTCCTCCCCCTCGCACGCCCCAGCCATGCCGACGCCATCGCCGCCACCCCCTCGCCGTAGCCACGCCCTCCGTCCACCCCACACCGTGCCACCGTGTCCAGGAGCTCCGCCGCCGTCCACTTCATCGAGCTAGCCGAGCCCCGTGTGCTCGTGCGGCCCGAGACCACCGCACCGACCTTGCCCGAGCTCACCGTCGCTGGAGATCCCCTTCAACGCCGTCGCCGCCTCAGCTCGTCCCCGACCTCGCCGGTGGCCTCTACGGGAGCGCTGTGAGCCTAGCTACTCCTCCGACCCTCTCTCTCTCATTCCTGAGCCGTGTAGCCACCGCACGAGGATCACACGCCCGCACCGCCGCGGATCTCGTCGCCGACGTGCTTCCGGTCACACTCCGGCCACAAGATGGTGTCCATCTTACTCACCGAGTCCCGCAGCACCTAGCTAGCAACTCCACGAGCCTCACCGACCCCTCTAGCGCCAAGTTCATCTTCGACCGAACCCCGGTGGCCGCCAAAGTCGTCGCCGGCGCCAACTCCGGCCACCCCGAACCCAACGGACTCCACCAAGAGCTGCGGCTTGTCCTCAGCTCCACTCCGGTGGTCTCCGCGGCCCATTTGGTGGCCGAAATGGCCAAAACCACTCCCGCCGCCGCGTCGGGCTCGCCGGCGGCTAAACGCCGGCATCGCTGGCTTTGACTTTGACCACGGGTGGGCCCTGGTTGACTCCCCTGAGTCAATGACAGGTGGGGCCCAGCCCTGTTAATTAAACATGTTTAGTTTTATTTAAACTTTAATTAAAATAATCACCCTGACATGCGGGACCCACTGTCAGGTTTGACCCAGACCTGTTCCGTTGACCTGCTGACGTCACACTGACGTCAGGCTGGCGCAATAATGATTTTCTGGAATTATTCTAATATAGGAAATTCCAGAATATAATTTAAACTTCAAAAATTCATAACTTTTATTCTGTAACTCCAAATCAGACAAATGATATATGAAAAATGATCAGAAAAATCCAATCTATCCATCTGTACTACTTTCATGCATGACTAAACAAGTTAACTTGATGTTTAATGCAGAACAAGGAAAAGCACTTTAAAAGGCCATGGTTGAGTTTGAAATTTGAATCCTTGATTCAAATTTGTTCAAACCCTTCTGGTTTTAGTTGCATTAGCCCAACACACTCATATTGCTATGTTTCATGCATGCATCATATTGTTGCACATTGTTTGGTAATGGTTGTGTATCGGTGTCCTTTGCGACAGGTTCTGCCTCCGAGGAGTACCGTGATTACCCTAACGAAGAATCGTATTAGTGCATCGAACCATCAGGCAAGCAACCAACCATTTGATCATATCGATACAATCCCATGTTCTCGCTCCTGCTCTCTTTTACTGCATTAAGACAACGCGTTTCAAACTGCTGTGTGCTACGGTAGTTGAACCCATTTCCTCTGCATGACCTGTCATTGCCACAGTAACTAGATGAAACCCACTAGCATGTGTAGGAGTTGATTGAGCCATATGTATGTGTTGTTCCTACCTTGCTATGCCTGCTATGGTTAGAGTCGTGTCAGGTCTGGTTCATCTGGGTGATGGGCTAGAGTGAAATGATTATGTCGGTAATGAGAGTGGTGTGGTGAACACGATTTGGTAAAGGTATCGATGAGAGGCCATGTAGGAGTACATGGTGGGTTGTTTCATTGAAGCCGACCTTAAGCACTGAGATCTGTATGTGTGATTTAAGAATCAGCTACTACCATGCATTGGGCCCAAAACCAATGGACCCTCTCGGCTTCTTATTCACCCTAGTTCTCCGTCCAGGAGTTGCAAGTAGTTTCTGGTGTTTGTAGCCTACTGGAGGTCGTGGATAGCGCTGACCGTAGGGGTGGGCTGTGATGCGGTAGGTACGTGGCCGGGTGTACCGAATACCCGTTAGGTATCTCGGGAACCCTGTTCACATCGTTCGGGGCCGTATGGGAAACCTCGGCCGGACTCCCTGCGGATGGAACCTGGATAGGCGATAAACCTGGACTGGAGGCTTAGGTGGTTAGGTAGGTCGTGGCCGACACCCACGTTGGGCTTCCGCTTGAAGGTTGCCGAGTACATGTCGTGTAAACGACGGTAAGTGGTGAGAGCGTGTATGAAGAAGTACACCCCTGCAGGGTTAACATGATCTATTCGAATAGCCGCGTCCGCGGTAAAGGACTACTTGGTTGCCTATACAGTTCATAGACAAGTAAATGGAAACTACTAAAAGCCTCAAGATAAGTGTGAGTGCCGAGGATGGCTCTTCCGTAGGAAGACGGAGGCGGATCCTCGGTAGTGTATTGAAGTGGTGAGTAGTGGACTCATGTGCGCAAAACCATTTCAAGTTGAGGTATCGTAGGATAGTCTAGCCAAGAGTCAAAGCTGGCTTGCTGCAATAACTCCACCAACCCTTCTTGATAATGTGCATGTATGTAGGATCTGATGTAAGTCTTGCTGAGTACCTTTGTACTCATGTTGCTATAATTTACATTTTACAGAAGACGCTGCAACCCCTTCTGATGGGTTCTACGTAGACGTTGACATCAACGAGTAGGCTAAAGGCCCAGGTGGTGATCCTGAGCTTATGAAGGACCACGTAGTATAGCTAGGCTTTCCAAGCCTCTTTTATTTTACTAGTTGTCTGTACTCAGACAAGTTACTTCCGCTGCTGGTTTGTATGACTGTATGACTTGAATGTTGGGTCATGAGACCCGTACCTTTGTGTATGTTATGTATGGCTCCCTGAGCCTTAAATAAAGTACTTGTGTCGTAGAGTCATGTTGTGATGCTTCGTTGTATTTGCACATATCGAGCATATTGTGTGTATGATTGAAATGCTTGGTATGTGTGGGATCTGACTACCTAGTTGTTTATCTTTAGTAGCCTCTCTTACCGGGAAATGTCTCCTAGTGTTACCGCTGAGCCATGGTAGCTTGCTACTGCTCTGGAACACTTAGGCTGGCCGGCATGTGTCCTTCTTCGTTCCTGTGTCTGTCCCTTCGGGGAAATGTCACGCATTGAGTACCGGAGTCCTGTTAGCCCGCTACAGCCCGGTTTACCGGAGTCCTGCTAGCCCAGTGCTACAGCCCGGACCCACTTGCTGATGACCGACACGTTCGAAGCTGGGTCATGGATGCCTGTCCCTGTAAATCTGTGCCACTTTGGGTTTACGACTAGTCATGTCAGCCCGGGCTCCTTATCATATGGATGCTAGCGACACTATCATATACGTGAGCCAAAAGGCGCAAACGGTCCCGGGCAAAGGTAAGGCGACACCCGTGGGGATACCGTGCGTGAGGCCGCAAAGTGATATGAGGTGTTACCGGCTAGATCGATGTGACATCGAGTCGGGGTCCTGACAGCGTTGGTATCAGAGTCGGACTGCCTGTAGGTTCTCCAAGCCAAACTGGTCGATGTTGAGTCTAGAAATTCTTTAGTTATATGTAGGGGAATTGTTTGTGGGTTGGAACGTAAGGCTCTTTTTACTCCTTTATCTTATGACATTCTGATCTGAGTCAGTCTATTCTTCCACCGGGGGTTAAGGAATTAGGATCTATTCTCTCTATTAGGTTCACGTGTTACTAATCAGTAGTACCTTATAGGTTTGATGGATACAAGCCTAGTTCAGTTCTTCTACCACGTTATGTTGCTAGGATGGACTCAGAACTTTGATATGATGATGTTGAGTGTGTATGAAATCCTTTGTCAAATGTCTCAAAATCCTTCTTGAGCATTTACAGCTGTTATGCTGCCGAAATTTTGCTAGAAATTCTAATGCCCTTGCATTATGATTGTGCTTTCAGATGGCCACTCGCGACCTCAATCAAGTGGTTCGCCTGACACGATGCCTAGATGTACCCGGTCATACCGCCATGTTGGTCAGGGTAATGACCGAGGCTGGATACCGCTGGTATCCTGAGTACACGGTCGAAGAGCAATTTCGGGACTTCAATCAAAGCCAGTATCTCTGCACTGTCAGGATATTTTCATCTTATCCTGGATCCACCGAGCCCCTTCACTGCTCCTATGGACTCGGGGTTACTATTGAGATGGCTGTGCAGGACGCCGCCTACTCTATGATGACCATCATGCGAGTCAGATCTGGTCTATTTCGGGACTCTGATTTCCGGTATATGCCAGGATCACTTCCGGGAGCACAAGGGTATCTCCAGGCTATCTATGCTGACCCCACCCAGGAGGATTCACGGACTCGCACCACTGCTGAGATGCTCGAGGATAAGGACCGTGAAAATCGGGCCTTGAGGTTAGAGCTCTTCAATACCCGTGCTGACCACTGGGCCACTTTGACTCGGTTTGCACCGGCGGTGCAAGCTGGATATTCGGATATGCGCGATCTCTATCCTGTGAGATCTGCTCTGCCAGACGTGATGGTTGGCGTGATGTAGGAGGCATCACCCCACCTCGCGGTCCCCGCAGGCCACCGTCTGTTGGTCCCCGACCTCATCCTAGCCCCTATGGTCCACAAGCTCCGCGAGATCGTCTGTTTCCGGATGATCATGTTGAGCTTCCAGGCTATGGAGGTGACTTCTACGAGGACTACTACGGATCGGTCTGAGTTAGTGGTAGTATCACTAGTTCGTGATAGCTGTGTCGTCTATCGTCCTGCGTGACTCGTGGGATATGACCTAGTTTGTACTCTTTCCGGAGATGTAGAAAAACAATGTATAGGAGCTTGGGATGCCTCCGATAAGATGTAATCCTCTTTTCACCGTAATAGTACTTTGTTTGGTCTTGTACTAAACCCTGTATGGTGTGTATGACGATGGAATAAAGAAGCAGTTTCTGTATCTACCATGTCATACGGATGATCATCTTGCATTTCGAGTTATTCCTTACATTATGTATCCTATGTCGGAATTTTATCATTCTGACTAAATCATTGTCTTGTTTACCTAGGATGGTCAACACGCGCACTAACCCTGCTCCTCAAGAGCAGGCCGAAGGCAGTGAAGTCAGGGATGCAAATCTGCCTCATCCCCCTTCCCTAGCCGAGGTTATGATGGAAGCTGAGAGAAACAAGCGGGAGACCAACCGTTTGTTGGAGCGTATTGAACAGAACACGGCACACCATCAGAGGACTAATGTGGTGTCACTCAGTGATTTTATTAAATTACATCCACCCACGTTCCACCACTCCGTCGAGCCTCTCGACGCTGATGACTGGCTTCGCAGTATCTCTCACAAACTGCGTTCCGCGCTGGTAGCGGAGGCTGACAAGGTCACCTTTGCTGCATATCATCTTGAAGGCCCCGCCAGTCTATGGTGGGAGAATTATGGAGCTATGCGCCCAGCGGGTCATGTTACTACTTGGGCTGAATTCAGCGAGGCTTTCCGTGAACATCACATTCCGGAGGGTCTCATGGACCGTAAACGTGAGGAATTTTGCAATTTCACCCAAGGCCGACTCTCTGTGGATGCTTACAGCAGGGAGTTTGGTAACCTCGCACGATATGCAACCGAGGAAGTTTCTACTGATGCCAAGAAGCAAGCAAGGTTCCGTAAGGGACTTAGTCCTGAGCTTCGCCGCGACCTCCATCTGCATGAGTGCACATCTTTTCAGAAACTTGTCAACAAGGCCATCAGTGCTGAAACTGGTCAGACTGATTATGACGCAACACACAAGCATGGCCGTGACATGGGTTCCTCATCCGGTGCTGGTCCTCAGAAGCGCCGCGTGTGGGTGCCCAACACCGCCCTGCCACCCAGGTTCACACCGAGGCCATCTTTCCAGGCGCCTCGCCCTGTTCAACAGTCTGCACCAGCCAAGCCCTATGGGGGTCCAACCAACAATGCTCCCCCACGTACCAGCTCCGTGACCTGTTTCAAGTGTGGGGAATCTGGCCACTATATGCGTGAGTGTCCCCAGACCAACCCCAACCAGTCTGCTAAAGCTGTTGGCCGTGGCAAGCCGATAGGAAAAGTATTCCACGCCAAGCCGGTCACCGCTTCACGTGGCCATGTCAATTGTATCTCTGCCGAAGAAGCTCAAGAAGATCCCAACGTCGTTCTCGGTACGCTCCTTGTTAATTGCCACCCGGCATCTGTTCTTTTTGATACAGGAGCCTCTCATTCATTTATATCCGAGAACTATGCTCGTTTGCATAACACTGCATTCTGTGACATGCCATCCACTATGGAAATTTCTACTCCTGGGTCTAGATGGCAGACCTCTAGGGTAAGTTATGGAAATGAAATCCAAGTCGACAGACTTGTTTTTCTTGCATCTTTGATAGCTCTCAAATCTTCAGATATTAATATCATTTTGGGTATGGACTGGATGTCAGCTCATCATGCCAAAATTGATTGCTTCTCTAGGACTGTTCAACTCACTCATCCTTCGGGGAAGATAGTCAATGTCTTGACCCGATTAGCCAAGCGACAATTATATTCTCTTAACGCCAGCCCTTTGCCAGACCTTGAGGACGTTTCGGTAGTCCGTGACTTCCCGGATGTCTTCCCAGAGGAATTGCCAGGTGTTCCACCTGACAGGGATGTCGAGTTCGTAATAGACCTCATCCCAGGAACCGTGCCGATTGCTAGAAGACCCTATAAGATGGCACCCCTAGAACTAGCCGAGCTTAAGAAACAACTCGATGAGTCCTTGAAAAAGGGTTTCATCCGACCTAGTTCATCTCCGTGGGCTTGCCCCGTCCTATTCGTCAAGAAGAAGGATGGTACGGACCGGATGGTTGTGGATTATCGACCTGTCAATTTGGTCACAACCAAGAACAAATATCCGCTCCCCAGGATCAACGACCTATATGATCAGCTTGCTGGATCCTCAGTCTTCTCCAAGATGGATTTGAGGTTGGGCTACCATCAAATCAAAATCAGAAACGGGGACATTCCTAAAACGGCCTTTGTTACTCGTTATGTCCAGTACGAGTACACCGTCATGTCCTTCGGCTTAACCAACGCTCCAGCCACCTTCTCTCGGTTAATGAACTCAATCTTCATGGAGTATTTGGATAAATTCGTCGTGGTTTACCTCGATGATATACTCATCTACTCCAAGAACGAGGAAGAACATGCCGAACATCTAAGGCTAGTGTTGAAGAAACTTCGAGAGCATCGCCTTTATGCCAAATTTTCTAAATGTGAATTCTGGTTGTCAGAAGTGACCTATCTGGGTCATGTAATATCTGGAAAAGGTATTGCTGTTAACCCTGAGCGAGTACAAGCCGTCCTTAATTGGACTCCACCTGAATCGGTCAAGCAAGTTCGGAGTTTTCTGGGCTTAGTGAGCTATTGCCGTCGCTTCGTCAAAACCTTCTCCAAAGTTGCCAAACCTCTAACCGAACTCCTCAAGAAAGATAAGAAGTTCGAATGGACTCCACAATGTGAGCACAGCTTTCAGGAACTGAAAAGACGCCTGACTTCTGCTCCCGTACTGGTACCGCCAGACTTCTCCAAGGACTTTGTTATCTACTGCGACGCCTCGCGACAAGGACTAGGTTGCATTCTCATGCAAGATCGACACGTAATTGCCTACGCTTCACGGCAATTGCACCCACATGAGGAGAATTATCCTACTCATGATCTAGAGCTTGCAGCCATAGTCTATGCACTTAAGACCTGGCGACATTACCTCCTCGGTAATCGTTGCGAAATATTCACTGATCACCAAAGTCTGAAGTACATTTTCACCCAACCGGATTTAAATCTCAGGCAAAGACGTTGGGTTGAGTTGATCACAGACTTCGACTTAGGAATAACCTACACCCCAGGGAAAGCCAACGTCATGGCTGATGCGCTAAGTCGTAAATCTTATTGTAACAACCTGATGTTACAACAAAGTCAACCGCTTCTCCATGAGGAATTTCGGAAGCTTAACCTTCACATTGTTCCTCAAGGTTTTCTTTCCACCTTGGTGGCAAAACCTACCCTTACGGATCAGATTATCAAAGCACAGAAGGTAGATCCGGGAATCTCCCGCATCAAGAGAAACATCAAGAAAGGAATTGCGAATTGTTTCTCCATTAATGATCAAGGGGTCGTATACTTCGGGAATCGACTAGTGGTTCCCAAAGTGCGAAACCTGAGGCGATTGATTCTTAAGGAAGCTCATGAATCTCCTCTCACCATTCATCCCGGTAGTACTAAGATGTATCAGGACCTACGCCAGAGGTTCTGGTGGACTAGGATGAAGAGAGAAATTGCTCAGTATATTGCTAATTGCGACGTCTGTCGTCGTGTAAAAGCAGAGCATCAACGGCCTGCTGGCACCCTTCAACCCTTAGCTATTCCTGAATGGAAATGGGATAAAATTGGTATGGACTTCATTACCGGTTTTCCCAGGACCAAGAGAGGGAATAATGCTATCTTCGTCGTTGTTGATCGTCTTTCCAAAGTAGCCCATTTCCTACCTGTTCGTGAGAGTATAACTGCTAGTCAATTGGCAGACTTATACATCTCCCGTATAGTGTCTCTCCATGGTGTTCCTTTGGAAATTAACTCGGATCGAGGAAGTCTTTTCACCTCTCGATTTTGGGAAAGCTTCCAAAATGCTATGGGAACCCGTCTCTCCTTTAGCACCGCCTTCCACCCTCAGTCGAGTGGTCAAGTGGAACGCGTCAACCAGATTCTAGAAGACATGCTTCGAGCCTCTGTTATCTCATTCGGAATGGATTGGGAGAAGTGCCTTCCATTTGCCGAATTCGCTTACAACAACAGCTATCAATCTAGCTTGGGTAAAGCCCCTTTTGAAGTTCTCTATGGACGACGGTGTCGAACACCCCTTAACTGGTCAGAGACCGGGGAAAGACAATTCTTTGGCCCGGATATGATTCAGGAAGCAGAAGAACAAGTTCGCATCGTTCGTGAAAAGTTGAAAACAGCCCAATCCCGTCAAAAGAGTCAATATGACCGAAAACATAAGGCTATGACTTTCGAGGTTGACGAGAAGGCTTATCTTCTGGTCACCCCTCTGAAGGGAACCCATCGTTTCGGTATCAAAGGCAAATTGGCTCCTCGTTACATTGGACCCTTTCGCATTCTCGCCAAACGAGGAGAAGTTCCCTACCAATTGGAACTACCTCCGCACCTCTCCAGAGTCCACGATGTCTTCCACGTTTCTCAACTCAGGCGTTGCTTCTCGGATCCTATCCGTGGAGTGGACCACGAAACGCTTGATCTCCAAGATAATCTTACATATCGAGAGTACCCCATTCGTATCCTCGATCAGGCCGAGCGTACCACCCGACGTCATAATATCAAGTTTCTCAAAGTACAATGGTCGCACCATTCTGAGGATGAAGCAACTTGGGAAAGGGAGGATCGTCTTCGACTCGAGTATCCCGCCCTCTTCCCGGAGGAACCCAAATCTCGGGACGAGATTCTTTTGAGTGGGGGTGAGTTGTCACATCCTAGTTAGCCATGCATTAGAGTGTTGCATCATGTTTACTTTTTCATCAGAAACCTGAAATGGGGATGACAGAACCCCCAGTCCCCTCTGAAACCAATTAGGGTTTACTAAAAACATTTTCAATGAACCTGAAATGCCCTTCTAAAATGCCCATCATTTTTGTCTTGGTTCAGAACCTCTGCCAAAAGTGGTGCACATTTTCCTAGGCCATCCTAGGGTTTTTGAATTAAATCATAAATATTTGAATTTGGGCATTTAAAATTATATAAAATATTTAAATGCTCAAATATCTCCAAACTAAAATGTTTCATGTTGGAAATAATCCAACTATGGACCAGGAGTAGTTTGGTGATTTTTGAAGTTGCCTAGGTATTTTATTAAATTCAACAAAGTTGCAGAAGTATTAAAAAACAGAAAACAGAAGAAAATGGAAAAAACCTACCTGTCGCCCAGCACCGGCCCACCTGCCGGCCCAGCCCAGCACCGCGCCAGCGAGCTGCTTGCGGCCAGGCAGGCAGGCAGGTGCTCGATGGCGAGCACCGCATGGGTGCCACGCACCTGCTCGCCGCCTCGCCGCCTCCCTCGCCCGGCTAACGCCGTGGATCGGCCTCCCTCTCTCCCCCGAACCCCCCAGACACCCCCTCTCCTCTCCAGCTCCTCCCCCTCGCACGCCCCAGCCATGGCCGACGCCATCGCCGCCACCCCCTCGCCGTAGCCACGCCCTCCGTCCACCCCACGCCGTGCCACCGTGTCCAGGAGCTCCGCCGCCGTCCACTTCATCGAGCTAGCCGAGCCCCGTGTGCTCGTGCGGCCCGAGACCACCGCACCGACCTCGCCCGAGCTCACCGTCGCCGGAGATCCCCTTCAACGCCGTCGCCGCCTCAGCTCGTCCCCGACCTCGCCGGTGGCCTCTACGGGAGCGCTGTGAGCCTAGCTACTCCTCCGACCCTCTCTCTCTCATTCCTGAGCCGTGTAGCCACCGCACGAGGATCACACGCCCGCACCGCCGCGGATCTCGTCGCCGACGTGCTTCCGGTCACACTCCGGCCACAAGATGGTGTCCATCTTACTCACCGAGTCCCGCAGCACCTAGCTAGCAACTCCACGAGCCTCACCGACCCCTCTAGCGCCAAGTTCATCTTCGACCGAACCCCGGTGGCCGCCAAAGTCGTCGCCGGCGCCAACTCCGGCCACCCTGACCCCAACGGACTCCGCCAAGAGCTGCGGTTTGTCCTCAGCTCCACTCCGGTGGTCTCCGCGGCCCATTTGGTGGCCGAAATGGCCAAAACCACTCCCGCCGCCGCGTCGGGCTCGCCGGCGGCTAAACGCCGGCGTCGCTGGCTTTGACTTTGACCACGGGTGGGCCCTGGTTGACTCCCCTGAGTCAATGACAGGTGGGGCCCAGCCCTGTTAATTAAACATGTTTAGTTTTATTTAAACTTTAATTAAAATAATCACCCTGACATGCGGGACCCACTGTCAGGTTTGACCCAGACCTGTTCCGTTGACCTGCTGACGTCACACTGACGTCAGGCTGACGCAATAATGATTTTCTGGAATTATTCTAATATAGGAAATTCCAGAATATAATTTAAACTTCAAAAATTCATAACTTTTATTCTGTAACTCCAAATCAGACAAATGATATATGAAAAATGATCAGAAAAATCCAATCTATCCATCTGTACTACTTTCATGCATGACTAAACAAGTTAACTTGATGTTTAATGCAGAACAAGGAAAAGCACTTTAAAAGGCCATGGTTGAGTTTGATATTTGAATCCTTGATTCAAATTTGTTCAAACCCTTCTGGTTTTAGTTGCATTAGCCCAACACACTCATATTGCTATGTTTCATGCATGCATCATATTGTTGCACATTGTTTGGTAATGGTTGTGTATCGGTGTCCTTTGTGACAGGTTCTGCCTCCGAGGAGTACCATGATTACCCTAACGAAGAACCGTATCAGTGCATCGAACCATCAGGCAAGCAACCAACCATTTGATCATATCGATACAATCCCATGTTCTCGCTCCTGCTCTCTTTTACTGCATTAAGACAACGCGTTTCAAACTGCTGTGTGCTACGGTAGTTGAACCCATTTCCTCTGCATGACCTGTCATTGCCACAGTAACTAGATGAAACCCACTAGCATATGTAGGAGTTGATTGAGCCATATGTATGTGTTGTTCCTACCTTGCTATGCCTGCTATGCTTAGAGTCGTGTCAGGTCTGGTTCATCTGGGTGATGGGCTAGAGTGAAATGATTATGTCGGTAATGAGAGTGGTGTGGTGAACACGATTTGGTAAAGGTATCGATGAGAGGCCATGTAGGAGTACATGGTGGGTTGTTTCATTGAAGCCGACCTTAAGCACTAAGATCTGTATGTGTGATTTAAGAATCAGCTACTGCCATGCATTGGGCCCGAAACCAATGGACCCTCTCGGCTTCTTATTCACCCTAGTTCTCCGTCCAGGAGTTGCAAGTAGTTTCTGGTGTTTGTAGCCTACTGGAGGCCGTGGACAGCGCTGACCGTAGGGGTGGGCTGTGATGCGGTAGGTACGTGGCCGGGTGTACCGAATACCCGTTAGGTATCTCGGGAACCCTGTTCACATCGTTCGGGGCCGTATGGGAAACCTCGGCCGGACTCCCTGCGGATGGAACCTGGATAGGCGATAAACCTGGACTGGAGGCTTAGGTGGTTAGGTAGGTCGTGGCCGACACCCACGTTGGGCTTCCGCTTGAAGGTTGCCGAGTACATGTCGTGTAAACGACGGTAAGTGGTGAGAGCGTGTATGAAGAAGTACACCCCTGTAGGGTTAACATGATCTATTCGAATAGCCGCGTCCGCGGTAAAGGACTACTTGGTTGCCTATACAGTTCATAGACAAGTAAATGGAAACTACTAAAAGCCTCAAGATAAGTGTGAGTGCCGAGGATGGCTCTTCCGTAGGAAGACGGAGGCGGATCCTCGGTAGTGTATTGAAGTGGTGAGTAGTGGACTCGTGTGCGCAAAACCATTTCAAGTTGAGGTATCGTAGGATAGTCTAGCCAAGAGTCAAAGCTGGCTTGCTGCAATAACTCCACCAACCCTTCTTGATAATGTGCATGTATGTAGGATCTGATGTAAGTCTTGCTGAGTACCTTTTTACTCATGTTGCTATAATTTACATTTTACAGAAGACGCTGCAACCCCTTCTGATGGGTTCTATGTAGACGTTGACATCAACGAGTAGGCTAAAGGCCCAGGTGGTGATCCTGAGCTTATGAAGGACCACGTAGTATAGCTAGGCTTTCCAAGCCTCTTTTATTTTACTAGTTGTCTGTACTCAGACAAGTTACTTCCGCTGCTGGTTTGTATGACTGTATGACTTGAATGTTGGGTCGTGAGACCCGTACCTTTGTGTATGTTATGTATGGCTCCCTGAGCCTTAAATAAAGTACTTGTGTCGTAGAGTCATGTTGTGATGCTTCGTTGTATTTGCACATATCGAGCATATTGTGTGTATGATTGAAATGCTTGGTATGTGTGGGATCTGACTACCTAGTTGTTTATCTTTAGTAGCCTCTCTTACCGGGAAATGTCTCCTAGTGTTACCGCTGAGCCATGGTAGCTTGCTACTGCTCTGGAACACTTAGGCTGGCCGGCATGTGTCCTTCTTCGTTCCTGTGTCTGTTCCTTTGGGGAAATGTCACGCATTGAGTACCGGAGTCCTGTTAGCCCGCTACAGCCCGGTTTACCGGAGTCCTGCTAGCCCAGTGCTACAGCCCGGACCCACTTGCTGATGACCGACACGTTCGAAGCTGGGTCATGGATGCCTGTCCCTGTAAGTCTGTGCCACTTCAGGTTTACGACTAGTCATGTCAGCCCGGGCTCCTTATCATATGGATGCTAGTGACACTATCATATACGTGAGCCAAAAGGCGCAAACGGTCCCGGGCAAAGGTAAGGCGACACCCGTGGGGATACCGTGCGTGAGGCCGCAAAGTGATATGAGGTGTTACCGGCTAGATCGATGTGACATCGAGTCGGGGTCCTGACACCCTGCCCCTCCTTATATATGTTGGAGGGGCGGGTTACATGTGGAGTCCTATTAGGATAAGGACTAATCTACCTCTAATACAAACCGGATACAAGTCCGGGTCTTCCTTGTAAAGTAAATATTCCTCATGCCCTTTTCTCTTAAACCGGCCCACCATAGCATGATCCGGCCTTCCATAAACCGCCCGTTGGGCCACCGGGTTTTCTCGCTCCTCTGACCCGCCTGCCGGATTACCAATGAACCGTAAACCGCCATGTCCAAGTGGGTTGCCAGTGAATCGCCAAACTCTAGCCGGGTCATACATCCGGCGGTTTATACCGCGGGGTATATCCCCGACATTAGCCCCCAGTTTAATTTGGATTCATCCATGTTAAACTGATCTGCAACAAGAACAAATTTGTCGGATTGTGCTCCGGTTTAAGAATTCTTTTGAACCGGTATCTGATCATTCTGAAGTTCTTGTCATTTCCTTCTTCTAGAAAATCCGGGTCAATAAACAGCTTCATACTCAATTTGCTGACATTAGTTTCTCACAGAGAAATATTGTGAAGAATAATCCACTTGAATCGGCTTTCAAAGCGTCAGTTTAAGAAATTTTGGTCTTGAAATACTCATCTGAAATTCATCTGGTTTGAAGATGTAGAACTTGCCGGTTTATGATTACCACCGTTGTCGGGTTATAGAAACTGATAATTCCGGGTCATGATTGTTCCCAACACCGGTTTAATCTGGTTTACTCCAAACTGAAAATTTGGAAGATACTTCTCCCTTATATCCATATTACCTGTAGCCCCCAAGTCTTGAACAAAACAAAGTTATGGTTTAAGACTTGCTTCAATATCAATACTGCCACTTTTGAAGAAATCCATGTTGTTCATCCCAGTCACTAGTGAAAACTGAATACTCCATACTATGTAGCCCCCAAGTGCCGGGTTGTCATGCTTGCAGCAACCTGGGACTTGTAATTGTCTTATACTCATAAAAACTTCAACCAGTGTAGCCCCCAAGGGTCGGGTCATTATGCAATAATGAGCAGGGACTTTGTAAATATAATCATGTAATCTTTGAACAGCAACGGTGTAGCCCCCATCGTGGGACTTGAATCCACGTCCACAAGGTTAAGAGCCTTGTGCTTTACCAACTGAGTAGTGCACCCTTCAATATAATGAATAAAAAGCTTTGTACCTTCAACTGTTGACAGGAGCAATTGGTAGCCCCCAAGGGCCGGCTCATTATAATGTGATGAGTCGGGTCTTCAATAATATGAACAAAGAATGACTTTGCATTAGCCCCCAAGTGTCATGGTGCATGCTTGCAGCGACATGAGACTTGCATGTAATCTTAATTTGAATAATGTAGCCCCCAAGTGCCGGGTCGTGAGCCTGCAGCAACTCGGGACTATTCCTTCCATTGTAGAATAAATCATATCCTTTGATAAAATAATAACTGTTGCGCTAAAGCGACTTTGAAAACTCAATAATACCGGTTACTAATAACCATAAAAATCCAGCCATGTTGGCTATTCAAGATAATGTAATCCGGTATGAAAAATTCATCCAATATCATAATGAAAATTCAGCCAAATTTGGCTATTTGAATAATATAACCCAATCATTTATAAGCGCATGATTCCAATGGCGCAATCCAAATATATACTGGCGACGTATAGTCCAAAACCAGGCCGGTTTAATAAACTCCGGATAATTTCCCATGATACACTGGCGACTTATCGTCTTAAAGCCAGTCCGGTTTAATAAACACCGGATAATTTCCCATGATATATTGGCGACTTATCGTCTTAAAGCCAGGCCGGTTTAATAAACACCGGATAATTTATAATCATGCTTTATTCAACCTGTCTCTGCATACAACAAGTTTAAAGTGTCCTGGCAGTTTACCGCCGGACGGGTCATAATGCCCAACATATAACCCAGGTTTATAACCAAGGCTGCACTTAAGAATAATCAATGAAATATATCATACCTGTGATATTGAATCACATCATTGGTTTACCAATTTTTTGTAGTAAGAGTAATAACCCCAATCTTGAGTAATGATTACTCCTTTTATATTGTGCCGGTTGATGATAAACCGTACCGGGTTGTGATAAACACCGGTTTAACCATATATAATACTGGCGACTTGTAGTCAAACCAGACCGGGCTGATAGTCTCCGGATTTAAAGGGGGATCAAAAATCATTGGCTAAACCGGAAAAAATATGCTTGTTGACATAAAAGAAATCCAACAAAAGCAAAGAACGAACAAACCATGAAAACAACATGGAAACAAAGGCAATGATAAAAACCATTTGCAAAAATATGCTATACTGAGCTGTTCAGATGGTATTACCATGGTCGGACAGGATCAAGGCCCCCAATAGGAGTGACAATGATTCAAGTCAGCCAGGTCCCCAAATGACTCGTGGCATATATGCCAGATCAAGAGGCGTGGCAATGGTTCGGGCCCGACCATGCCCCCAAGTGATTTTGTGGCCTTAGGCCGACCAAGAGGCGTGACTGGTTCAGACTTGACCAAGTCCCCAAATGATCTGGTGGCTGTCGCCTATCAAAGGGTGTTCGTTGGTTCGGACACGACCAAGGCCCCCAGTGATATATAAAAAATAAATGTCAAGGGGTAAACCGGAGGCCGCTTTAAACAGAACCACTCCGTGTAACCTCGCATGATGAGAAAGACAGAGACCCCGCTTTATGAAGCAGAAGCACCCATGTGATCAATAATATGTTAGGCCAATAAAGCAGGATACCCATGTTTGAACCGCGCATCATGGCAGCAGGTTCTCTTTGGCACCTTTTTAACTTATTGCAAGAGATAAATCCTTCTTGAACCGGACATTAAACCGGATATTGAGAGCGTCAGAGCTTTGCAAGAGATAGTTTCCTCTTAAACCGGATTATAAACCGGAAGCACCACTGTGAGCCGGAAATTTCCTGATGGCCCTTTAAATTTTGCACCAATATGGCGGTTTAGGGTCCTGTATTAGATAATTTTGCAAGCCGGAGTAATTGCTCTTTTTAAAGAAAGCGATATCTAATATAAAAATATAATGGATGGACTTCACCTGATATGTCAGGCCAGTTAATATCCACCGCGGGGTTATAAGTCAGCACAGACAAGAGAGTCGGCCGCGGCATTGTTGATGTTGTCCGGACTGCAGGGGCGGCGGTTTGTGTTCCGGTTCATCAGTGTGATGCACAGATGCCGGTGTAAAACAGCTAGCGCGCGCCAGTAGGGCATCACTTTTATAGTGAGCACGTGTCCTGTATAAAAAGATATAGGCCAGAGTAATTGCTCTTTTTAAAGAAAACAACAAAAAATAATATATAAAAATTTACTGGATTGATTTCACCTGATATGTCAGGCCAGAAATTATCCACTGCAGAGTTGATGATCATCACGGTGAAGCTGAAACCAATCACGGCTGAGTCGGTCGCGGGAGAAGACAGATTAGCCAGCCGCGGCGTTGTAAGCCGGTGCGGTCGGACGAGTCAATCACAGGAGCGGTAAGCCACGCGGACGCCGAGTCGGCCGCGGGGGCGGACGGGTAAGTTGTCCGTCACATTATAAGTCAGCGCAGACGTGTGAGCCGGCCGCGAGGGTGGACGGGCAAGTCGTCCATGGCATTGTAAGGCGGCGCTGCGAATGACGACCACGACACGAAGTCTTGCTTCTCGTATGTGTTGTATGCTGGAGTACGTGAGATTGCATTGACCCACTTGGTATCTTGGCTCCACGTGATGTAATGAGAGCGGATCAATCTTTCTTTTTTAATCAATAAATTCTTTGAGAACCCTGTTGGAGTTTCACGTGAGGCAGTACTAATCCAAAACACCTTTGTATGCCCGAGCAGTCCCCACCGTGATCGCCTGAAGGCATGCATCGCAGGTGCTGGCTGCATGGAGTTAATTGGCTTCGACAGCGGCCAGGGGCTAGATGCTGACTGTGGTGACAAGCGGATCAAGACGCGGCAGCAGAAGAGGTTGCAGGAGCCTGCTCAGAGGCGGAGATCGTAGCCCAGCTCCGAGTCGCGGTCAGTCGTACGAAACCGCATCCGTGTTTTCCTCTGGGTCGTTGACTCTCCCTTTTTTAATGATGAATAAGGCAGTCGCATCTTTGCGTAAACAAGTCGTACTCTGAGACAATCTCTTGGCTGAATCTGGACAATAATTGGCCATACTAGCACTCTCCAAAAAAAATTCCAATATCTCCTGTCCGATGCTGCCGCAGTATAGCACTGTTGTCTTGAATTATTTTTCCTCATGGCTGGTAGGCCATTACCATAAATTCACTTGTGACATCCGATCTGATCATCTTGTTCTTTTTTTTTTTTGCTTGGATGTAGTGATCTTCTTCTAGTTTCCTTTCTGAACAGACCATAATGGATTGGGTCTAGTGCGCTTCTGGATTTTACTCATCGTTGGTTTGTAGTAGCAGGCGTTTGATCACCGTAAACCGGATCAAACCATACGGTTCATCCGCGGCGGTTTTCCTTCCTCCTGTCAATCCCAAGCTTTCTCGATCCCTGGGGAGATCCCTCCAAAAACTCAACACCACCGTGCGCGAGCCCCACGGTGGGCGCCAACTGTCGTGGATTTGTCACGGCAGATGTCCTTGTGTAAGGACTTAGTCGCGAGGCCAACGCATCTATGTGGTAGCTTGAGAGGGGTTGAGTGGGATGAGAGACGCAGGGCGGATCAACACCACAGACGAGGATTTAGACAGCTTCGGGCCCCGGGAAACATCATCCGGTAAAAACCCTACATGCTGTTTGAGGCTAGGTCTCATTATCATCACGAGGGAGTCGCCGTAAACCGGCTCTCCTCTTTGTGTCTAGCCCTAAGATTGTTTCTTCTTGCTTGTAGCTTGCCCTAACTTGTCCCCCTTTGGGGAGCCCTGCCCCTCCTTATATATGTTGGAGGGGCGGGTTACATGTGGAGTCCTATTAGGATAAGGACTAATCTACCTCTAATACAAACCGGATACAAGTCCGGGTCTTCCTTGTAAAGTAAATATTCCTCACGCCCTTTTCTCTTAAACCGGCCCACCATAGCATGATCCGGCCTTCCATAAACCGCCCGTTGGGCCACCGGGTTTTGTCGCTCCTCTGACCCGCCTGCCGGATTACCAATGAACCGTAAACCGCCATGTCCAAGTGGGTTGCCAGTGAATCACCAAACTCTAGCCGGGTCATACATCCGGCGGTTTATACCGCGGGGTATATCCCCGACAGATGGGATCTGACGGGAACAAAAGGTTGCGGCAGTGAAAAAGTGTTTTCATGGATGCTTCTGCTAGTTTGGGGATATTTGTGAATATATAGGACAAAGAAGTAGGTCGGTGGAGTCACGGGGGGGCACAAGGCAGGGGGCGCGCCCTTCCCCCCTTGTGGCCGCGTCGTGGCTCTTCTGACTTGATCTCCAAGTCTCCTGGGTGTCTTCTGATCCAAGAAAAATCATCGCGAAGGTTTTATTCCATTTGGACTCCGTTTGGTATTCCTTTTCTGCGAAGCTCAAAAACAAGAAAAAAGCAGAAACTGGCACTGGGCTCTAGGTTATAAATTATTCCCAAAAATAATATAAAATATCATATTAATATAAAACATCCAAACAGATAATATAATGGCATAGAACAAAAAAAAATTATAGATACGTTGGAGACGTATCACACACTAAAGCTCCTCTCTGACTGCGGATGCATGCACGAGCTCCTCTCTGGCCGTGGATGTGCGGCAGCATGCAGCAGCCGCCGCCACGCACGTGAGCTCGGGAGCCGGACGAGGCCATGGCCATGGGAGCTTTCGCGAGCGGCGCACAAGCGCGGTGGCCGTGCCATGGGTGCTTCTTCCGGCGGCTCCGGCGGCTATGGCGGCCGCAACCCGGCTGCGCGGCGGGTGGAAGGTGCGACGGCTGGCGGCGCTACGAGCGACAAGGTGCGGCAGATTTGAGCGTTTCCAGCAATACAACCAAAACGGTGCTTTAAGAACCGTGTTGTGCAGGCCCAACAATGTTTGCATATAATCAAGCAGCCCAACACTAAAAAGATGCTGCATACAACGGGCCTGGTTGAACTTTTGTGGGCAACCAAACGCATCCTAAGAGAATTTACAGTAGTGGACAGTAAATCGGACCCCTCAAACATCCACGGACACGTCCGACCGCGCCCACGGACAGTGACTAGTCACATCTTAAATTTACTCTTCTGCATTCAGACACCTTATACTAGAAACCTTAAATCCATACAAAAGCATGCAAACGATAACTTCACGTATGACGTAGATCAAATAACCTATACTACCCTAATCCTCATCGGAGATGTCCACTATGTCCGTGTCTGGCTCCGGGTACATGGGTGGCAGCCACAACTCTTGCTCCTGCGGCTCCTCCACGTCGGCCTCAGCATCCATCTCCGCTTCGACCTCGTCGCAGAGCGAGTCGGTCGTTGCCCGTTCATGCCGGATGAACTGCCGGTTAGCCACCACATAGGCCTCATTCTGGATGGGCTCCAGGATGGCCTGCTGCTCCGCCATGTTGGCGGCTTGGGCGACCGCGAACTCCGCCTCCGCGTCCTTCATGTCGAAGCCCGGAGCCGGCGCCAGCTCCTGCTCCGGCTGCTCCACCTCATCCTCCTCGGATCGCCACCTCCGTCGGAGCCGGCTGCAGCTCCTCTCCCTCTTCCTCCTCCACCTCCTCGTCCCCCGGCTCCGGCGAGTCCAGAGGCAGCCCGACCGCAATGCGAGCAGCATGCGTAGCGTACCTCGCCCGGATCTCCTACTCGATTTGGTACCGGCGCTCCAGAGCCGGCATAACATACATGGTTATCTTTTGCCGAACCATGGCGTGACCGAAGAGCATGGGAAGAGCGGCAGAGCAGGAGAGAGGAGGTTTTCCCGTCGGGCGGC